>NC_135848.1:13549327-13731827 GCF_029677425.1 Wolffia australiana
ATGAATTATGATGAGATCATAATACATAGATATCTAGTCTTCAATCTTGTGTTATAAATATTCATATTTGAAGGATACTCAAGAAGGACATCTAAGTATCCAGATATAATATCTTTATCTAGCCACACTCATATGATAAGTATGACCAATCAAGTAGCCACTAGAGAGAAGACACCGGGATAGATAGTGGCTGCACTTTGATAAAAAGATTTCACTTAATTGATCTGTACAAATCCCAGAATGGTAGTACACCAAACTATCAATCAAATCGATTCATATCATAGTTGTGTAAGTGATCCTTAGACCTGAGACAACAAAGAAGTCTTGTGGATGCATGGTTATACTTTGACTATTACTTACGAGTTCCTAATGATGAAACTATAGAAAGTCTTATTTCAGAGCTCATCAAGGCGAAGGAGGAAATTTTATGTGCCAAGTGTTTCGTGAATCCATCTAGAGAATATAATATTCAACATATTCATTTATTTATATAGCTTTCAACTAATCATCTTTTAATGATAATTAAAAAAGAGTTTTAAGCTCCAGAACTTTGTTTGTGTTCAGAGGCTATGATTAAGATATAACTTTAAAAAATTATGTACTAGAAGAGGAATCACATAGTCATAATGATACTTTAAAATTGAAGATCAAATCACTTGTGCATGGATTGGATCTGTGATTCCTAGATTCCTCAAGTGAGATGTGTTGAGCTTTTGATGAGTCTAGTCTCTTGATGTATCCTTAAAATCCCTACTATGTAAAATCTCCTCCTCCATCTTGATGATCTATATTATCACTCAACTGTCATCATTACACCATTTCGATCACATTGGAGTGGAGAGGAATGAAAAGAATAAGTGAGAAGAAATGTGGGGACTTGAAAGTTTCTGGCCTGGATGAATTTCATTCATGACCTCCTTATATTTATAATTAACATGATTTTTTTAAACCCATAAACTTTAAGTATATAATCAAACGTCCAAAATACCATGCATATGAACTTCTTGGCCAATATATTAGTCTAGTTAAAAATCCAATGGCCGAATAATCTTTATTAGCAATTAAATTAGTTGTGTATATAACAATGAATTAATCATATATTGATTCAACCTAATCGATAGGTTGATTTTCCATCCCATGAGATGTTGAAATATACCTCATGCTCCATAGATACAAAGGAGTATAATGACTCTTCATGGTCAACATCTAAAGTTAATGTATGGCCTATCATCTTCTTGGCACTACAAAGGTGTATTTTGGTATGATCATCTGTTAACTTCTCATCAGGCATTCAAACTAGTAATGATGCATTTGGAAATCATCAAAGAAATCTGTTTTATATTCAATTTATTTGGCCAAGGAATTTATTACATCACATTCCTTGAGTTTTATCTTCTTTGAAGGCATATGATCTCATCTTGAACACTCAATAGTATTTGTGAACTTCTTTCTACAGCCTGACGAACAGTCAAGATGGACATTGAATTATTTAGATAGAATAAAACTAACTGATCCTACTTATAGGATAAGTATAACTTATCTTATGGCTATCAGTGTGGCGACACTATGGACATATAGTTGGTGCTCTTTGGAGAAAGAGATACATTGAATTGATCCAAAGAATCCCTTAATGGTATTATACCTAAATGTCAAAAAAGTTGATTAATGTCACACTTTTATAAGTGATCCATTGACCTGAGATACCAAGGACATCTAGTGGATGGACAACTACATTTTGACTACAACTTACAAGTCATGAGTCTCTAATCACGAGATTCAAACAAGTCATGGCTCGGACGTATTAAAAAGCTCATGGAGATGAATATGTGGTCAAGACGGGATCATCTCCCCTCGGTATAAGAGGAGATTAACTTAGGGAAGATGATGCAGAAAATCCCTAGACAAGGTAGTGGGGATATTGGAGAAGGCATTCTCCAATGATCCCCGTTATGCATCTTTACTAATTGAATGACAGATCAGGGTTTAATGGTCAACCATACCCTAAGTTGTTCGAGAGTCTCAAGAAGATGAAGGATTATACATATATTGTATTTGATGACAATAAAGGTTCCATGAGAGATTTCAAAAACTACTCAGTATCATCTTTGACCAAAGGTGTAGCTTGGCACCCCACAGGCTAGAAGCTTAACCTATCGATTAGGTTAAATCGATCCTTAGTTAATTAATCTATATCTAGATATAGTTAATGAATAAGATTGGTCAACAATTGGTGTTGGTCCCGTAAAGTTGTTAACTAGAATGATACATTGGATTAGAGGGTCATACACATAAGATCATAGGGGCATTGGTGAATATATTTTACTTTATGGGGTTTTTGAGAAAAACTTAAGTGGCATATAAATAGGGAAGGAGCACTCATTTTAAGCACCCATGCCAGCCAGAATTGGGATCCCCCTTCTTCGCCCTTTGTCCATTCTGATCTCTTCTTTGTTCAACCAAGGAGAGTGTATTCATGGTGAGAAGATCTTCAAGATTTTAAAGGAGAGTTGAAGAAGAAGTGGATATCCAAGAGCAATGTGATCGTGTGGATACTTCTAGAGGTCGGGCATGTGAACGGCTTCAAAATGATCTCAAAGTGAGCAGGTCAAGGGTGGAACAAGTTTTCCATAAGGTACATGTGAATGTAGTATTTTAAAGATAGATTTAGAATTGATTATTTCATCTGCAGACATGGAAAAAACTATTTTTCATGCTTGAATAAAGTCACAGAACCCAACACAACTAAGCTAAGATGATTTGGAAATCCATTCATAAGAACTCCTTTATCTCCAATACATCTTTGGATATCAAGTCTGATTAACTACACAACCATAACCTAAATCAACCTGGTTGATAATTTGGTATAATAATATTCAAGGATCCATAGGATCTATTCAGTGAACTCTTTATGTTGAAGGGAATCCATTATATGTTCTTTGTGATTGACATTATATGGCCATCAAGAAAACCACATAACCATGTTCATTGCAATAAATAACTGTTCCCTATTACATTCGTGTGAGGTTTATAATGAAGTCCATAAATACATTCAAAGAATTAGAGAAATATACTGAGATCATAATATTGTGATATCTATTCTTTATTTTTGTATTTGAAATATTTTATTTGATATGTACTTGAAATAAACATCAAACTAACCGGATAGAGAAACTTTATCTGATGTTACTTATATGATATGTATGACTCATACAATGACCATTGATGTGGAGACACAATTGAAATAGGCAGGTGGTCTTTTATGTTAGGATTTAAAAATTAAGCATACACTAAGTCATCCGAGAGTCTCGTGCAAATGAAGAACTATTCATATATGGTAACCCTTCACGACAAAGGTTCCATGAGAGAGTTTAAAGACTACATTGTATCTTTTAGTATACCTAGTGTAACTTGGCACCTCATGGCTTGAAAATTTAACATATTGATTGAGTTAAATTAATCTTTTTATTAATTAACCTACATGTAGATATAATTTAGGTGATAGGTATTACTGTATCATCAAAGATATTAAATAGAATGATACATGGCCATAGAGGGCCACACACCTAAGGGCTTTTATGAAAAAGTACCTTAAAATAAGTATAAATAGAGGTGGATAGCCATTTTAGATGCCCATGCCAACAAGACCAACATAAGCCCTTCCCTTTTTCTCTCTTCTAATCTTTTCACTCATCCTAGTAGAGTGTCTTGAGAGTGAGGAAATCAACAAGATCTTCAAGAAGAGTTGGAGGAGAACAATATGATATCCAACATCACATTGATCTCATGGATACATCGAGAGACCAGGTATGTGAACAGCTTGAAGAGACATGCCCACGTACCATGTCAATGGTGCAACAAGTTCCCCACAAGGTAAAGAAATTATACTATGTTGTAGACCAACTATAACTTGATCATTTTTTGTTGCACCAAACAATTCTTTTTCAAGCACGCAATCTATGTCTAGTACCCAACACATTGTATCCACTCATGGCTAGGGAATTTAACATACTCTTCATATGAGTGTGACTAGATAGTGTTATTCTGTTTGGATACTTTGATGTCTTTCTCGAGTATTATTTGAATAAAAATATTTAGGACCAGTGATCTCCATGTAATGATCTCATCATAATTCATTAATTCATATCAAGTATTCATGGACTTCATCATAAACATGACATGTGTATTATAATGAATATATTGTACTAATAAATATTGAACGAGATATGAAATGTGTGATTTGCTTGTCAACCACATATATTTCCATCAACTTCTGTCACAACACCAAAATATGTTTCTCTCGCTCCCTGTTATAATTATTTTCTCTTATTTTTGAAATCCATATCTTCCCTGCATTTTAAAAATCCATCTCTCCCTCTATTTTATGTCTATATACACTTTCCACCAATTTTCTTAATCCATCTATCACCCAAGAGAAATTTGCAAACTTTTAGAAGGGGAATGCCGTGCAGGTAGGAGAGGTGAGGAGAATCAAGAGCGCCGGAAGGGTTTCTCACGCTAGGGTCTGGCAGCCTTTATGAACAGAAAGAGAGGTGTAGGAGGAAGAGCGAGGGTGCAGTGGAATGTTATACCTTCACATAGAATTCAATTTGACGGCTAGAAAGGAATGCACTTCGATAATTCATCGTGACTGTTGATTGATAAATGACGGGTATCTGATGGATGTGGATCTAGCCACTTCAAGATAAATGATACCATACGCGTGGTCGTGAGTGATAATCCTTTGCTCACGGGAGAGTCCGCCACCCATTCGCCAAAATTTGCTGAAAGAGCCATTGTGAGCCAGGGAAGAATGCAGAAGAGCCCCGACTCTGTGAGGTTGAACTTCAAAACCTGTGGACCAGCCATTTCAAGAAATTGGAAAAGCCCATTAATAAACTTCAACCACAAATTTCTGGGGAACCAAAAAAATTAATCTTATTCAGCTTCTCTGATGACATCATCAATTGTTCACAGTTGCTGACTTGATGATAGTATGTCGGCATCCATGTGAGAAGGATGAAGTTTCCCCAGTTGTGGCAGAAGTGGGAAAACAGTGAGTGCCAATACAGGCGGCTTGGACAACATCTCCTTCCAGGATATTGACTTTAAGGGCTCCTTGGAAAGGCTTTACACCAGTGAAACGAAAAAACTTAGATAGTGGATTAAAATCGCCAAAAGATACTTCATTAATACAATTAGGAGTTGGATATTTATCCAGAAAAAAAAAGTATTGAAAGAACAATTGTGAGGATTGATAAGCCAAAAATAGGGGTAAATTTTATGCAATTTTAAACCCTTGTCATCGTCAATTTTAGCTTATACAATAAAATTTATAGAAACTCTACTTAGGATGTGTAATGGTAAGTACGAGTATCGTCCATGGGAAGCTAGTAAGGAATCAAATTGATGTTCTTCTTGAATAATTTGAACCTAATTGGGGTCAATTTAATCTTCAACAGAGATCAAATAACCCTAATTAGAGGAGAAATGTAGAAAGGGGGATATAAGAGATGAGATGAATAGAAGAAATAAGGAACTCTAATTTGAATTAATTGATCCAATTGAAGGGATCAAAGAATTAAAATAGAGAGATTGAGAAGAAGATTTAGATTTGTTTTGGCTGATTCTGTAGATTTAATAATTTAGGAAAAACTACTCTACTGAATATTGAAATGGGGAATTTAATCTCCTAGAAAGTTAACCCTTTTATGTTGTCTTTTTATAGTTTTCTTGAAATGCATTTGAATACCCAGTTAAATCTCTCAATTGCTCATCTCAATCCTAATCAGGGCTTGTACATGCTGCTCAAGCCAAGCGATTTAGAAGTTTATACAGAAATTAAGAAGAACGATTAAGAGATTCAACTAATAACATCCAAAATACACCAAAAAATTCAAATACAATGAGGGAAAAGATACCAAACAAGTTGATTCAGGCTGGAGCTCCTCTCTGTCTTGAAGCTGTGATATAGCACCGTCAAGAATGAGCCCCTCTTGTCGAAATTTAGCTTTTATACTTAGGTTACATGGTCAAAATCACCATTTTACCCCCGTTTAGTAATTAATTTTTATCTATCAATATAGGCTTGATCTGAATGATCCAACCATATAGATAGAAAGAGGGGATCAAGATGAGCAAATCTATAAAAAAATCATCTCAATCGGACTTCAGGATCAAAAGTTATTAATAAATGAATTTTAAACCAATTTAAGCCATTGGACTTAAATTCATTTATTTATTCATGACGTGTCGCCCTCTCATTAACGGGCGCATTTTGAATTCTCCTTTTTGCACAAAAGTCCTTTAGAAAGCGTGGAATTGCTATTGAACTCCGCCCAAAAATAATTGTGTATATGTCCCTTGCGCACTCTCTCTCCACTAATTTTTCTTGAAATCACAAAAATACCATGCATATTTTCACATAAGTCCATGCCAAATTTACATAATGTGTCTATGCCACTACCGAGAGCTGTTTTTAGGGATATATATGCAACTCGAAATTACAAAAAACCCCTGGAAGAGTACAAATTGCTTTAAAGCTCATTTTCTTCTTATAAATATATCCTTTTCCTCTTTAAAAATTTATTTCTCACTTAAATAAATCTCAAAAAATCCAAATAAATTCTAGAAAATTTCAGAAAATTTCAGAAAATCCTATAAAATTCAGTATTTCATCCCCATAATAATTAAGCTCAAAATTAAAATTTAAACCTGTCATTTTCATTTAAAAATAATTATTTCAAGCTCAAATAAATCCTACAAAATTCATAAAATTAACAGAAAATTAGGGAAAAATTAGAAATCACTTGGAAACATTAAATTTATGTAAATATATGATAACAGCCCCATTAAAAGCTCTTTAAATGCATAAAATTGTGCTAATAGCATTAAATAATGACCAAATTTAGGGTGTTATCAATGATCAACAGGAACCTTCATGGAACAAATTCTGCATGAAACTTCTCTGTGTTGAAAATGAAACCATAACCCAGATTTCTCCCTCCACAAGAAAGCTAAACAACTCAACAGAATAATCTGCAGAAATAGCAAATTAATGACGATTTTTTGCCACAAAATTAATTTGACGCGATCCCCAGCAAGAAAAAGGGCAGAAATAAACAGACTTACCTGGGAACATGCCATACAGAGTATCACCATTGTCGGAGACTCGACGTGGCTCAACTGGGTTAGGAAGAACGCAAGGCCAAGAAATTCCCAAAATCTTAGACATTGGATTAAATTGCCAAAAGATACTTTATTACGACAATTAGGGATTGGATATTTATCCAGAAAAAAATATCAAAAGAATGATTGTGATGATCAAGAGGAACTTCCTCATGAAACTTCTACGTATTGAAAATTCCGCATGAAACAAATTCCGCATGAAACTTCTCCGTATTGAAAATCAAAGCACAACCCAGATTTCTTCCCTCACCAGAAATTCCCAAAATCTTACTACCAATCAAGCGAAAAACTTATACATTGGATTAAATCAGCAAAAAATACTTCATAACTACAATTACGGGTTGGATATTTATCAACAAAAAAGGTATCAAAAGAACGAATGCGGTAGTAAACTTCTTCGGATTGAAAATCAAACCAAGACCCATAATTTCCCCCAAAAAATTATCAAAAAAATTCATACCCATCAAGCGAAGAACTTAGAAAACAGATTAAAAGCCCCAAAATCTACCTATTGGAGAAGTGACCATCGGAAGTGACGGTAATGTTGTTCTTGTCGTAAGAAACAGTGACAGATTCTCTGAGAGCCTTGATGCGCTCCTGGAGGAACATCTCGAGGGATGTCCATGATCATGTCTTCCACCGGTTTTGCACAGTAAACGGTGAAGGTCGTGGAGCCCTTCTTCTTCCCCGCCTTGGCCCTACTGGCCCCAGCGCTCACCCCTCAACTCATTTCTCTTCTTCTCCCTCCACCGGCGACGGTTTTTGAGCTCTCTGTCAACAGCCCTTGTGCGCTAGGGTTTCTCCTCTAGCAGCGCTCCTTGTAGTTCTAACAAAGGCTTCGCTTTCTCGCTCTCTCACTCTCTCCCTTCTCTCTTACTCTCTTTTCAGCCAATCAGAGGCCAGAAGGGTACACCAATTCCTATTATAGTAGCATAGAACACGAAAAAAAGAAACCGCAGCGAATGAACTCACAGATTTACAACGATAAAGCATCTTCCTGAAAAAACCCAAAGAACTCACAGATTTTGTAGCAAGGAGAGTGAGATAAAATCGTGAAGACTTTTCTGATGATCGTCGATATATCTTTACTTTTTTCTGCTGATCAACCGATGATCTATCAATCGGTCATTCGAATTGGATCGCGAACTTTTCTGCTGATCGATGGATCACCGATATATCCTTACTTTTCTCTGTTGATCGACCGATGATCAATCAATCTCCATTCCACCAGCAGCATCGCCATCCCATCCGCATTCTCCATCGGCACCGCTTCTGTAACTGTTTTCTGTAAAACGGTTATCTCTAACCGGCTACTGCTTCTCTCTCTCTCTCTTCTCTCTCGCTCTCTTTTCAGCCAATCAGAGGCTAGAAGGGTACACCAATTCCTATTATAGTAGTATAGATTCAGTTGGATGCATCCCAACATGCTCTTAGCTGATCTAACTTGATAATATATTCTCACCACTGAGAATCATAGTTTTCTTATCAAATGTCTAAATTCAGAACTTTTGAGTTTAGTTAGTTGATTTCACATACTAAATAAATTTAAAACGGTACACTAGTATCAGCACACTAGTGTACTGGAACCCATTAGAACTCCGAAGTTAAGTCTGCTTGGGTGAGAGCAGTACCAGGATGGGTGACCGCCTGGGAAGTCCTCGTTGGTGACCACAGCATGGGCATGTGATCACAGTTCAAAATTTGGAAAAAAAAAAAATTTAGTTTGTTCATTCCCATCTAACTGAAGAACTATGTTTGGACTTGAGGCATTCTTAAGATAGTGGAATTGAGCCCAATAAACCCAAACAAAGAACTAAGATTAGTGGCGGCCAATCTAGGGCTGATTTCCATTTCCTCCAAGCTTTCTTGCACTGCTCTGTGGATTTTCTGTTAAGAATCCGTCATTTCCTCTGCCATTTCGTTCAGCTATTAGATTGATACTTGTCGATCAAGTTGTGATCGAAGATTTGTTCTTTCATCGAAGATTCTTTGTATAGATGGATTGACTTGGGTCGTTGATATTGTGCGACCAAGACGAGTGTTTAAGTCGGCATCGCTGAACCCTATATTTAAATGGTTTAATCAACGTCGTAGACGTCTTCTTCTGCCCTTCGAGAGCTTTCCGAGATCGGGACCTACCTGTACACTTCTGTCTTCGCGTCTCTTGTTCTGAAGGATCTTGCGCAGGAAAACGAATCGGTGGGTATCTTCCCGTCTGATTTGTGATTTAGCTTCGTTGATGGTCTTAGCAGTCCGATCATGCGGCCGCTTCGAGGGTTTTTTCCCGAACGTTTTTTTAAATCCTCTCCAAATTCTTGAATCTAGTTCTCAGCCGATAATCAATCCCGAGGGATTGGGAATGGAAAGAAATGCTCAGAAACATGGGGGGAACTTGAAATATGCGGTAACTGTGGAGGAATATTGATTCTAAACTCGTTATATGACGTTTTTACACCATGAATCATCTCTTCGTTTTCTGGCAGGGAAATTCTAAATCTTTGATCTGGATTTTGATTTATGATGTTGCATTACTCAGTCATTCATCAGGATCTAGTGTTTTGATTGAATTAGAGTCTTGTATCGGATTGGAAGTCAACAATTTACGGTAGCTAATGAGGAATATTAGTACGAAACTTGTTATTAGACCTTTTAGGACTTATCTCATCAAACAGAATTTCTCTGCTCAACTTTTTTTTTTCTGAACGAAGTCAATGAAATAAAATTATTTGAATCATGGAATTCAATTTTTGCACTGTCGTAGTTCCAGGAATACAGTTTAATTTTTCGAGTGATTTTATTTTAACTCGCTTTTGTTGTTCTCACAGAAGAGAGGGTTTTCTGGTAAGTTGATGGTGGGTACAGTGGAAATGAAGCAGAGTGTTCTGTTTCTCACAGAAGAAGATTTTTTGCCCGTCGGTAGGGCTCTGTCAGCAGTCAAGGGTTTTGAAGATTTCTCAGAGGATGATTTGCTTGTGATTACTCAAGCATTACGATTGGGTATCATCATTTTCATTTTTTTTCTGAAAAATTTCCTTCTTTCCATCTGTATCATTTAAGCATAAATGAAACGAGACCCAATGTTGCTTCGTCAATTTGAACCGAAGCTGGTTATATGCGGGGCAAACACCAGTTTTTAATATGCACTTGATGACTTAGTTATCTCCTTTTACTCCAATTGTTATTTCTGACACTCTCTCAACAATTTTTTTAGCAGACTTTTGGTTTTTTTTTCTGACGTCGGATTATTCTAAATCTCCATCTTCATTGACTTCATAACATTCAGACGCGTTTTTCGTTGAAGGTGTAATATTCTGATGAATGTGAATTGACTTGATTACGTGAATTTTCATTTTTGTTGATTTTCTATCCATGTGTCGGGACCTCATAACCTGAGCACAGAACCTCCTGAAAGAAACGTTCTAAGTTGGAAGTGGGAATAAGATTTTTTCAGCATGAAGTGTTGATTTGGATTCAATTTATTGTTAAGTTATTTCAGAACCAAATATACTTCAATATCTTGCAGGTATTTATCCTCCTGTTCAATTTCTTCAAAAAAAAAGTTTATCCTCCTGTTCAATTATTAGAATAGGGATATTTTTAGTAGAATTGTGTTTGTCCATTGTTGTTGAACTCATAATTTTTTTTCTCTGATTAAAACGACAGAGAAGCTACCCTTTGAGAAAGATAGCCTAAACCTTATCTTGTTCGTCTCGAGATCTGTTGAACTACCTGGTGGAGAATGGCTTATTGACATCATTAAAGTATTGAAGCCGGGCGGCACCATCATCGTTCAATCGTCTCTCGCAGCCACGGATCACGATGGAAAGGTTGTTCTCATTCATTAAATCATCGAATTTTTTGTAGGATAGAGTAAACTTATGAGTGGAAACAAGGATACTGGGGCATTGGCTAATGTCAACTGGTATTTCTATCCAATAATGTGATTGATTCTTTTGTTTCCTTAGGCCACCGGCCATCCGCCGATGGTTTCGGGTTTAAAACCGATATTTTTGCAACATATCCAATAAATCTAAGCATAGTGTAAACTTCTTTGCTAATTTGTTAAGAATTAAGATTTCTCCAATTGAGCCGTTATCATTTTCCATTTTCATATTTTGGCAGTCAAGTTCCTCTGTAGAGAGAAAGCTGCTCTTAGCAGGCTTTGTGGAAATCAACACTGTCAACTTGCGCTCGGTCAGGCAACCCGAGGACGGCCCTCTTATTACGGTGAGCCGGATCAAAGTTTTAACTAGCTGATTTGTGCATTTTTCACCCATTGTAATAGAGGTTAAATCAACCGGGGAATCTTGCCAGATGAAGGCCAAAAAGGCATCCTGGGTCACGGGCTCATCTTTTTCGCTCAAAAAGCGGGTCTTGCCCAAGATTCAAATGGACAACGATTCTGATCTAATCGACGAAGATAGTCTCCTCACTGAAGAAGATTTGAAAAAGCCGGATCTGCCTTTGGGTAAGCTTAACTCCTCTCTCTTCTCCACCCATCATCGTCATCATCATTATCACCATCATCACCATCCCGTCCTCATCAGTGATGTAGACTTGAAGAAACTTTAATCTGGCCGCCTTAATCTATTTTCTTCCCTCGGCATCATGATTACCAGTGTGGCCTCCTCATTGAAGGCTTGCAGAATCCAAACCCTTCTATCCAGTGTAACTCTGTTTTTCCACTTATCATTATCGTTATCATCATCTGTAGAAGTCAGATGCATCTGGTCAGATTAGCCTCCATTTTGTTCACTCATCGCCGTCATCATTGTTCCCGTGGTGGCCTCTCCTCACTGAAGAAGTCAGACCCATCTGGTCAGCTTAACTCCATTTCCCTCCCTCATCATCATCATCATCATCACCACCACCACGATCATCATTGTCATAGAGGAATCCATACTGATGAAGACTAGAAGCGGGCTCCATGTCCTTGTCAACTGAACTCTTCTGTTTTCTCGACCAGCCCGCATCATCATTATCATCATTGTTATCATCATCATGGCAGTCAGTGTCATAGAGGACTCCATACTGATGAAGACTAGAAGCAGGCTCCATGTCCTTGTCAACTGAACTCTTCTGTTTTCTCGACCGGCCCTCATCATCATTATCATCATCATGGCAGTCAGTGTCATAGAGGCTCCATCATCATAGCAGGCTCCATGTCCTTGTCAACTGAACTCTACTGTTTTCTCGACTGGCCCTCATCATCATTATCATCATTGTTATCATCATCATGGCAGTCAGTGGTCTCTCCTTACTACAACTAGCTTGAAAGATCCAAACACTTTCCCTGGTGATCTTATATTCTCTCTTTCCTCCTTATATCATTCTCATCATAATTACGACTGACCATCACTTTTCCTACTTGTCTTCGTCTTCGTCATCATCATCATTATCATCATCACTGTATGCCTTTGCCTCCAGTTGGAGACTGCGAGGTCGGGAGCATGAGAAAAGCGTGCAAGAACTGCACGTGCGGCCGGGCGGAGGAGGAGGAGAAGGTTCAGAAGCTGGCCGTGACCTCGGAGCTACTAGAAAACCCCAAATCTGCATGCGGCAGTGTTAGCCCTCATCTCATTTATCCGATTATACTTTCATCACTCCATAATTTTCTTTCCAATTTCAAAAAATAATAATTTTTTTGACAGTGCGGTTTGGGAGATGCCTTCCGATGCGGCACTTGCCCCTACCGTGGCCTCCCTCCCTTCAAACTCGGGGAAAAGGTAGCCTATTTATCTATTTTTTTATTTTTCTCAGTCAGCCTACGATTTACTAGATTCTATAAATTCATGTTACCTCTTGACTGGTAGGTTGCGCTGCCTGGGAGCTTCTTCTCCGCTGACATTTGACATTGCGTTGACCCAGCCATCCAAAAAATTTTTAATTTCTTTGTCATAATGAAACAGCAGACTATATCATACTGTGGTAGTCTCGCTGTCTACACCCTTGACATGTTTCCTTAGCACGCCTGCTGAAGTCAGCGTTGCCGTTAGATGAGTCAAAGATTTGGTCAAAGTCAATGAAATGGTGGTTTGACCTCTGTATTCGTGGAGAGATTGGGAGTTGCTCGCGTGTTCATCGAGAAATTTGAAGACTTGGAGAACAGAGGCTGGTCCTTTGTAGGCAATGGGAGCCACTCCCTTACTTCGGTACAAGATAAGTGATGGATAATCTTCAGCCTGGAATAGACGAATATTAATTAAGAATAGATTATATGTTGATGACGAAGATGGGTATGGTGTATTTCATCTTCTTTTTTTTTACCTTGCCCAAGTTGAAGAAAAACGAGCTGCAATCGTTTAGAGTGCAGTCGATGCGGTAAATATGAGTACCTGCTGGCTTGTCTGCGAGGAAAAATATTGGTTATGATAACATAAAATGATGAGAAGAGGACTACCCATGAAAATTAATAGATGAACAAGGGAGCAGTAGGAATGTTTTCAAGAATGATTAGAAAAATAGGTTATTATGGGGTAAAGAGAACGAGAAAGATAAAGAGAGAGGGGTCAGAGAAAAGAGATAAAATAGATGAGATAGGGAATTCGGTGTCGATGCTGGTTGACGACTTGAATCGTCCAAACTATTCTGTTAGCGTAATTGTCACCAGGCCTGATAATGTAGATGGGGTTGATGGTTTTTTCCAAAAAAAATTTTACTCAAGTTGAGGCTTGATGGTGATGCCACTAACATCAATCATCAACACTAACCTCATCGATGCCATCATCAACCACTATGAAATTCATTAACGTTGTCATCAACACGGGTCGTTGCTGCGCCGATGAGTGCAGAATCCTAGATGAGAAAGATAAAGATTGTAGAGAAAGAGGACCAAGAGAGGGAAGGAGCAAGAGAAGACAGAGAGAGAGACTAGAGAAGATAGATATTTAGATTGATAAATAGATAGAGAGAGAGAGAGAGGGGGAGAAAGATTATTACCAGCTGGCTTGCTACTCGACAGACGGCGCAAGCCTCGCAAAGCTCTGTAAACTTCGCGAAGCACAAGTTCCATTCTATGGCAGAACCCACACCAGGAGCTAAAAAACAGCACCAACTTATCACCATCAGAATGCTCAACCCCACCTTCCTTTAAACCCAGCACAACCTCCTCAAACATATCAGCTGTCAACGAAGGGACCCCACCAGCTTCATGGAAATCCAAGTTCACAAATGGCGGCTCCGGATACGCCCCACGGTTCCGAACCAACGCTTCTGATTTCCGATGTGGAACGAGCTTCCTCTTCATGAATCTCTCTACGAAATCAACCAAGGTTTCAAATGTGATGTTCAGTTTCTCAGGAAGAATGTAATGTTGCTGATGAACCGGGTCAAGAATTACCATAGATGGAACCTTTGACCCAGTCAAACTTCTGAGCAACCGGTACCCGCCATCTGAGAAAAAGAATGAGCCAGTGAACGCTTGATGAGTTGACTTTGCATAACTAGAGACATCAACTTCTTCAACTCCAGAGGATGACTTCTCCTGGGCTAATCTTTTGATGACTCTGCATTGGGAGAATTCCTTGATTGAAAGGAAAGATCCAACGGTAGGGATTTCACATTGTGCAACTGATTTTTTATCCTCGTTGGGGCTCAGAAATCGATCGCTTTCGGCATCAACAAGTAAATCATCAGAGAGAAGGTGAAAGCCGACGTCTTTCGCTACCTGCCCAAGTCTTAGTCCTTTCAACTTGAGAGCAGAACTATGCTGGTGAAGCAACTGCCGAAGCACAGTGTATAAGGTATTTTCTGATAATATCCTTTGGTCTTTACCCTTATTTATTTCACTTCCTGACGCCATCTCTTCGACTCTACCAGTAGCATCGGCGTTGATAAGTTTGAAGTGGCGAGCAACTTGTCTGAAACTATCTAGCGCTGACATACTCTGCTCCCGGATTAATGATGAGTCTGATGTTCTATCAATGAAGAGAATGAAAGAGGGTTTATCAACAGGAAATACACCGTCCCGGTTTTTCTGGTCGCCGTCAACCTAAAAGGCAATTTTTAAAAAAATTACTGCATATTCATACAATACCTAAATGAAGAGCGTTTCAAAAGACCACGCAGAATCCTCTTGTAGCGTAAAATACTTAAAAAGAATACTTAGCAAAAATATTTCTAATGATAAAGAACACCGATTAAAATAGTTTCTTTATGGGGTGGCAGATGACGATGTAGTCGTCACTCTCCCCGACTCTTATCATCTCATCGTCATCGTCCCCAGCTAGAATATGAATGACAATATCATCATCGCCATCAGTACCCTAGCTTCCAGTATGGAACAATGACGAGGGCATAGTCATCTCCTTGTGGCAGACAAATGATGAGGATGATGACCAGTCGGCATCGGCCTCTTGTCATCTGAAAGAGATGAGATATCGAGTTCATTGGTGGGAAAAGCGTAGCATTAATAAAAGAATAGCCATCATCACCCTCCTCAGCATTCATCCACCTCAATGATGATGACGACGCCAATGGTGATTTGTCATTGTCATCCTTGCCACCATCATTGTCCTTGACAGAGTACGAATGAGGATGATGAAGGATGATGATGAATCTTCATCGTCACACCGTCATCGTCCTTGAGGACAGTGAGTCCTTATTTCTTCACATAACCCTTTTGTAGTACAGGAAATTCAGCATTACCAAAAGTAATGAATAAATGAATAAATTACCTCATTGACAATAGGGTGACCTGCGCGCAGTGTTACTCGAAGTTCATCCACATTCTCTAAAACATTCAATGGGCTAGGGACTCCAGAGACATGAATGAGAAGCTGCCAATCAGCAGGGTCTCTGAGACTGAGGAACTCCAGCAAAGATCTATCAGAAATCACAGCAAATCTTTGCCTTTGGGGAGAGAGAGCGAATTCTCTTGCGACTTCATTTAATTCTGAGAAGAAAGATTGAAACTCCCGAAACTTATTTGATGTACAAGAGGTTCCACCATTATTAATTTCTCTAGCAGAAGAAAACTTTTTGAACCAAGGGTCTATCGTACATGTTAGCTTATCATTGGCCAGTCCCTGCGTTAGAGCCAAAAGAAATTAGAGCTCAAATATATAATTCTCTGATTATCTTCTTTTCCAGTATGGGAGTGTTGTCGCAGAAAAAATAAACGCGAATCACCTTCAGCATTTCCTTTCCATCAAATGGAATTTCGCCGTTATTTTCAACTATCTCTCCCTGAAAATCGGCTGCCAGATAAAGACCACATAAGATTTAGCAATCCTCCGAAAAATAATTATTTCCTCAGGAAAAATCATAAAAAATAATTATTTGTCTCCAGTCTCTCTTGCATTTTAAAAAGTTTGACAAATCACCAGCCAATACACGAGGCAGCAAAACACCAAGTCAGGTAATCTGAGAGAGTCCTTCTAAGGAGTAACTGAAGAAGGCAAGTCAACTATAAGGCAGTCAGCGACTGCCTTAGACAGAAAAAATAACTCGTGGAAAATGGCGAGTCCACATCATGCTAATAATTCCTCTGTGCCAGGATGAGGATGATGATGAAGTTGTCATCTTCATCTTCAGTTGTCAACGACCAGGGTGACCAATACATCATCGTCATCATCTCACATGCTTTTTGACAATGATGAGGACGATTTTAAGGATGAATATTGCGATTTTGGCATCGTCCACAAAAACTCAGTTGGACAATAGATTTGGTCTTAAGAGACCAAACTGGAGGAGCTATTTGGAAATGCAGCCCAGTACTTTTCTAGGGAAAAACATCAGGGAATGTAAAGTGCAATAATTGTAGTTTTTTTTCTCGTGATAACAGAGTGAGATACGTCTATACAACACAGTAGAAAAAGAATAATCATTAATGCTCCTTATCCTTCAAAAATCATACTGATTTGAAATGAAAAAATATAATATGAAGAAAAGATAATTCCTAAAAGGCAAATTCGCTTACATACCAGTATGAACACCGGTTTGTTTGAATATTGAACTTTCTCTACTTCCATTATAAATTGTGCTCAGTAGTATGTCAGACCATCCACAAAATTCCAAAAGCAGAACAGCTTTGTCAGTGGACTGGAGAAATTTCTGAGCCTCTTCAACAGTTCTCAAGAACGTGAAAGGAAATCCAGCCTGCTGGATTGATACCGCGTGAGACACTGACGACAATATTTTCTGTGAATTAAGACGGCCTTGGTAATTAAACGATTTTCTGAGGTAGTAGTATCTGAATGTAATTCCCTCCTTTGCGTCGAGTGATTCAGCTAAGACATTCTCAAGATTCTTATATACAACCATGAGTTTCAGAAGTCCAGAAAGCAGCTTATCAGCTAGGATGAGACTGGAAATCTTGTTCATGAGGGATCTTGACTCGCCAGACCCTGCAAGATCATAAGAGAAATAGTCGAAAAACTGTAAGAGCAAAAAAAAGAGGATAGAAATTAAAAATAAGTCCGTCGAAAACCGGATACCACATTACAGAGCTCTTCAGTACATAAAATTCAAGTCTTAAGAAGAGAGAAAACGATAACTCAACGATGCATTTGAAATTGATAAGATTTCAATAAAATGGACACTTTCATTTCGTACGATGATGATTAAACCTATAATGGATATACGGATGAAATTCCGACGGTCCAGATCAATCAGCGAAATATGAAATAACACAAAATTTATCGGAATGAAGTTTCTATTCTATGATCTGTCGATGGGAACCAAGTGCGACGCCGCATTAAAAAACTTCCGACGACTATCTTATTTCAACGGGGTATGAAATGCGGATAAAGCTACATAACACGCCACCGGCGATCGTAAGACGCAATTAGAAAGCTCCGATGAGTTAATATATCATCGATTAACGCGGGAATCAAGACAAAGACGAAATCAAATAAAATTTATAGTGCTGGGAAGCGGTACACGGGACGGTAACCATGACGAGGACATGATCGTGGAACCGGATCTGCGAAGAGAAGTTGCGCCTTGTGAGAACTCGCCATTGATGCGATCCTGACGTGAAATCGCCTCCATTTCGCCCTCCTTCAACCAAAATACACTCCAACGCAATCGCAGAGAAGCAAAGAACGAACGCGGCGACGAAGAACAGCTCCCTCTTCCTCATCTCAGCTCTCCGAAAACCAGCCCAGACTGAGAGAGCAAGTTCTATAAATAATAAAAACATTTACAGAAAGAACCTCTTGTTATTGCTAAAACGACAATTCTACTCCAATGTAATAAAAATCAACAATCAACCTTCGTCATCGTCATCCCCTTCAGTTTATTTTTTTATGAACTTAGTTTCATGTTCAATTATTAAGATTCTTATTAATTGAAATATGTCTATTCATATATAAAGTACCTACTCCTTGATGGGGCATTACACAAAACCATTCATCTGAAAATGAAAGACTTGAATGACAGCCTGCATAGGCACTGTTGACATAGCAAAAATCCTTTGATAATATTCAATTACAGCTGTATGCACTTCCTTTCGGTACTCGTTGAGTTCCATACCTGAATAAAAATATTTGTGCTCACTCCACGCGTACAAACTATTTGAAATTCTAAACTTCAACACGCATAAAATCTTCCTTATTAGACGGGTATTGAATATCCGCCCAATAGTGGACATCGGGACGGATATCATAGTGGTCAGGATGTGACAGAAAATATGCATATGGATATTGACATCATATTTATGGATACCAAATTTCTCAAAAAAAATCCAAGAGCACATTGTACCATATGGAAAAAAACAAACATAGAAAACAATGTAATTTGCCTGACAGGAAACAAGCATAATAAAAAACTGTGGTTGTATGAATCATGTGTTTCAGAAATATTGAACCTAGTCTAACTAGGCTTTCGCACATTGTTTGCCTGTTCCAAGCCCGATATCAGATGAGGATATTGGGAAGGATGATGCTTAGGATACTGAACATGGCAATCTGTGACGTAGCCCAGAAGCCCGTTTTTTGAGGCCCATTAACAACTTGTGGCCCAAAAAGAATATCATTCTAGAAGTTGACAATAGCTGCATAAAATTACATAGAGCTCCAAAAAATCCTTTGACATATTTTTCTCTGGCATGATCCTCTAACAGATTCTTCTCTAATAGATTCCTCTGACACATTTTCTTTGACAAAATCTACTTACATATTCTTTAACATAATCCTGTAACATATTTTCACTAACAAGCTCACATGACACATTCATCTCTAACAAAATCCTCTGTCATAATCTGCAAAATATCTATTCTCCAGCTTTTCAAAGCCGCAGATCTTCTCTTATGTCCTATCAAGATCTTCACGAGCTACACAAATATCTCCTAACAGATTTCTATAGGGCCCAGAATCTGCAGTATATATCTACTCAGGCATGTCAGGCTGTTTATCTTCTGTTTTAGCTTGTCAGAGTTATTTTTTCAATGTTTGGAATAGTCTTTTTAGGGGTACTGTCAATATGGACAACCCTGCACTTTTGTTACATGTATAAGGCCCTCATGAACCCTTGAAGAATTATTATTAAAGTGTATTTTTTTGTTGAAACTCTTATTTCTCCCCTTTGAGTGTTCTCTTTGCTAGAGAGTGCTTCAATGCTTGAGGATTCAAGCACAACTCTCTTGCGGACTTAAGGGTTGGAGAAGCTAGTTCTGTGGTTTTAGGAGTTGGGTGCTTCAAGTAGAGCAAGGTTTGTGGATTCAAACCCTGTTCCTATACTATTCGTGTTCTAAGGCTGCATTAATCTTATATCAATCTTAACATCTGTCTGGATGTTGGAATACTATATCACATAACAAATGCTATTCACATATAGAAGAAATATGACAACTATAATTTAATTACATATTTATATTTTCGTGGTATAACATTAAAAATTTTAAACTATATTTCAATTTATATGTCATATTTTGAAATATCCAATCTCTGACACTGATATCCGATATCGTCATCCTACCCTTGAGGTGAAGTCAAAAACCGATATTGGGACGAATAACAATATGGAACATCAACACCGTACCAACCGATATCCAGCATTGTCATCTAATATCTGAATATCCAGGACAACACTCATACTAATATCGACATCGAAGAATCGACTCAGGAATGGCAAACATTATCCCAAGATATGGCCGGATCAGTCTACGAGCATGACCCCAAACCATATGATTGGTCGTACCTTGCATTGATATCAGATGTCATCATCCAACCCCTGAGATAACGCTAGAGACGAATATTGGAACTAATAATGGTCTTGAACATCATACACTATAGCAATCGATATCCAACTTCGTCATTCCACATCTGGGAATCCGGTATGACTTTCGTCCCAACATCAACATCCGAAGACTGGCTATGGACGGCCGGACATTATTCCCCAAGGTATGGCTAGATCAGTCTACGAGCATGAGCACGACCCCAAACCATAAGATCAGTCATACCCGGCACCGTGTTTATAGTTCCGGATCGTCCAGGACGTGGACGATGGACAGGATGGGACGAAGATCGTCCTGCCCGACATCCAGAATTAGTGCAGGGACGCAGACGGGATGGTTTTTTTATCCGCGACCTCCGGACGGGATGAGACGAAGATCGTCCCATCTGACATCTGGAATTAGTGCAGGGACGCAGACGGGACAGTTTCTTTATCCGCGACCTCCGGACGGGATGAGACGAAGATCGTCCCGTCCGACATCCAGAATCAGTGCAGGGACGCAGACGGGATGATTTTTTTATCCGCTACCTCCGGACGGGATGAGACGAAGATTGTCCTGTCCGACATCTGGAATCAGTGCAGGGATGCAGACGAGATGGTTTTTTTATCCGGACTCAGTGCAGGGACGCAGACGGGACGGTTTTTTTATTGGCGACCTCCGGACGAGATGGTTTTTTCGTCCGAGTGGACGAAAACCGTCCTGTCCTGAGGTCTTGGGAGGAATTTCCGTCCCGATTTTCGTCCATCCTTGCGAATGGGACGATTTTTTTTCGTACTGGAACGAGAAAACCGTCCCGTCCGCGTCCTTGCACTATAGGACTCGGTGTTTCTTACCAAGAAAAATAGTCTAGGATGACGGGATTTTTACAGAAACAACCTCATATAAGCAAACAAGAGACAAAATCGCCAAACTAAATAAAAAAATGGAGAAATCAGGGTCCCACAAAACCCCTTTTCCTCGCCCAAAATCGGGGGTTGGACTGGAGCTGCCAGAGAGAGCACCACCCACAATGGAAGCGGCAGCAATGGCGGACGCCCGGGCGAAAATCGGCCCTCCCCCTTCGAAAGATCCCAGCTTCGCGCTCCATGATTGATGATCAATCCCGCGATGCAATCTTCATCTCATCGCGGCGCGGAGCCGACGGCGACCATGGCCATGCCCTTGAGTTTCCGAGCTCCCCCTGACGGTAGATCGCACTTCTCCGCCTCCCTCTCTCTCGGCCTCCTCTCCCATCCCTCCTACAATCCCAACGACAACAGCCACGCGGCGGGCGCAGAGCCGGCCGCGTCGGCTGTTCCCGACTCCTCCTTCTTGCCCGTCGCCAGAGTACGGCTTCTGGACATCTTGGGCTACGAGGGCGCCCCCAAAGATGCCTATTTGAGGGCTGTGGAGACGCTTTCTGGGTCGTTGACGAGGTATAATGCCGCGGTGATCGAGCTCGGGCCTGAGGATTCGACGATCTTGCGGTGTTCTCTCGAGTCGACTAGGATGTTCTTCAAGGCCACGAGCTATGGCGGTGGTGCTGATTCTGGGCCGGAGTCTTTGAGGAAGTCTGGCCGTGGGGTTTACATGTACCGTGCTGGAAGGTGGGATTCTGTAAAACCTAGCTTGATTTATATTGGTCGCCTGTTTTGATTCAAATTTTATTATAATGCAATTGCTTTGTTTTATTGAAAACTATTGACAGTTTTCGATCAATCTGATGACTAGCCTGGTTTCTTGTTCCTTTTGTATCCTCGTTAGAACAGCTCATATCAATTTTTTGAAATTTCGTCAGCATTTTTTTGAAATCTCTGCCGAAAACTAACTTAAAAGAACGTTTTTTTTGGCCAATGTTGCTTTGTCAAGGGTTTTGAAGATTAGAATGTTTTCGATGAATCTGATGGCTAGACTGTTTTCTTGTTTTTTTGAAATTTCGCCAGCATTTTTTGGGATCTCTGCCGAAAACTTAAAAGAGCATTTTTTTTTCCATCTTTCTGATTTTTTGCTTTGTCTTCCGATTCAAGTCGGTAATCCTGGTCTGAGATTGGAGACAACAGCGCAAATAAGTTTAAAATTATCCATTGATTTTGATCGTGGATACGCATAGTTGCTTTGCGATATTCTCACTGTTTATGTTTTGGTTATTCTAGGGCTCTTGAGGATGGTGATCTTTCGCCTCCGTGTATGAGGGAGGCATTCAAGTGCATGGGGGGAGCCGCTCGTGCAGCTCTGTGTGCTATAGCAAGAAATCTTCGCCTACGTAGCCAGTAATTAGCTCTCATAACACGATTCTTTAAACTTTTTTTTTTTGAATAGAACTCGACTTTTTAGACTGAGAATTTCATGTGCAAACCAATCATCTGGCCTATGTTTATTTTTTTTATGAAACTATGGTTTACACTGAGACCATGTTAAAACCAAAATTCTGTAAAAACCAAAATTCTGGCCACTGTTTATTCTTTTCTCACTACGCGATTTATGAAACAAGGGTTTTCACGATATAACCGATTTTCTGGCCATCTTTTATTCTTTTTTTCTTATCAATAATTGTTGAAATTGAGAATTTATGCTTAAAACTGATTGCCTGGCCATCTTTTATTCTTTTTTTCTAAGCGCCCAATTATTGGAATTGAGACTTTTATGTTGAAACCGATTTTCTGGCCAGTGCTGATTCTTTTATCGTAACACGATTCTCGAAATTAGCGCTTTCATGAAAAAGCCAAATTTCTGCGCAGCGTTTATTCTTTTCTCATCGTACAGTTTTTTGAGAGTTTGCTGATAAAACCACTGGCCAGTGTTTATTCTTTTCTCATCTCACGATTCGGGAAAGTGAGACTTTTATGGAAAGACAAATTCTCAATTTCGGGAAATTGAGACTTTCTGGCCTGTGGTTATTCTTTTCTCATAACACTTCGTGAAACTGAGACCTTCATGCTAAAACTGATTTTCTGGCCAGTGTTTTCAACGATCTGCTTGACGACTTTCCATTGCCATCAAATGAAGTGTCGTCTTCTGTATTGGTCGCAACATTCAATCAAAATTCATCAAGCGAAGGAAAAGATGCGATGGGTCGTCCAAAGGCGGGAAATAATGAATTTGAGAAGGGTTTACTGGCTCTGATAGCTTCTGATAGTCCCGGAATGCAGGTGCTTTGATCGTTGTCTAACCTCATAAGAAAATCAGATTTTTTACTTTGAGAGTGTAAATCCCTAGATTTGTCTGTCATATTTATTACTAGAAATGTTCGCACATCACTTGTATATGTTAGGTTTCAGGTGCCTCAAACTTCTTTCTAGATATTTTAAGTTGGAGTAATCGAAATTTTCCCAAATTACTTCTTTTATGTTGGGTTTCAGTTGCCTTTATCTTCCTTTCTACATATGCGTCAGTATAATTTTACCCTCTTTAAAGCATTATATTTTAAATTTGTGAGTAAGAATCCCTATTTTTCGTGAAAACTATTCATACATTCACGTTTTATATGCTGAGGTTCAGGTCCTTTGATCTTATTAGCTGGATAGTGCATCAATATGATTTTAGTCTTCTTAAGCTGTCAAATTATGAAGTTGGGAGTTGTAATCCCTAACTCTCTGGAGAAACATTTACTAATGCTTGATTTCAAGTTCCCCCATCTTTTGTAGAAATTGTTTCAATAATATTTTCTTCTCTTCTAACTATCATATAATGAATTTGGGAGCGTTAATCCGTAAAGCTTTTGGAGAGATACTTACAAATCTCGTTTTTTAGTTGGGTTTCGGATGACCTTTTCAGTTCTCTGTCAACTAGGTTTGTGACTCAAACGGTCATTGGTACGTTGCTGACATAGCTTCAGGACCAGGGGATCTCTTGTTGATTACTGGCAGAACCCTCAGCCATGTAACAGCTGGTTTGCGCCCTGCAGCCTCGTACAGAACATTCATTAATTCCCGGTCAAGCATCAACCCCCGTGGAAGGTTTTTCAATTTCTATTAGTCCACTTTCGCTGCTTTTTTCTCTATAACGTCATTTTTATTTTCCTGAAGTTCTATTAGAAAATTTTCTTGGAAACAATCACATTCCTGTCTTTTGCGGCC
Organism: Wolffia australiana; assembly: GCF_029677425.1. Taxonomy (NCBI): domain Eukaryota; kingdom Viridiplantae; phylum Streptophyta; class Magnoliopsida; order Alismatales; family Araceae; genus Wolffia; species Wolffia australiana. The sequence continues at coordinate 13,573,745 of NC_135848.1, forward strand.
TGTAGGACATCACTGACATTCAGACTCATGCCTCGAAGCAACGCAATTCTGGACTGTTCTCCCCTCTCAGCCGCTGGCCATGTGATTCCTCAGAATTTTGTACCAATGACTGCAAGCCAATTCATGGATGATTTGTCAGCCGAGGACAATAGATTTGGCAATCGTCATGAGAATTTTGTGCGTACTTATGGTGCTCTGAAAAAAGTTAAATTTAAGTAATCTTAAATGAGGTAGTCTTGTTGAATAATGAGGAGATCTCACTTGTAATTATTTTCATTCCACTTATTGCAGGTAGCGCAACAAGATTTTGGTGGGGAGCCTTCACTGAGAAGTTTGCTGTCAGATTCAATATCGTGAGCTTCTTTCTTTATGGGGTTTTACACCCGATCAATGACTTGTTTGTTTGATTTCAATTCTAGTCTTGCTTGACGTTGATTTTATACTTTAATATTCTGGTTTGCTCATTATTTTGGTTTCCTCAATTTGGACATATACATAGCGGGGCGTTTCTTGAAGATGCAGTTGCTGTGTCTTGTGGGCATTCCTTTGGGGGTGAAATGCTGAGGAAAGTCCTGGAAATGGTACTAGAGAATCCCATTTTTCTCAAATATTGGGTTGTTTATGCTTAATATTTCAATTATATTTAGACCGAGACGGAGGATGAATCCTTGTGGATCAAATTGGGAAGTGTGATGGAAACTGTTGTTTAATGCTGCGGCAGACTTCTGAGCTTATTCCCGTTGCAGGCCAGGTGTCCATTATGCAACTCTGAGATCAAAACGAGCGTCTTAATTCCTAATTTTGGTACGCACCTGTTAATTATTGAGAAAAATAGGAGTTTTTGGTTTTGTTTATCGCGTTCTCCCTTAAAATCACATTATTCTTCAGCCCTAAGAGCTGCTGCCGCTGCTCTGAAGAACAAGGACGGTCAGGTGCTCCCTCAGGGTTCTACTTTCCGGAAACGAAGAAGAGAAAAATTGGCAGAAAATACCGGTTCTCCAGATAGATTCAACAAGGTACCTTTCGATTTTGCTTTTTTCAAAATCTTTTTTTCATGTTGTTTTGATATTTATTCTTTTGTCAGGAAAATCGAGAGCTCACAGTAGAAAGGGATTCAGTCAGACAAATGAAGGGAGTTGGGTTCCTGTTTGCTGTCAATGATAGAGTAGTTATCAAGGTAAGAACTTGGATTCAAGAAAATACTTATGATTTATAGCTCTGGATGATTAAAGGGCACAAATTGCTGGCGCAGGGAAACAGAAGAACTCCTGATAGGCTCGTTGGTAAAGATGGTGTTATCACTTCCCAGTGTCAAAATGGCTGGTAATTAATCTGTTTTCATTGGTAAAACACTCTTTTTGCCTCGCCTGTGTTTTAGTTTATAAATTCTTGAAAATGTCACAGAAGTATGCTCTCTTATTCCTACTCTGTTAGAGCTCAGCGATCAATCCAAAATTTCTATCTGATCAATCAGACCGACAGATGATCAGATCACAATCTAAGGGTGTAGGATCGATCCAAGTTTTGGTCAGATCACAATCAATGAATGGTCGGTCAAAGATCGTTTGGTTGAATTAGATCGTGATATGATGATAGTTCAGTGATTGGAAGCACAAAACAACAATGATAAAAGAAAGAAGATCTCTCTCTTTCTCTCTCTCTCTCTCGTGGGTCTGATTGATGAACTGGATTTTGACGAGGACATTCTGATCGATCAGATAACTATCGATCGAAATTTTCAATTGGGGCCGATCAGATCAGCCCTGACTTCGTCACCTAATCCAAGCAATACAAGGCGCTTGCACACCGCCATTCCCTCTTAGCTTTGGATGCCAGTTCAGATTGAGATAAGAATCCGATCTCGAACTTGTACTCTCTGCCACAAGGGCAGTTGTAATTTGCACTGGCCGAGCTTCATTTTCCATTTTTTTTTTCAACTTCAGTGTGTGACATTGAAATGAGATTTTTTTGTATTTACAGGTACCTCGTCAAGATTCTTGAAACTGGGGAATGCGTGAGACTGCAGTTCAGTTCTCTCTGCAAGTCCTCGGGCTCTACAGATTGCATCAAAACCGCATCCATTCCATTGGTTCAGAATGTTACATTGCCTGACAGTCATAATCAAGATATACCTCTAGCAGGGGCTCTAATTTAAGGTGAGTTCTCTGCATGCCCTCGAGTCATCTGAGGTAGAGAGAGGAAGATTGTGTTAGAGAATAAATTTAAACATGGTTACGGGACTGGATTGGGGCCTGAGCCGCACCAAGTTAATGAACGCTTTCTTGACTGTCTTCCTTAGGGGAGAGCTGCAAGTATTTAAAGAGAGAGAGATAGAGAGAGAGTAGGTCTAACAGTGGTTACAAGCCTGGATCAGCACCTGAACCACTTCCGAGGGGATATCCCTGCTAATTCTTGAACCTTTTTTTGACTGTTCCCCTAATGGGAGCGCTGCAAGTATTTAAAGAGAGAGAGAATGTGTGTGTGTGAGAGAGAGAGATTGGGGGAGTTGGTGTAAAAACTTTTACGGGAGATCATCGAGTCAACCCTTCAGGTGAGGTTTTAAACTCTTGAAATTATTTAACTTGGAGCCAAGCACAAACAACTAGCATATTTGATGGATGGAAGCAAAAGAGCTGACTCTTTGGGAGGAAGAATGACAGTTTTGGTCTTCTGTACCATGGGTTAAGGCAACGTTGGAACAGGAAGGCTGATTTTTTTTAATTATTCTATGATCTAAAAAAAAAGTTTCATGAATGTCTCTTTGAGAAAGGACCACTGCTACTTACCTCATTCTCTGATTGTCTATCTCCGCATCTTATTTTCTGTTTTTGCATGCCAGGAGCAAGAAGATAATCAAGGGCCAAGAGACTGGAGAGATAAGGACTTTAAGGTATCTTGAAGTTTCTCATTTTCTGATCTCTGTTGCTCCTCAAATGCTCCACAACCTTTGCCACATCCCTCTTTGTGGTAGCTGTGTAGAGATTACCACATGTTAAATGTCAGTGTTGTGCGATTTTAGAAGTTTGTAAACCCAAAATCTTTAGATTTTTCCTCTCTACTGATCTCTTATTGGCAGTAGATTGTGTTATGTATTCTGCATGAGAAAACATGAGATGCTCTTTTGTATGTGACAGTTTGTGAGTGGGATTGACAGACAATGACGAATTCGTCATCTTCATCTACTAATTTGGCCGTCGTCATCATTATCCATGTTTGGCCTGAAGAAATGATGTTGAGGATGAGTACAATTCGTCATCATCGCCCAATTGGCATCATCATTGTTGACACCAACCCATGTTTGCAATCAACTCGTAACTGTCTTCCCCGTGAAGGAAACTAAATTTTAGTGGTTGTAAGAAGAGCCTAATATTTTGTTGTACGTTGGAGGATTCAGAGAAAGTAAGCTTTGTATCTTATTTCTTTCAAAATTCTTTTAGTATGTGGGACCAAAATCAATAAAAAAGCATCGGGAAAGAAATATTTTGTTATACAGTGCACGTGGGAGAAATGTTGTGCTCATTGTTGAGGAAATCTAAAACGTAAATAAACTTAGTCTGAATTCCTCCCCTGTCAATGGCTTTGTTGTGAAGTAACTAATATACTCGAGATGAAAAAACTTGATAGGCTAATAAATATTTCTGAAACTATGTGGGACTGCTGGTAATCACTGTGGCCAAGGAGAAAAAGATCAGTTCTGGATTTAACCTGAGTCTTCTAATAATTTAATTTTGAGTAAAGAAATTGTCGTCAAGAAACTGAAGCATCATTGCTGTCACTTTGCCTTCCTAAGACAACCGTGTGCAGCCCTTATAGCGCGATTCCAGCACCCACACGACGCAACATGTACTGACAGTCATCTGCCAGCCACTGCATTCCTTGCGGTGTGCCTACAGAACTTGCGCGTCCCACACCCCACTCCTCCGTGACTTTGTGGCCCACCACCCACACTCTTAGTTGTGTGACACAGGTCCCCCACCCTGTGCCTACATGCTAATGTCTACTCGATCCATGCCATACATAGTTCAGACCTGTGCGTGCCCATGCAGCAGCTCCAATCGATGAACTCCAAGTTAGAAGCCAATCCAACATCTTCATCAAAAGCTATACAAAGAGAACCGACGAGGTATGCTCGTGTACAAATGAACCAAGATTCATAAACAGAGCACAAGGTATTCTTTCAAAAAGGGGGTTTACCCTACTTTAATGGCTCCAATGCTCAAATATGCTTGAACTGTGTCGAGAGATTCTTTAAGATCAACAGATTGACAATCGAAGAGAAACTACAATTGGTTTCTCTCCACATGGAAGGTCCAACACAAGGCTGGTTCATATACACAGAGGAAAACTTTGGATTTGATCAGTGGCTGGTATTCCACCAGCATTTGGAAAAGAGGTATAACTTTTCTACAATGTCCCTATTTACTCAGCTAATGAATCTCAAACAGATAGGAACTGTATCTGAGTATAGATCAGAATTTGAGGATTTGGCTGCTTTCCTATCTCACATACCAACGGATGTTCAAGAATCTTGCTTATCTCAGAGGATTGAAACCAGAGGTCAGAGTGAAGCTAAAAAAGTACGGACCATATGGAATTCAAGAAATTATGGAATATTCAATAGAAGCATAAAGCAATTTAGCTATCCTAGAGGAACAGGACCGAGCAGATCTAATTAGTACCATCTCTCTGAAGACCTTCGGCAATAGCCAACCAAGAACAAATTGTTCAAGTCAAAGAGAAAGCCAGTATTCAACCCAAATATCCAGGACAGCTCAGACTCCAATCAAGAATGATATCTTCCAAAGAGTCAACAATAAGAAGGTTACAAGATTATCACCAGAAGAGTTTATGCAAAGAAAAGAAAAATGATTATGTTTTAACTGCAATGAAAGATATACTCGGGGTCACCATTGCCATAAGAAGCTGAGTATACACATGCATGAAGAAGATAGCGACAAGGAAGATCAGCCAATTACCGAAGAAAACTTAATGCAGCTGGAAGAAGGTCCTCTTAATGGCGGAGAGCTCATGTCCCTCCAAGAGACTAGACCAAGTACCAACACCATGCATGGGACTTTCAGATCATGGGGAATTCTTTTTGGTCATCAAATAAAAATTCTTATTGATGGGGGGGTGGCACTTACAATTTCATTAGCCCCAAGGTGATCCCGGCACTCAGTATTCAAATTCATCCCTACCATAAATTCAGCATTTCTTTGGCAGACAGATTTTGCAGACAAACCAAAGGGATTTGTCTTAATCTCCCTATATCTTTCCAAGGTCTCACATTCGAGCAGAATTTTATTCCCTTCCCACCGGGCAATTGCGATATGATCTTAGGAGTTCTTTGGTTGAAGTCCTTGAGACGGTTTCATTGCAATTACCTGTTGGATCTTCATGAGAATAAAACCTTTATCAGGTAAGTTTATTTTTAATGATTTATCAACATTTTGAATTTAATGAGTAATTAATCCTTCTTGATGCAGGTTATTAGAGTAAATAAAAGAATAATAGTATTTGATTTTATAAATAATAATATTTTATCAATGTAAAATTGGCTTAAAAATATTAAATATATATGTAGGTTTGTTTGGGTTTTGAACCCAAGACCTCTCAAAAGTTTGCTTTTAAAAGGAGGGCCTTTAACCATTCCTCGTACTTTATCTTTTTGATATAAGAGAAATAATTATATATATAATACCTTTTTCGGCCCATTAGGGTAAAGTGACTATAAAAGCATCTTTTTTGGAAAACGTGCTCACTTTTTGGGCGCCCACTCTCTCTCCAAAAGTTTGTGCTCACCTTGAGATCTGAGATCTGTTCTTTCTGGAGGGTTTCAAGCTTCAAGAAATTGGGGCTTTGGTGGTGGTTTGATGCAACATTCATACTTGGGAATCTGCATTCATAAAAACTGGTGAGATCTTTTTATACTAAGTGCTCTTGATTTTTTTATTCAATCCTGATAATCTTCTTGAGAATATAATAATACTTCCAACTTGTGATCTATATCTTGGATCGAAATTCTGATATTAGTAATTCAGATTAGACATCACTCATTTTATAATTCTTGATTCTTCAATCTTTAGTTCAAAATTGAATATTCAAATAGATTTTCCTATTCTGAAATCTGAAATTAGGCAATTCTAATTTGACTCTTGAATTCTAATTCTAATCTGAAATTAGGCAATTCAAATAGATTTTCCTATTCTTTAATCTGAAATTCAGAAGTGGGTATTTGAATTTTTGGTGGATCACTAATCTGAAATTGATTTTTTCTATTTTTAACCCAGAAACCTTATATTTGAAAGTAGAAATTGATTTCCTAATTTTATTCAACAATTCTTGATTCAATATCTTGACGACTGAGTTGATTATACAGATTTAATGATCGGTTATCTTTTCTGATATACATCCTTGTTAAATCGACTTTGTAATAATCGATTGGTTATTAATCATTCATTTTATCCATAATGAATTTGCTTGCCTACATCAAGTCAGTGCATTCATATAATTTGATCATAACACATAATTTGATTTGGTATTACCTATTAGTTGAATTTAATCATTTCATATCAATTTCATTAATCTGGTTGTGACAGTACTCTTCAACTGATTTTATTTGTACTTGTTAATCCAGTTTAATCATAAATTTGATTGAAAATTGATCATACTTGTTTGGTCATTGATTTGATAATAATTCATCTCATCTGGTGTACCTAATTTTGATTTGATCACATCTGATTAATTGATTAATACATCAATCATAACCTTGATTGGCATCAACCAACATTATTTTTCTCTCATAAAGTAAATTGAAATCAATTACATCTATTACTCTAAATTGATCTCATTTAATTCTAAAGATTGATTTCAATTGATAATAGTTGATGTTATCAATGATTTAATCATAGCTGATCATATCCAATATATCTAGTTGCTTTCATCACTTTGTGATCAAAATTTGATCAATCAGTAAAATCGACCTGACTTTGACTTTCTCAATTACTTTTGATTATTCATAACTGATCGAATACGATTAACACAATTGAATTAAATTGAGATTGTTATTTGATTTAGTTTGATCACACTGAGCTTAGAAGCTTTGACTTGTATTGTTGAATTGAATTTGAATTTCCTTCAGATTTCATTCTACTATTCTGATTTGATTGAAATTGATTATTCAGATTCAAGATTTGATCGATATTACATCAGATAATATCAAACTGAACTTGATTTTAAGTGACTTATGATTCTGATACTCTCAAGTTGATAGTATAGTGTTTTTTGATAAATCTAGTTAGGAAATATATTTGGACTGAAATTGGTGAACATTGGAAGTTAGTGTGTTGACCAAGGGTCAACTAGGGAAGCTAGGTCTTTGTTCTATTGCAGGTAGGTGGTTACCGAGGCTGAGAAGATTAGCTTGGGTCAGGACAAGGAGGGTTGACGTTAGGAGCTCTGTGGTGGTGTGGAGTAGGCATCTCTAGTTTTTCCTATTCTTGACTTAAGTGTAATTGTAAGGCGAGAGTGATGCTCACCCCGCATATAGTGAATTGTGGTTTTTATAGGACTTTCACTGGGCCTTTGAGCCTGTGACTGTCCTGAGATCTAGACAATCTCCCGCGGCTGCATTAAGGGCATTTGTGCCCCCAAGCAGGGTAAAATATTGTGTTAAGGTGAGAAGAGTGGTTGAGAGACAATATTAAACAGGGAATCTTAAAAAGAGAATTAGATAACATAAATACAAAAGTAGACTAATTCACCCCCCTCTTAGTCTTCATTACCATCATCTTATGATCAAAATATACTGGAAGGGACATATTCATACTAATATTTCTGATCCAGAGTTAAACTCAACCAGGTTCTCTCAATTTGAGATCAACCAAGCACACCAAGAATGGAAGGAGTCTATGCAACAAATCAATGATCGCAAGGACCACTCGGTTATACATCTCAATGATGTACATGCTTTATCACTTGATCATTGCACTGGATAAAAAATAAATATCCCCATGTATTCGAGCATCCTAGTGCTCTACCACCACCAAGAGATTGTGACCATCAGATATTCCAGAATATTTCAGAGTCTAAACCCTTAAAGGTTTAGACTCAACAATATTCTGGAATATTCATTCATCGGATATTCGTTCATACACAAGAATATTATGGAAAAAATGATTCAAGAACTATTGGAGTTAAAGGTTATTCAAAGTTCAAATAGTTGCTTCTCAATCCCAGCTCTGTTGGTCAAAAAGAAAGATGGGGGATTCAGATTTTATATCGATCATCGATCCCTCAATCAGTTAACGATCCGAACAGATTTCCAATACCCTTGGTTCATGAGCTATTGGAAGAACTGCATGGCATGATCATTTTCTCCAAATACATCTAAAGTCAGGATACTACCAAGTAAGGACGCTCCCCGATGACATTTATAAAACTGCTTTTAAGACGCACCATGGGCATTTTGAATTCTTAACAATGCCGTTTGGATTTACTAACACACCAGCTACATTCCAATCCCTCATGAATTCAATTTTTGGCAAGCACCGACGTAATTCATTTTGGTATTCTTTGATGATATATTGATATACTGCAAAGACCTTCAACAACATGAACAGCTTCTTGCGGTGGTATTTGAATTGCTCTCTCAAAATCAACTGCATATCAACCCAGCAAAATGCAACTTTGGGTGTAATTCTATAGAATTTCTAGGACACGGTATTTCTGCTCAAGGAGTTTCCACTGATCCTACAAAGTTTGAAGCTATACAACAATGGAAAATACCTCTAAAGTAAAAGAATTAAGGGATTTTTCGGGGCTAACGGGATAGTATAGAAGATTTATATCCAATTATGCAGCCATTTCCAAACCATTGACCACTCTTTTTAAGAAAAACTCTTTCAACTTGACCGAAGAAGCCAACAAATAATTTATCAAGTTAAAACGGGCAATGTCTGAAACACCCGTATTAAGGTTTCCAAATTTCTCTGTACCTTTCGTTATTGAAACTGACGTGTCAGATATAGCTGTGGGTGCAGTCCTGTTACAGGAAAATCATCCAGTGGCTTACTGTAGCAAAGTTTTTTCGTCTTATTCCAGATTCAAATCGGCTTATGAGAGAGAGCTGATGGCGATGGTTTGGGCAGTTCGGTAATGGAAACATTATCTGATGTTCAACCAGTTCACAATTTACACAGATTCCTTCCTGACCAAAAAGAAGTGCCCATTCAATACCATCGTTGGATATCAAAACTTCTGGGGTATGATTTCATTATACAATATAAGGCAGGAAAAAAAACATAGTTACCAGTGCCTTGTCGACATCTCCATAAACTATGACAGGGGAGTGTAACTCCATTTCAATGACACATTAGCTGGACAAGTTGAAGCTCTCACAAGAAATCAGAGATAACCAAAAGCTTGGAAAGATATCGAAGCAAATTGAATCAGGTAGTGAAATATTGCCTGAGTATTCTTTTTGTCAAGGTCTTTTACGCCACAGTGGAAAAATCATCATACCATCAGATTCCTCCTTAATTCCAAAGATATTGCAAGAATTTCATAGTTCCACTTTTGGGGGCCATGGGTGATTTCATCAAACATTTAAAAGAATTTTACATCAAATTTAATGGCCAAGAATGAGAAAAACCATCAAATCATATGTGAATCAGTGCCCAATATGCCAATAGCGCAAATCTTCAACACTATCACCATCAGGGTTACTCCAACCTTTACCTATCCCCAACCAGGTATGGGAAGGCATTGCTATGGACTTGATTGAAGGGTTACCAAAATCAGAGGGATTTGATTCCATCATGGTAGTAATTAATCGTCTTAGTAAATACAGTCATTACATTGCTGTTAAGCATCCTTTCACGGCGGTCACTGTCGCAGATATATTCGCCAAAGAAATTATCAGGTTGCATGGTGTCCCTAATTCAATTATTTATGACCGGGGCAGTATTTTTATTAGCCAATTTTGGAAATATTTGCATCGACTACAAGGTACTAACCACAAATACAGTTCATTCTACCACCCAGAAACAGATGGCCAAACTGAAGTGACCAACAAGGGTCTATAGTGTTATTTAATATGCTTCTCTTCAGAGAACACAAAAATTGAAGAATTGGTTACATTGGGCTGAGTAGAATTACAATACTTCATATCACACTGCCACCAAGATAATGCTGTTCAAAGCAGTATATGGAAAAGATCCTCACTCACTAATACGTTATGGGTCCACCCCTTCTCCATCTGATTATATTGATAAAATTCTATATGAGAGGGATCAAACTCTGGTCACCTTAAAACACCATTTGGCAAAAGCCCAATCTCAAATGAAAAGTCAAGAAGATAAGCACATGGGAGATGAAGAATTTGAGGAGGGCGATATGGTCTACTTAAGATTAAGACCATATAGGATGAAATCACTGGCAAAAAGAACATGTGAAAAGCTTGGCCAAAATTTTTTTGGTCCCTACAAGATTCTACAAAGGATAGGGCCAGTAGCTTATAAGTTAGACCTACCACCTACTACTAGTCTTCATCCGGTTTTCCATGCATCCTTGCTTAAGAAGGAACTGCGAGAAAATTTCCAGAACATCCAACCTCTACCCTCTTTTGTAAATTATAAATATGAATGGCAGGTTTATCCAGAAGACATTCTCAAATTTTGGCGCACGCCTTATGAAGTTGAAGTCCTCATGAAATGGACTAATCTTCCGACATCCGAAGCCTCATGGGAACAAGTACATCATTTTTGTAAAACATTCCCAGACTTCTAGCTCGAGGACAAACTGGATTTACAAGGGGAGAGTATTGATAGGTTCTTTGGAAGGAAATACAGAAGAAGATATAAGCATAAAGCGAGTCAACGGACTGTTGACCTATCACACTGGCCAAGCAATGGAAGAGAGAGAAAAATCTGCTATAAATAAGCGGTAAAAGTGGCAGGTATGACATTCTTGTTTTTTTGAAATCGAGGCTGGGCGGTTACACCAACGAGAAGGCTGGAGCAGCGGGACTCAGCCTACTGATCGGGAGGGGAGCTTGACGACCTCGGGAGAGGAGCTGACGATCTCGAGGAAGGAGCTCACGGAGCGGGTGGAGCCATCCTGATTTCGTTCTGCTAGTTCTTTCTGTGACGTTCTCCAACTATTCGAAACTGCATTTTGGGTAGTAATATTGATAATCTTTGATTCCTTTGCCAATATTTCTTAGATACAAAATCATGTTGTATCACTTAACCACCCTTTGACTTCTTGATTTCCATAATGTCTTCAAGGTGTCCTTAGATGCATCTGAACATGGCATTGGGGATTATTCAACAAGAATATGATCCCATTGCTTACTTTACTGTGAAATCAAATGAACTAAACTCAAGTATTCCATTTTGACAATGATTTTATACAATACTTGAATTTTTACATAATATTCATTATTCAATTTTTAAAATATATTTACTCTCAGCAAAACTTAAAAGCTAAAAATGGACTTTGGGTTTAATAGATTCAATAATACACCAACGTACTTAAACATAAGCAAGGAATAGTTAATTCTACACTAATGTCCTTAAGCATTTCGCTGTAGGTTCAGGGTGCTGATTGATATGAGTGTAAGGTAGTTATGTAGGATCTATTTGAGAAAGTAAAGGAGGCCTATCCTACATCTCTTGCGTTATCTCATGTCATCAAAACCTTAGAGAAAGTATCTGATTCCAAATTAGATGATTTTGTTTTAAAAGATGGTTCCTTTTTTTAGTAAAAGATTATGTTATCCCTTTCTCTTTGCTATTCTGGTTTGTGAAATCCATAAGCAGGTCTAGTCGCTTTGGTAGGGACAGAACTGTCTAATCCATTTAAAATCAAATATTCTGGTCCACCCTATAATGAGTTGTAGCCAATCTTTTTTCCTACATGAAGAGTGTAGAAGCTGAAAACCTAAGCAAAAGAATTGGTCTCTTTATAACTATCGATGCAATCCCTACACACCCTATCCCCATGCACTTGCAGCCTTGTGAGCGCCACTTGCGTGCGTCATTGAGTAGTGGCAACACACATTGTGAGTGGCTCTTGATCGTCCACAAATGATTGACTACAAACTCTCCACACACTTTCCATGCCACTATGCCGCTTTTAATCTGATTCTCATGTGCCTTTTCTCTGCATCATCATTTGACCCCTCAATCATCACCCAATAGACATCATAGTATCATATGTTGGGGATCCCCTCCACCATAAAGATATTATGTAGCCCATAATCAGCCAATAACACTTCCATTTCTTCTTCATATTGAATAAAATAAACCGGTATTTGTTATAATTTCTATGTGCTGCTTCTAATGAAGTCATTTAGTACATGTGATGACTATGAAAATTAAGACAAGATATAGTACACTGATGAACATGTTGGAAAATTTTAGGGCTTTGATTGACAAAATCCAAAGTTGATTGGGCAGCAAAATGTCAAATAAAATATGAATCTGGACACCAAGAATATAGAAAAACAAAAAATGAATCTGCCATATCTCGGTTCCCCAAGTGAGTATCTTTAAGCCATTAAGATGTCTGACCTCTATACGTATCCAAACAATTTTCATGCACTGGCTATCCTTTTATTTTCACAAACTATGCTGCTAGAAATCAGTTTTCATCCAATCCCCACTAGAAGCAACACTCAAGGAAGAGGAAGAGAAGAAAGATGGGTGCACTAAACTACTTCTCATGGGTATAAAAGCTATTATGTATGTATATTATATGGGGGTGCTCCCTCTATTTATATTATATGGGGAGAATTTCATAAAAGCTACTGTCCTTGGGAACAATTAATACAAATCCCCAAACTTTGAGTGTATCCATCAACATCCAAAAACCTTGTGCGTGTGACCTCTTAGAACCACTCACTCTATTTAATAACTTCAATGGCCGAATAACTGTTCTTTGGATGGCTGGATTAATTAACTATATCACATATAGATTAATTAATCACTGATTGATTTAACCCAATTCTTTGGTTGAGTTGCTGGTCTATGGGGTGCGAAGCTACACCTTGTGCCCTAGAAGATACAAAGGAGTATGTCAGCTCTCTCATGAAACCTTTATTGTCATGGGTTATTATGTATATATAATCTCTCATCTACTCAAGACTCCTGAATGACTTAGGGTATGGGTAATTGTCAAACCCTAATCAATATATCTAGTTAGTATTGATGCTTAGAGAAATCAGTAGAGAAACAACTTGTCCAATATTTCCATTACCATTGCTAGGGTTTCACTGCTTCATCTTCCTTGAGTTAATCTCCTCTACTAACAAACGATAGATGATTCCATCTTGACCACACAATCACCTTCATGGACTTGTTGATGCATCTGTGCTAGGATAGTTTGAAATCACCTAATTAGAGACAGGTTGGTGATAGTAAAAACACAACTGTCCATCCACAAGATATATTTGGTGTCTCATGACTAAGTACCACTTACACAAGTGTGAGATATATGAACATGATTCAGGTGTAAGGCATCTTTATATTGACGAAGATAGTCATCTAATGCATATGTGAGTTACATACTTTGAACCATATAAAGTAGGTTATCTTCATATGCATAATTACTTATATGCATTAAGATGTTTGAACTAATGTAAACCTACTGAATGAGAGTTGACTTTGAATATTTATCAAAACACTTTGGACATTTTCATAAAATGCGCTAAGCCTGAATCTTCATACATTTTAGTATTATGTTATATCTCATGCACTGAGGATGTTTTAAAGCTGAGGTTGTTGGCCTAAAGGCTAGTTTTAGCTGTTAACACCTGAGAGGTGTATTGAGCTTATGGCAATGTAATAAATGTAAAAATCTGAAAAAAAAAGGATTATTCTTTCTTATTGTCTACTCATGATAATGACATACGACTTTTTGACTCTTTATAATTTACAAGTATATCTTTCAGATTTTTGAGTCCATATGTACCATTTGAGCCCTAATTTCAAATCTCCCTTCTCCATGGTCTCCAAAACATTAGTTCAAAAGCGACGACGACAAATTTTACATTTTATGCAATTAATTTTACATGTTTTAAAATCTTCAATATATTTTATAAATAGTTTCAAAATGTCATTTTGAATTTAAAATTATTTAACTTAATTATTTGGAAACAATTTTGGTGTATTATTGTGTGAATTGAGTTTTGTTATAAGGGTTGAGTTAAAAAAGGATATTAGAGTGGAGATGGATAAGATGATTTCTTTCGAGAAACAAAATGGAAATTCAGAGGAGGCATTGGAGAAATTTGTAGGAGAAGCAGAGAAGCAGAATATGGAATAATTTTTTTTGGTATACATTGAAATAATATAGAAGGGAAGATAAAAAGGGGATCGAGTTGACCTTGAAGAAGCTATAGGTGAGCTAGGGAATGGTACGTCCAGGTCGTGACAGCCCGTACGTGACAGGACGGATGACAGGTTGTGACAGACGGGGATGTGATGAACTACTTGTCACGTCCCCGTCCCATCACATGTCCGAGGATTTTGAAAATATTAGTCACATTCCCATCATACATCATCACAACCATCGTCCCATCATCCTACTGTCACCAGATGGCATCACCGCCGCATGTGAAGAAAATAAATATTGGAAAGGAAAAAACATAGTTTGTTTAAGAGATATCATGTATGTGTCCGTCACTCGTCACTCGTCCCAGAAACAGAGACTCGTCACTCGTCAAGGGCAAAGTTCATCAGGTCTCCTATGCACGACTAAGGTGAAGACCACATTTTTCTCTTTCATTCTATCTATCTATCCCTGCACATTTTATCCCCATAATACCCTTTTTAAATGCTTTTAAAAAGCCGTCACCATCGTCATTCGTGACCTCCGTCCCATCACATCATCAATCCGAGACCCTCCATCATCGCCACGTCACCCGTCATGGATATTGCATCACCGTCACTGTCACCTTCACCGTCACCTTCACTGTCCCTGTCATGGGACAAAAAATTATCACCCGTCACTTTACATCATTTTCCATGGGTCTGTCACCGTGGTGAGTGATGTAACAGATATTGTTTTACGGTTCCTAGTTTGAACCTATCAAAGAGGTTCACATAGGTCAAGTTTCACAACTGTTAATTTGTTTGAAATATATGTGGCTTGAAAGCTAATCACACACTTCATGTGATGTTCATTATTTATTTCTATAATAATTATAATGCACAAGTGATCCTTATAAATGAAATCCATGGATACATGCGATGACTAATTGAATTATAATGAGATCATAATGATTTGATCACAAGTTTAAATATATCATCCAAATATTCATAATTGAAGAATAATCAAAAAGGGCATCATATTATTTGTAATTGAAGGATACATGGCCCATCAAAATTTTCTCATATGATGAATATATTACATATTATAGACAGGAGTGTGGAGACACTAATTTTCGATAATTGGGAGCTCTTTGGTCAAATAATTCACTTAACTGATCCATATAAATATTTGAATGATACTATACATAACACCAATGTAGATATATGTCATGGTTGTGGAAGTGATCTTTAGACCTAAGATGCCGAAGAGACATTATGGAAGGATGTTTGTTTTTTGAATCTAACATAGGAATCTCTATCCACAAGATTCCAAACTATCTTATCCCAGATGCATCTAAAAGTCAATTAAAGTGGTCATGCAATAAAGGTGGGGCTGTCATCACTTAATATGAGAAGAGAGGGATCAAGGACGAAGATGCAATTAAATCTATGTCTAATATATTGGAAATATCAAAGAAAGTATTCAATGATTACTTTGTCATACATTATTGTTAAATATAATGACCAATTAGGATTTTCCTATTAAACATACCCAAATTCATTCGAGAGTATTGTGCGGATGAGGATTATGCCTACATGATAATCAATGACAGTAAATGTTTCATGATAGGAACCTGATATACTACTTTTTATCTTCTATGCCACGCAGCATAGCTTGGCACCTCATTGGCCGGTAACTTTACCAATCAATTGGGTTAAATCAATCCTTCATTAATGAATCTTTATGGGGATATTTTTTAGTGAAAAGGTTGACAAAGAAAGGCTATTGATATAAGATATATATTAACTTGACTGATTCATGGTCCTAGAGGGTCAAACACATTGTTTTCTTAGACATTGGTGGGTATAAACTAAGTTAACGGATTTTTATTATTTTTGGGAAGGAGGACTTTCATGAAATTTTATGAAAATTTCCTAGAGAGTATAAATAGAGGGGAGGCCTCTCAATTGAACCAAGCCAGTCATTTTGAATGCCCTCGCCTTTCTTCACCTACTTACTGTTCCTTGGTGCTGCTTCTAATGATATTGGATGTAGATGAAAGCGGATTTTTGAGAATAGACAATTGAGGAAAAAAACTAGGAGATCCATCACTCAAATGATCATGTATATATGTCTACAGTGAAGACATTTAAATGGCTTGAAGAATCTCAATTGAGAAATTAAGAAATCCTATATTTGAAACATGAAAAAGTCATTTTTTGCTTCTATCTGTGGTTTTGGTTTTCAGATCCATTTTTATTTTATATTCCCCTGCACATTCAAGTTTGGATTGAGTCAATAAAAGCCAAGATTCACAGCATAACTCTCACGGTAGTGTTTATTATTGAGGTGGCTCAAGGAATTGACCATATGTTTGCCAAGGTCAAGCCTTACTTCTAGGGGGAGCCTTGCTTGGCAGCTCACTCGCGAGAGTTGGATGTTATTGAAGGCATCCTAAAGATAAGGGTCAAACTTAAAATAGGATCACTTTTTTATGTTTTTCATATATTTCCAAGTGCAGCACATGTTGGGCCAAGGGAGAGAATGAACAAAGATATAGGATCATGACCTAATGGGCAGTAAATTGAAATAAATTAGACAATAAAATGCGTCAGGCTAAACCAATCCTGAGTCACCCATTGTATTATGCTGTTTTAAAGAGCCACACTATAATCTCAACCATCTAATATTCTAAAAAATATTTAGATTTCATTTTATTTTCTCCTTCTTGAAGGGTTATAGTTGGGAAGCAGTGGATGAGGATAACAGAGTCTACCAGATCAAAGATGCTGACTGGCTAGTGACGCCGACATAGAAAAGGAGGTCCACTGATCCACAAAGGCAGTCTCCTGTGTTTTAACTGTAGTTGTTCAACCCCGTCTCTATGAGGACTAGAAAGCTAGGAGTATAGCAATAAATCTCAACCCGTTCAACCGTGTAATATATTATGGTGATTCTATTACCAAGTCCAGATGACAGCCCCACAGAGATCCCAGAGATGACGCACGAGATTGAAAATGCATATAATCCTGTAATACACCCTTAAAATGATTTTTTGGTCATTTTCAAAGCATTTTCCATTTATCAACCAAACAACCATCTATACTTTGGAGAGTTTTGAGGATAGTTTTGACATCAGTGTGACAACTTAAGAAACTCAGGGATGTGCCACATAGGTTGCAAGGAACTCAGATCTCGCCATCACACAGGATATGAGCTGGGCAAGCATGTCAAGGTTTGGGGATGGTGATCAGCGCCCTTCTCTCTTGTTTCATGAAACCAAGGTAATGTACTTCTGAAAAATATGACGTTCCAATTCAATCCTTGTGATTAGTCAATGTTGGATGAAAATAATTTTTTTTTGTTTCTTTCATCAAGTTTTTGAGATAGGTTGATTTAGGCATTATGTCAAACAACTAGTAGTACTCTCCATTTCAGACTTTTGTTAAATATTATCTCCTTGATTTATATATATCCTATCTTAAATATCTACCAACATCTATAGATCTAACTACATTCTCACTATTTTATTTGTCTAACTATGTTCAATTATTTCTCATTTACTATTGTTTTTCTCACTGTCATGCCATTTTGCCTTTACTTCTATCATCTTTCATCCTATGTATCATTTATGATATGTATCCCGCTATCATTCTAATAATAACATAAATAACATTT
Source organism: Wolffia australiana (assembly GCF_029677425.1). Classification (NCBI taxonomy): domain Eukaryota; kingdom Viridiplantae; phylum Streptophyta; class Magnoliopsida; order Alismatales; family Araceae; genus Wolffia; species Wolffia australiana. The sequence continues at coordinate 13,591,739 of NC_135848.1, forward strand.
TTTTGAACATATCACATACAAGTAATAGTTATAAATTTCCTGCCCTAAAATTCATGTTCCTATTATTCTCATTTCCCTTTTTTATCTAAATAATATTTTCCATCATTAAAATAGCTTCACCATCTCATAAATTTTCCATCACGTTCCTATTATTCTCATTTCCTTTTTTTACCTAATTACTATTTGGGTTATCCTTTTTATAGCCTTATCACATTCATTATCACACCCTTATTCAGTTGATATTATGATACAGCTATATACTTAGTATATGTCTTATTACCATCTTAATATCTCTTCTTCTTCTTCTTCTTCTTCTTCCTATATAACCTTAAATTATATTTATCTCTAAGAACCACTCTTTGTGGATCCCCACTCACTTACCACAATACATCTTGAGTGATTTATGAAAAATGTAAAATTTATTAGATTAAATAAAATTATAATTAAAATTAAAATGATAATAGTTTTTCTCCCCTTAATGGGATTCACCAAAATAGTTTGGATATAAAATGACCAAAAATATGTTTTAGAGGCATTTAACTAATAATCCTTTAAGTATCTTTATCCATGCATGAAATGATTACATCTGGAATTATGAATTTCTTAAGGAATAAATATTATAGCTTTTGGATACTGATGAATATATTTTTAAATTTCCATCATATGGTTGGTTTTTTGGGTCAATTATATTCCTAAATTACATATTTTCTCAGTCCCTCTTGATTTATAGAAAAAAATTAGAACAAAAAAATAGAAGAGCAAGAAAACAAATGAAAAATAAATAAAACATAATACACAAATAAAAGAATGGTATGAAGGGAAGGGGAAATGATAAAACACATGATGAGAATTTATTATAACTAAAAATAAAAAAATCAGAAATAAGAGAACTAAGCAAAAATAAGAAATCAGAGAAATAACAAAATTGTCACCTGCAAGTGGGCTCTTACAACCAATTATGGTACAGTCATTTAGTAGATATCTTACCTGAATGTTTGAGGCTATCCTCAACCTGAAGGGATGAAGATAGAGTGACCTTCTTCCCTTTTGAATATTTCAACTTTCTCATAGTTGTACTCTCCCTGGAGGTTATTGATGCTTCCTTAACCATCTTAATATTTTTAGGTTTAGTTTTCAGGATGAATATTAATGATCTCAAGCAACTTTCTTGATCTTGATTTATCAAATTTGAATTGATTTCCTTGATTAAGGCTTCATGACATATATTGTTTATCCCATTATTATAATGGATGTAAGAATTGCTAAGATTGGAATTCTTGTAGTATATGTTGACAACATTGTTTATACTAGAAACTAGCATTGGGATTAAGGATTGTCTTCATCATAACTTTATTATCACAGATCTTGGTTACTATCTCTAGTTTATAGGGATTGGGTTTTCATATCATCTGCAAGATATTGTATTTTAAGATCATTAGTATGCATTAAGAGACACCTGTTGGGGTTTCAAGGTTATGATATAACAGTCATCTGTCGAGGCTCATCCCAAAACATGCCCTGTCTGTCCATTTAAGAAGATAACAATTGGTATCAAAGTTTAATTGGGAAGTCGACTTGTATAATTGAAGAGTTGGTATTATTTATTTAGTTCGTTTAGGTGCATTAAAAAGTGTTCCATGAAGGAGCCATAAAAATCCCATGGATGGATAAGTACGTATATCACAAGACATGCCATTTTTAAGTGGCCACAAATTCTGATTCCTCATATCTTTGGTATTGAGAAGATATTGAATTATGTCTTTTCAAAGATGACCATGATTGTGATACACAAGGTACTGGATTTTTAACTAGAGGGGCAACTATATCATGCCACTACCAGTTTCTTTCACATCTTGATGTTAAACTTCTACACTATACCCACGCACCAGCTTATGTTGTTTTGTATCATAAAAAACGTATAGCCATATTTATCAAGTGAATATCAGCTTATTAGACAAAACTTCACATCACAGTGGATTTCTATTACATTTTAGTCAATTTATTTCAATGGGTGACCTCAAAACATCAAAAATATCCTAAAAGCTTTAAATTTTTTTAAAAAGAGCTGATGTGGGGTGTCATATTACATGGAATTTATAAATATGTGAATGTTTGTAATATTGATCTAGTTTCAGGATACTCTAAATTTCTGTTGGGCCAATACAATTATCTCACTTTCTCTCTCTTCAACACAATTTCTTTATTGTATATTTTGTGATTAATATCATGACAACTTTCTTGGAAACTATATCTTTATATTTTATATTCAATTTTAATTTATATTTGATTCTAACACTATTCAGAAACAAACATCGAGTTAACTTCAATCAGACTTCTAGTCAAATCTTAAAATGTTGACAAAGTAAAAAAATAAATCAATAGTAGCTTTATCCTAATCATAGTGTATTCAATAAATTTAAATTAATGAAGATTCAATTATAATTGCAAATTTTAAAGAGACTGTTATTGGTCAAAATGAGCTTTACGAAGTTTTTAAAAGGGCATTAAAAATTTGGCTGTGTAACCTAAAAATAAACTATTTAAGCTTGAATTTTGATTGTTTATGAAAATTCCACCCTAACTTTTCACTTAAATAAATAATAGTTTAATTTTGTTTTAAAACATGTTGAATAGCTCTCTTGATTTTTAATTCATTTCTTATCGAAGGAAAATAATATTTTTGAAAACTCAAAGTGACAACGGAAATTCAAAATAATTGGTATGGAAATGTGAATCTCAGAATATTCATAAAATGTCAAGAAATAAAAATAAATAAACTCTTTAAAGTAACCACAGGTCAAGCAAACTGATTCACATATTGAATCATATATTGAACCTCCAAATGTAAAATCTAGAATTTAACCGAGATTGAAATTTATACCAAAATTTCCTTTATTAGACACTCTTAGTAATTTAAACCAAGAACAGTAGAAAAGACAGATTTCTAAAGCTTCTAACCAAATTACTCATAATGTAACATGACGCGCCGGGATTGAATGGCTCGTGTTGCACCACAAGGGGAAGAGGGCTGATCAGCAGATCGACAGTACAGGGTGGCCGTGTCGGTAACGGTGACGGGTTGAGCCTTGGCTATGGCTCGCTATAGGCAACAAAGACAGGCGCCGGCGGTGTAGAGCGGCAGCTGTATATCTTGCGGCGGCATGTACTTCGCGACGGTGAACTAGCTGCGGCATGTCGTCCTACAATCGTCTCCCTTGAAGCTCCTCTAGGAGACCGTAGCGGTGGGCATAGGACGAGGTAAAAGTGCATTGGCATAGGGCGGCTGCATCAAGGTACTATTGGACGTCAGCGACGACAATGTCTGGCATCGCTTCGATGATGAAGAGGGTTGTAAGCTAACTACAGGCATACGGAGGTAGGCATCGACAGCAACGATGGCGGCGGTTCATCCTGCAGTGGCATGTACTTCACGGTGATGAAGTGGCCGCAGCGGGTCGTTCGACAATTGCTCTCCTTGAAACTACTCTAGAGAACAATAGGCACACAGGGGGCACGTGTAGGCACGACAACGGGCTCAGAGGTGAGCGTGGTGGCAAGGTCGGCGGTGGTGCAACTAGGCGCAGTGATGGGCTTGGAGGCGAGTGCAATAGCGAGGATGGTGGCACAATTAGGCGCGGTGATGGGCTCGGAGGTGAGCATAATGCCGAGGACAGCTGAGGCACAGCTAGGCGCGGTGAGGGGCTCGAAGGCGAGCGCTGTGGCACAGATGGCAGCGGCGCATGTAGGCGCGGAGATGTCTTGGAGGCGAGCGCAATGATGAGGAGTGCGGCACAACTAGGCATGGTGACGGGATCGGAGGCGAGCGCAAGGACGGGAACGGTGGTTGCATGGGTTGGCGCAGCTGCGTGGCTGTACGGCTGCCAGGCTGCACGCTGCGGCTGCCGCTACGGCTGCGGTTGCGCAGTTGTGGCTGCAAAGGCGCCGCTACACAACTGCACGGCTGTGTGGCTGCGTGGTTCCACAGCTGCTCGACTGCCCGGCTATGGCTACACAGCTGCGTGGCTGTGGACGACGACTGCGATCGCTACAGGCTGTTGCGGCCGTTCTAGTGGCTGAGACCACTGTGGCGGCTGCGTTGCTTCAGCGGCTGCGGCCTGCTCCGGCGGGTGCGGCCTGATTCAGCGGCTGCGGCCTGCTACGACGGGTGTGGCCACTACGGCGACTGCCATCGCTGCGGGCGGTGGCTGCTGCTCCACGGGTGCGGCCTCTTCGGGTGGCTACGACTGCTCCGATGACTACGGCTGCTAAGGGCAATTGCAGCCGCTCCGGCGGTTGAGGCTGCTGTGGCGGCTACGGCCGGCTCTGGCAGTTGCGGCCGCTGTGGGCGGGTTTGGCTGCTTTGGCCGTTGTGACAGCTGCGGGCGGCTACGATTGCTGTGGGCGGATGCGGCCACTCTGGCGGCTGCGGCCTGCTCCGGTGGTTGCGGCTGCGGCCTGCTCCGGTGGTTGCGGCTGCGGCCTGCTCCGGCGGTTGTGGGCGCTCCGGTGGCTGTGGGCGCTCCGGCAGCTACGGTCGCTGGGGGCGGCTCCGGCTGCTCTGGTGGTTGAGGTCGGTGTAGGGGCTGTGGCCTGCTCGGGCGGGTGTGGCCGCTGCACACGGCTGCGATGGCTTCGGCGGCTGAGTAACAAACCCACCGATGGGGTTGGCGGCGCCGGGGTTGGCAGCGGCAGAGATGGCGGCATCGGCAAAGGTGGCGACGGCGCTCTAATGAAGTTAAGATGGAACCCTAATTTTCCCCTTCGCTAGGGGTATTTTTATAAATACCCCAAACTCTAAAACTAATAATAAAACTACCTAATATTAACCCAGAAAATACTAATGGACTACATTTTGACTCAATTCTTTTTCACTTGGCTCTCTTTTTCTTACAATGGACGCCCTCCCCCCTCTCGCGCCCCCTCTCCCATCTCTTTGAGGAAGATGAAATTTATGGATATTTCAGCAATATATGTTGAAACTGAACTGTAATTAATATCTAATTGCAGAAGTAAATTGAGATTGATGAGATTGCTAAATGATCTTAATTACCATGGCAAAGTTTATGAATTTTTGAATGGACTCTTCCACTTGTTTATTTACTTTAAAAAACCATTAGTATCCTTATCCATTCATTTATCTCTCCTATTATCGTGCCATTTAGGTAAGATGAAATATGTAGTTACTGTTTCATTCAAGCATACACTAATATAAAAGATGGATTTGCGATAAGGATACAGAGATTAAATACTGCATCAACATAAAATGGGAGAGAGAAAATAATGAACTAAGAACATTAAAAGGGGACAATAGTGAGAAGTGTGCAGCGTCAGACCAACCAATAAGAATAATTTAAAACCTAGATCTGGCTGTGATCCCCATGTGATCCATGAGAGGGAAATAAATGACAAACATGATAAAAGACATATAGTATGTTAGAAGTTGGGGATTTTAATTATGTAAATATATCATTAGAGTAATTAATTCAATTTTATTGAAGATTAAGGCTTTGTTAATTTTAATGAAAATGCCTAAGTATGTGTTTTTATTATGTCTCATAGTCTATTATGTCAAGTCAATCCTCATTGAATGGTTTTGAAATAAGATCATACATGTTGAATCATGTCAGTAATCAGAGTTTTGAAGATATCTGAATTAAGATAGTTTGAATTATGCCACTCACTCTTGCATTGGGTGAATATTTTCATTCATAATAAACAATGATACAATGAGATATCAAGATATCTGATGTTTCACTACCAAGTCCACTGACCAAATAGTTAAGTACTTGTGATTCTTCTGACATGTATGCAACCGTGTAAAAGTTTTTTAGTCAAATATTTATGTTTGCTGGACATTTAAATCTGGATTAATAGATTGTTTGTTTGAGATTATGTACAAATGAGTAAAACTTAAAATTTATAATACTTTAAAAGAAGAATTCATATGATTATGGAATGAATGGAAAAGTTGAATTATTCAAGTTTAAAATTAGAGTTACTCTGAATTATTTTTCTCTCTCTCATAAATTAAATGTATTTGAACATTTGGTATACGTGAAAATTTTTGGACTAACCCCTCTTTTTTAAGAAGACCAAGTACCCATTAATTAGCCTTAGTCTAGAATTTATCCCATCTTTAAAAAATCACCTTCAAACAGAAACAGATACACCTCAATATTGAATTAATCTCTAGGCCAATTTTTATCTTTTTTTAATGTGAATAAAAAAGATATCATATGGAGTCATTCTAGTTTGTAAGGGGAGACAATAGTACCTTGTAGTGATTGCCCGTCCCAATACCGATATCGGATGACAGTATCGTGATGGATGCTGTATCGGTTATCAATATCGGATATCGTTTGCTACAGTGATGATATCCGATATCGATATCTGTCTCAATGTCGTCATCCACCTCCGTCTCATGGGGAAGATGACGACATCAATTTTCGATGTTGGATATCAAATTACGATGTCCAGCATATAAAACATTATTTGATGTATTTTCGATTAGAAACTTTCGAATCTCTTTCGATTCGAAAGTTTTTAATAAAAAATTGCTGCTGTTTGTTTTTTAATTCTACCTTCTTCCTCTCTTTCCTTTTTTCAATTCTCTTGTTCTTTCCTCATCCTCTCTGCTATTCTATTATCTGCTCTTCTATTCACTTCTCATGTTTTCTCAAATTTCCTTTTTCTAAGTTTTTCCAAAAAGTTGCTCTGCTGCTGCTTTTTTTACTTCTACCTTCTCCTCCTCCTTTTTTTTCAATTTTCTTTTTCTTTCCTCTTCCTCTCTACTCTTCAATTCTCTTTAAGTGCATCTTCTTCCCCTCTTCTACTCTTCTTCCCTCTCCTCCACGCCTCTCTCTTTTCTCAAATTGCTTCTCTTCTTCTCCTTATCTCTTCTCATGTTTGCTTTAATTTTCAATTCTAAGTTTTTCTAGAACATTGCTATATTGATGCTAAGAGAGGTCATGCCTAATGAGGGAGTGTTCACTCCACTATCTTGGTGGGCCAACACAGGGGCGAAACGCTTCCCCTTTCTTGTCTCCATTACGGGGGAGCTGTTGTCCATATGTGCAACAAGCGCTCTGGCGGAGCACATGTTCTCGGTGGGCAATGCTATTGTCACCGATAAACATCAAACCACTCATCACTGTACAGTGTTGGCTGCGTGCGGACAACAAGCAATGGTACACTGAGGTGGAGCTGGATTCGGATGGCGAGGATGGGGTAGTTGCATCTGCTTGAAGTACACATCAGTTACATTGACTACCTTATAATGCATATTTTACATAATCATCCTCTTTTACTTGTTCTATTTTGCTATGCAGGTGATGACCAAGTAAGCACAAACCGTTGACTGAGCCGTGGGGAAATTCTAGGGCGAAGGGTGTATTTTGACGACCAAATATTACAGAAGTAGTCAATTTTGTTGCACCAAATTTTCAACATTTTCTATTAAATTTTAGATTTTTCCACCATTAGAAATTTACACTTACCCAATGTAGATACTGCAAAATTAGTAATATACATATTTAAAAATTTCACTTAATTCACTAATATAAATACTAGGTATTTAAACCATGTTAAAGATCAAGATAGTGTGGGCATATTTTGTTAAAATTTTTAAACATTTTCCTATACAATTTTAGGTTTTTCACCATTAGAAATTTACACTTACCCAATGTCGATACTGCAAAATTAGTAATATACATATTTAAAATTTGCACTTAATTCACAAATATAAATATTAGGTATTTAAAGCATGTTAAAGATAAAGATAGTGTGGGCATCTTTTGTTAAAAATTTTAAACATTTTCCTATACAATTGTAGGTTTTTCACCATTAGAAATTTACACTCACCCAATGTAGATGCTGCAAAATTAGTAATATACATATTTAAAATTTGCACTTAATTTACTAATACAATAGTTGGCTATATTGTGTGTATTTATGTAATTAAATCATGTTTAAGATCAACATAGTGTGGGCATTAATAGCAGAATTTCCAAGATTTCCCTAACAATTTATAGATTTTTCCAACATAGTAAATTTTAATTGTATAATTTTCAACAAAGTGTGGGCATTAATTGTAGAATTTTCAACATTTCCCAAAATGTTTCTTCATTTTATCAGTGATTTAGTGGTGGATAAGTAGACATCTTCCACATACGTGATATAACTTTAATAAAAATAAGCTTTAAGTTTAATTTCTAATTTCGAGGAAAATATCTTAAATATTCCTTAGTCCCCATAAAAAATTAGGTTACTCGTTGCATGATTATGAATCCAAATAAATTATTTATAGGGGCTTAATGAATAAATTTTGAGACTCATTTAGTTCTCCTACTCAAAGTTGGAGAATATAAAGTCGGAGGGGCATTTCTCTAATAATGTCACATGCAACATCCGTTTGCACTCTCAACATAGTACATGGGTTTATATGAAAAATGACTGCCACGATGATGAGGAGAGGTACAAATGAATGTGTATCGACCCACTCATGGAGCTTCTTCATCATCAGTTATCCTGTACGTAGAGTCCTTCATCCACTTGACACTCCAAAAACAACTTACTGTATGGTCAACTGTGAAACCCTAATTAGTCATCCGAGTTAGTATTGATGCGTTCAAATTTCATTAGTGAACTCTTAGTCAATGTTTCACTGCCTTGGCCAATGGCTTCATCACATCATCTTCCTTGAGCTGTGACCTCTTATACTGAGGGTGGGCGATCCCATCTTGACCACTCAATTTTCTTCGTGAACTTCTTGATGCACCTGAACTAAGACTATTCAGAATCCCATGATTAGGGACTCATAGGTCATAGTCAAAGTACAACTATCCATTCACAAGACGTCTTTGGTGTCTCAGGTCTAAGGACGACTTACACAACTGTGTCATGAATCAACCGGATTGATAGTTTGGTATAATAACATTAAGGGATTTGTATGGATCAATTCAGTGAATTCTTTCCACTATAGATTGCCTACTCTCTATCCTTAGTATCTCCACACTAACGGCTACAGGAACATCCATACTCATCATATGAGTGATGCTAGATAGTGCTATTCTATTAGGATAAGTCGATGTTCTTCTCAAGTATCCTTTGAATTAGAATATTAATAATGCATGCTTAAAGACTAGTAATCTTTATAGTACGATCTCATCATATTCATGGTCTTCATTATAAGCATCACACGTACATTATAATGAATATGTTCTATTAATGAACACGGAATGAGATATAGATTGTGTTATTGGCTTGCCAGCCACATATATTTCCATCTCCCCCCAATACTTCCACATGTATGGATGATGTCACATTATGTACACACCAAGTTTGAAATAATAGAGGCACCGAGATCTCTCAAAATTCACATGTAACCATAGACTGTGCACTGCCACTACTCCATGCTGCTTATGCCCAACCATTATTGCTACTGCGCCACAAAAATCTCAACTAGTCCAATACCATATTAATGCCAAGTATCGTTGAAAATCTTCCAAACCTCCTAGCACTCATAAGTATATATAGATTTCTCTATTTTAGGTGAAAATTAAATGCGGATAACAATGTATTTTATGAATTATTTTTCTCACTTAAAATTTTTTATTTACCATAAATTTAAATAGGATAAAATAGGTAAAAAATGTAAATTATACTTTGGATTATTATGTTGGAGTTAAATTTTAGTTTTTTTTATTTAATATAGTCATCTACTGAATTTCTCCTCGTGGATATGACCCTTATTGTACATTGTATTTATTTCTTACAGTGATATTTTTTATCACTAGATTGACTTCATCAGGCCATTCTTTCAGGGCCTTAACTTCTATCCTATGATATATTCATGCTAATATGATGTTTCTAATGGTATTTGTGTCGAATATTTTTTTTTTTACCAAATAATGTGATAATTTTGTTGGATATCATGATATCTGTTATCCTAAATATTACAAATCCAGATGAAAATGAATATTTATATCTATAACATATTTTATTTTTTTCCAGGATAGAGAATAATAAATAATATGACTATGACAATAAAAATATGATAAATCGAATATTGATAATTGATACATGTAGTTATAATAAATAGGACTATGATAAGAGAAACGTCATGGATACTCTGAAGAAAACTTTTAATGTGACTATTTTGTTAGATAAAACTAATTTAGAAATTAAATGTTTAAAGAAAGAATCATGATATTTTTTGGACTTAATATGTGGTAGTAGAATACAATCTATTATTTTTATATAACCACAATAGTCCAATATAAATTAATTTTTTGTATAAATAAAATCATAATCATAGAAATTAAAGAAAATTAATATATTTTTATGAATTCATAACCTCATATATTCGTTTCGTCAAGTAGTTGCATACGGGCCTCTGTACTATGAGAATATAATTTCAAAAATTTATTCGTTTTTAATGGAAAATCGTATACCAAACATTTATATGTTGTTTTCAGCATTACATTGGAAATAATTACTCGCTAATATACTCTCAAAGTTATTCAATAAATGTAAGTTTTTTCTGTAAATGAGAATTAATATTTTAAGAAATTTTTATGTAGGGAAACTATTTCATAAAAACATTGGCTAAATGATCAGTGTCACTTTCAACTCATGCATATGATGAATTTTATTAATAAAACATGAATTGATAATTCATTTATGATTAGGAATATTATTTCAAACTCATTTGATGAGGTAACCATGGCTTTATCAGGTTCTGGGATATGCTGATTGGATGTTGATTTCATATACTTATTATTGTTAATTATACACTATTGGTCATGGCACCTCTTTTTCGTTCTACCCTGTCAACATTGACATCATGATATTTAGAATCTGAGTTGATCAAGAGAATATTAGATCCTTGTTGTTGCTTTAAGAGGAGTCACACAGTTTTGTGCGGTGTATGTTGAGGTTGGGTATCTGCTTCCTAAAGTGGAAGCATGATGCCATTAAGAGAATGGGATGTGCCATGAAGATTGAACCAAACATATTCCATGGTACCTTAAAGTTTTATATCATACGTTAGAAAGAGTCAGGGTTGTACAAAATATCAAATTTTATCAATTGAAGTTTTATTTTAGAGAAAAAAGCAAACATCCGACCATCAAAGCATAAAAAAACCATACAATCATTGGGAGCCTTGACTAGTTTCTTTTGAAATACTGAACTAAAATGATGCCATATATCTTTGCTCTACCCAAAGTATCTAATGGTTCTTCTACGTTAGATGATTGGACACAAATTGTTGGAAGGTAGTTTGTTTAAAGGTGATGGTGAGAGTATCTAATGGTTGTTATACATCCTTCTATCACTAAGTGAGTCAAGATGTGATTGAGTTATGATATGATGAATTTGGGAACTCCATCAACATGGAAAATATCCTTTAAAGGATTTCTCTTACCCCTTTGTGCCAAAGAAATCATTAGGTAGGATCAAACGTCCATATTTTTTTATAACCACTATTATAATTGATAAGCCAAAAATAGGGGTGAATTATCTAATTAAAATCCCTTATCGTTGTTAATTTTAGCTTAAACCATAAAATTTATAAAACCCTAACTTAAGATGTATAGCGATAAGTATAGGTATCGTCCAAGGGAAGCTAGTAAGGTATTTCAATTACTCATCCAATTGAGTTATCTGATCCTAATTAGGATTAATTCAATCTTCAATGAAGATCAATTTAAGCTAATTATATGCACAATTTAGAAAGGGGGGTGTAGAACAGATGGGAAGAATAGAAGAATTAGGGATCTCTAAATTAACTTCTTTGATCCAATGAAAAGGATCAAAGGGGCCAAGTAGAGAAATTAAGAAGACAATTTTATTTTGGTTGTTTTTGGAGAATTGGGTATCCAAATTCAGTAAATACTATCTCGTCAACACAATCTTTTATATCCTAGAAATTAAACTTTTTAATATATATTTTTTTAATTTGAAATTGGAATAGTTAGATCAATTCAATGCTCACTCCTCTTAATCTTAGTAAGGGCTTATACATTCTGCTCAACCCGAGCGATTTAGAAATTCAGACCAAGAATAATAAAAAAATTCACTAACACTTAGTTCAAATTACACTAAATTTCAAATACAATGCAGTAAAAAGTATCCAATATAGTTGATCCAGGCTGGTTCTCCTCTCTTTCTTGGATCTGTGAAAGAGTCCCTTCCAGAGTGGCCACCTCAACTCAAATTTCTGCTTTTATACTTAGGTTAAATGGTAAAAATTACCATTTTACCCCCACTAAGTAATTAATTTTTATCCAATGGTGTAGGGTTGATCTGAGTGATCCAATACATATAGAAAGAGGAGGTCGAGATGAGAAAATCAATAAAAGGTTCAATCCGACTTTAGTATCAAAAGTTATTAATACATGAAAATTGGCCGATCTTAGCCGTTGGATCAATTTTCATTTATTTAATTAAAATTTTTTAATACATGCAATCATGTGTCAATTGGTGATTGGTCAGCAAATTTAAACTTGTTTTGCCGCATCCTCTCTCGGAGTGCCATGTACCCTCGGTCTGAAATTAGAACAAAGAGAAAAATAAACCTATACATTTCAGAATGCACTTCCCTGTGCAATTTTACTGCCGGTAGCCAACCAAAAATTGCCACATCAGCTCTCGTGCATGCCTTTGTATTTGCGGCATGGGCGGTGCACTTAATGCCCTCAAGGGATATATAAAAAACCTACGCCATTTAGGCCATCTGATTCTCTTTCGGCGGCGAAGATTTGGCCACGTGGCCCCGTGAAATCAATCTCTTGCAGTTTTGTGCAAAAGTCCCTGCTAAATTTAAATTTGCACACGCAAACAGATGCTGCCCAAAAGTATGTATGCACATTCCGTTCCACTTTCTCTCTCCTCCATATTTCCTAAAAAACATAGAAAAATCCAAATTTCTTCAACAAAACCCTCAACTATTTTTAATTGGATCTTTACGCGTGCAATGCATAACCAAGAGCTGTTTTAAGGGCATATTTGCAACTAAAATTTCAGAAAAGTCCCTCCACCTTTAGAAATTAATTTGAACTACTATTTTCTACATAATTATATCCTTTCTGTATTTAAAGTTTCATTTCTTCTTCAAAAATAATCCCAAAAAAATCAATAAAATTCTATTCGAGAAAAATCTAGAAAATTGAATATTTTACCCCCACAGTAATTAAAATTAAAATTAAATTTGAAACCTGTAATTTTCATTTAAATAGAGTTATTTCAAGCTTAAATAAATTCCATAAAATTCCTAAATTAACAGAAAATTAGGGAAAAATCAGAATTTACTTAGAATATGAATGAACATGTAAATATATGATAATATTTTGGTTATTTTGGGGAATATTTTAATATAGGAAAGAAATTATATTAAATTCCATTGGAAGTATTTATAATGCTAGGAGATAGGTTAGTATGGTGGAGAATTGCATGAGCACATGAATGCCTAGATGAAAATGAGGATGCAGATTTTGAGGCCTCCATTTAAACTAGAAGGCTATTGGTGGTGGTTGAGGATGGGGGCTTGTGGGCATGTGTTGAGCAATAGAGAGGCTGTTGTGATGGTCTAGGGACAGTTGATCTGATAAAAAAGGTTGATTAACATTCAATTGCATTGATCAACATAAAATACGTGGCGTCATCGATGTTGACCTGGCTCCCACAATAGGAATGAAACTTGAGTGGTGGTTATGGACATGGGTGTGGATGGTTAAGGATTTTGTGTTGGCTGCACACCACAGGCGGTGCTGAATGGTAGGAAGTTATGGTGGCATTTTGAGGACATTATTATATCAGGAGATAAATTTTGGGACATGTTTTCTTCCATTCAAAAGTGATCCAGGCTATTCAAAAAAATAACCTTGATAAAAAGGTGAGATATCAAGATGAAAATATACAAGGATTACACAATTTTTTTGGTCTATATCCTTTAAGTGTGATTCATGCTTTCATTCTTGATCTTTCTTCAAATTCTTAGAAACTCAAACCTTCATTCGTGTTATGGAATAATAAATCTAAACAGACCATTTGACCTTAATCATTCTACAAACATGGTTGGAAATCAATTCCAATGATAGGATACAACCTGAGACAGAACTCCCTATGCTCCTGATTTCCTTAACCTATTTTGGACACTTATGAGTATTAAATCTGCAGCCTAGATCCACATCCTCTCATCATTTAAGATTTATGGATGAATTTTAATGCAAAATATGAAGGTTCATAAGTAAGAGCATTTGACTTAATCTTTGGCATTCTTCTACATGCTTGGCCTGATTTTTTAATCTCTATTTCTCTATGCATTTTCATCATTTAGTTTAACCTTTTCTATGCACTTTCCCCAAATGCTTATAGAGGGTAAGTCCACAAATCAATTAATGGAGAAAATTTAGGACTTAGTAAAATTCATATTTCTTTATCTTAAAAAAATGATGAATAATATGTCTGCATAACCCAATATAAATGCTAAAACCAAATCTAATGTATGCAATGGTATAGTCCCATCTCAAACCATTTCGATCCTTCAACCATGTTATTTAAGTCTTCTTAGTCACCCTAATATCCTTGAAATTCAAGAGACATGAAAATGAGTTGATAGATATATTGATAAACCATAATTTGGCTTAATAAGTCTTTTAAAGGCTCTGATTTATACAACAATATTTCTAAGTTTTCCTTAATTAGAATAGGGTACTGGTTAAATACACTAGGAGCCGGTAATGACAGAGTAAATTCCATTTCAAATATATATCAAAATAAGTTTTTTAGATTATTTATGTTTTTTGATTTTGAAGTATTTTCTGAAAAGGAAAATCAATGAGATAAATTAAAACTAGTAAAAAATATTTTAAATAAATGAAATCCATAGTAAAAAATCAATGAGATAGGTTTTAATAATTATATTTTATTTTGAAGAGAAGTTTTGGAGAATTGTTAAAGCAAGAAATAAGATTTAATTGTAAAGAAAACCTTTGACCACAATTTCTGGGTGGCACAGTTCTGTCGGGGGGTAGTAGACTGAAAACAATGTAAATTTTGTTACAAAAGAATTTCCAGTACTGTTTGATGTGTTGGAAATCTTGAAGTCTAGGCTATACACTAGAATTTTTAGTAGAGAAAAAGGGTGAGAAAATTTAAATCAAACATTCAGGAGATCTTACGAACCTTGTTGTCACTTCCCTAGGGGCCAAGTGGTGCTATTTCATCAAGAATATTTATCACAATTGAAATCTTTCTCCCACACTCTTGTAGAAAAAGAATGTATCAAAGAAATCTGATTCACTAGGCCTCCAACAAAAAGTTGGGAGCAGAAATCCGAGATGGGAAACAAAGAGAGGGGGAAGAAAAGAATAAATAGAAATGCTCTAACTCTGCCAAACATTTGATTTAATTCCAAGGGGGCTAGGATTTTTTGATTTCCAACCTGGACCCAAGTCCCCGCCTTCCCAGATTTGGAAACAGGCCTTTCAAATTCATATTGTGGGTTACTTCCACAATTCTTGCCTTCAGTTGACCAGTCCATAAGGAGGTTTGAATGGGCTTCTAAAGTGGGATTCTTGCATATTGTGCCTCTTCTTAGTTTCTATTAGATGGTTTAGGTTTATCCTTTCCTCCTATTTGTATCCCAAACCCACCATTGTATTTACCTAAGTCCTATTTTTGTAAATAAAAATATAAGAAGATGTAAGAAATCCACTTGACACTAAGGAGCCAAATGAGGTTAGTCTCAAAAATCAATAAAATATATAAAAATAGAGCTTAGATAAATAAATCATAAATTTATTATTTATCCTTAAATGGTAAATAATGCTAGTGAAAATATAAAGATATGTGATAAAAAATAAGTATTATAGTAAACTTTAATTGATTAAATTGGATGTTATCATATATCAATCACATTTCATTACGGAGTACCCTATTTAAAAATTTAAGCACTTGAATGAATAAGGACATGTAATTCAGCCCCTTGTAGTTTGGAAATAGATAACAAAGATGAGGAGGAGGACCTACTTCTGTCTTGGATCATACCATAACCCCTAGTTAATAAAGTAGTATCTTTGAGATCTTGATATAATAAGGATCTTCAAGCTGAAAATGTGGTTCAAGTATTTATCATGTCATCTGATAACTTAAAATATCAGCAGATAAATATGTATTTTCATGTTTTATTTTACTATTTAGGTCCAGAATTTGCACATGTATTATCACTTGTAGATTTTAAAATGAAATTCACATTCATCTTTTAATTGACCCCACTTAATGTTATCATATATAAATCACATTTCAATGGTGAATACCATATTTGAAATTTAGATACCTAGATGTAAAAGGACACTTAAGTCAACCCCCTTGTAGCTTGGAAATAGGTAGCGAAGATGAGAAGGAGACCCACTTTTATATCTTCAAGCTAACAATGTAGTTCTCCAAATATTCATTATGTCATCTGATAACTTAAGATAATCAACTGATAAATTTGTACTTTCCTGGTTTATTTTACTATTTATATCCAGAATCTGCTTACATATTATCACATATAGTTTTTAAAAGGAAATTCATCTTCATTTTTAATTGATTGATTCACTGATAGAGGAAATACTGTTCATAAGTGATATAAATCATTAAAATACCAATGATGTGCCAGTGACAAAGGACAGAGGGAATCAAAGAAAAATTAAGCCCGCTATCAAATAAGCCCGATCCAAATCCAAAAAAGGAGCTTAATCTAATCGAGGGGGGCCTATTTTGAAGGAGAAATTAAAGTGGGAGTGATCGGCTCATAGTCATTGTGTGTTTGAACAAACAAATGTACTATTTTCAACTAGAAAACTGTAGATTCTGACAGGAATTCAGTTTATATAGGTTTCTAGGTCGATCCTCTGGGATTTTAGGGTGTGATAATATCAATTAATGTGAGAAGATAGATAAATTAGAAAAGCAAAGAGAGAAAAGAGAGAAAAAATGGGGTAAAATGAGAATAGAGATAGAGAGATGAGTTCACAAAAGAGAACAAAATAAAAACATGCTTCACCAAATCAATATCCTTTCAAAGTTGATATTTCATAACAAACACTTAATAGGCAAAAGAAAGGTTCCATAGTCTTAAACATTTGTTGAGCAACTGGATTCCACAATTCAAGAGCAAGGGATAGAGATCTCAATCACCAACATCCCGAGGAAGAATAGCAGCCACTGAGTTCTACAACCTTGGGGAGGAGAAGAGATTGGTAGAGGTAAGAAGAGAGATTTCAGAAGAAGAATAGTAATCAGAATAAAAATTATAGGGGAGAGGAGAGATATTACAGAAAAAGAAGAGTAATAAGAAGAGTAGAGAATAGATGGAAAAGAGAGATTACAGAAAAGAGAAACAATAGTAAGAGAAATTAGAAGAAAATACTTTCAGGTATGAAGAATAAGAATAGCAAGAAACAGAACAGAGCAGAAATGGAGAATAAAGAAAAATAAGGAAGAGAGAAGAGACGGACACATGAGAAGTCAAATCGTACAGGAGAGAGCAGATGAGAGAGATAAATCAGAGGGGAGAGATCACAGAGGAGAAAGTGCGGAGGAGAGGGAGAAAAATAGATTGAGAGAGAGATAAATCTGAGGGGAGAGATCCCAGAGGAGAAAGTGCAGGGCCGAGAGAGAAAACAGACTGGGAGGGGGAGAAAAATAGATCGGAGAGAGAGAGAAAGAGAGCTGGGCGGTATTGAGAAGATTTTGCCACGTCAGCAAGCATCGACCAATAGGACTTAATATAAGATTAGACTAGTAATAAACGAACACATACAGTATACTCGTTAAAGAAAGTTACTGGCTAGGATTAAATGTAGGAAAAGATAGATGGCCAGGATAAACATAGATAGGCAACAGATAGACGACTAGGATCGAACATAGATAGGCAACAGATAGACGGCTAGGATTAAACATAGATAGGCAACAGACGAACGGTTTAGATTTGATCTCATATATCGGTTATAGATTGTTATAATGGCCTGGATTAAATCTAACAGAATAACTTAAATTTTATGTTATCATTTAAAGTACTATAAATACTAACATACATGTAATTTTTAATCTTGGGGAATATAACAACCTTAACGACTATTCCATTTGTCTTCTTGCGTCTTCTTCTCACCTTCCCTCTCTCTTTCTTCCTTTTTGTCTTCTTCTTCTTCTTGTCTCGTGAAACTCGAGCGATCTCGACAGGCGGGACTGTAGAGAGAGGAAGAGCTGGATGAGATTGCAGAGAGAAAGAGAGAAAGAGAGAGTTGGACAAGATTCCAGAGAGAAAGAGAGTTGGACGAGATCGCAGAGAGAAAGAGAGAAAGAGAGCTGGATGAGATTGCAGGGAGAAAGACAGATAGAGAGAGTTGGACGAGATTGCAGAGAGAGAGAGAAAGAGAGAAAGAGAGAGTTGGACGAAATTGCAGAGAGGGAGAGAAAGAGAGAAAGAGAGAGTTGGACGAGATTGCACAGAGAGAGAGAGTTGGACGAGATTCTTGAGAGAAAGAGAGTGTTGGACAAGATTGCAGAGAGAAAGAGAGAAAGAGAGAAAGAGAGAAAGAGAGAGTTGGACGAGATTCTAGAGAGAAAGAGAGTGTTGGACAAGATTGCAGAGAGAAAGAGAGAAAGAGAGAAAGAGATAGTTGGACGAGATTCTAGAGAGAAAGAGAGTAATGGACAAGATTGCAGAGAGAAAGAGAGAAAGAGAGAAAGAGATAGTTGGACGAGATTCTAGAGAGAAAGAGAGTGTTGGACAAGATTGCAGAGAGAAAGAGAGAAAGAGAGAAAGAGATAGTTGGACGAGATTCTAGAGAGAAAGAGAGTAATGGACAAGATTGCAGAGAGAAAGAGAGAAAGAGAGAAAGAGATAGTTGGACGAGATTCTAGAGAGAAAGAGAGTAATGGACAAGATTGCAGAGAGAAAGAGAGAAAGAGATAGTTGGACGAGATTCTAGAGAGAAAGAGAGTGTTGGACAAGATTGCAGAGAGAAAGAGAGAAAGAGAGAAAGAGATAGTTGGACGAGATTCTAGAGAGAAAGAGAGTAATGGACAAGATTGCAGAGAGAAAGAGAGAAAGAGAGAAAGAGATAGTTGGACGAGATTCTAGAGAGAAAGAGAGTGTTGGACAAGATTGCAGAGAGAAAGAGAGAAAGAGAGAGAGAGAGAGAGAGAGAGAGAGAGAGAGAGAGAGAGAGAGAGAGAGAGAGAGAGAGAGAGAGAGAGAGTTGGAAAAGACTTTAGAGAGAAAGAGAGAACGAGGGAGTTGGATGAGATTGCAGAGAGAAAGAGAGAAAGAGAGAGTTGGACGATAACGCTGAGAGAAAGAGAGAGTTGGACAAAATTGCAGAGAGAAAGAGAGAAAACGAGCACTGGACGAGATTACAGAGAAAGAAAGGAGAGAACTGGAGAGAGAAAATAAGGGAAAATCAGAAAAGAAAGAGAGAGGGAAAAAGAGAACGGGGAGAGAAAGAAAATGAATCGCAGGGAAGGAGAGTATAGCCAAGAAGAGAGATTATAAGAGTGGGAGAAGAGAAGAGAGAACTAGCAAGACATGGAGAAGAGAAGAGAGAAAGAGAGATTGGAAGAGAAAAAAGAGAGATCGAGTGGAAAGGAAGGAGAGCAGAACCTTAGAGAAACAGCAGAGGGAGGAAGAGAGTTTGAGCCACATAGAGAGAAATAGCGGAAACTTATAATTAGATACATATTAAGAGAGAAATAAGGGGATAATGGATAGAGAGAAATATTGAGATATATTTAGAATTAGAGAGAGATGGAGATAGGAATTAAGAGATATTTAGGGTTGGAGGAAGATCTCTTCTCCTCCCTGTTTTTGGGATTCCCTTCTTCAATTCCAAGGATGTTGAACTTCATTCGATGGACTTCTTTTGACCGCGTCTCTTACCTACACCAAAAAAGTTCTCCTTGCTGTTTTAAGGCTTTCTCTAAAACAAATAAATCAACAATTATGTTGAGAATTTCCTCTCTTCATGCAAGTATACTGTAAAAAATCCCAAGTGTAAAATGGTGAGCTTAGAGCAATATTTATGAGATTATTGTAGTAGATAATAGAAATTTAGATATACCTTTAGATATTTATTATGCTATTATCAGTGTGTTTTGTTTCCTTTAAAGGAGAGCATGAAATTGACGGGTCAGATTCCTAAATACTGGGCACAAAATTCTAGGTTTGCCATTTTAAGAATACGGGATCCCTATTTATATCACTTTTTCCCCCCATTGTAATCATCCTTGAATTTATGTATTAAAGTCTGTTTAAGCAGACTTAAGTGCAGTAGTTTTGTTGGATCCATGCTCGTTGAGTTTCAGGTTGAGTGAACAAGAGTGCATCCTCGGCCCAAAAAAAGAGAGACCAGACGTTTGTGCATTCTCGGAGCCTCTCACTTTTCAGATATGATATTTCTGGTTTAATTATTATTATAATGATAGCCAAGACCTTCGGCATCCCAACGATACAAACAATACTCTCAAATTCTTCATACAGCTTATGTTATCACATTTTTACAGAACCTCAAATCCGAAGAGCTGCCACACATTTTTAGGTGCCTCCATGCTTAGTCCAGTACGCTCATGGAAGCAAAACCAGGTGACCTTTGCAAAGAACTATTGTCTGCAGTTTCAGGTAATTTTTACGTGATTTCTCAGCATCAGAATTCTCTAAAAGTTCTGCTAAAGATCCCCAAAATTCTACTCGTCATAATTTAGATTTTCCTTCACTCCAATTGCTTAGAAAAAAAACTATTTTCTCTTGGATTGTTTTTTTAAAATTATAAAAACTCAATATATACAACCAATTGAAAATTATCTTTCATTAATTTTTGGCTCTATTTATTTAGAATCTTACTCAATTCTATACTTATTATGGAAAACATTGTAATTTTTTTGGTTACCCTACTTTCCGGTTTATAATCATATTTCTCAATTTATCCGTGCTATGGGTCTTCTGGTTTTTGATTAACCAAATGATCTTCTCACCAAAAGGACCCACTTGTGATTCTTGTTTTCTATTTTCTTTTAGTATGGTAGAGTTTTCAGCTCTAGTTGATTAATTTTTGGGCCTGAATACTTTTTACTTCTTACTACTATAGGGGATATACATGTGTCATGTTCTTCCTTCATCCTGCAGTTTACTTTTTCTAAAATTTCTTGTTTCTTTATAATATTAATTTTAATTTCTTTATAATATTTTTTTCTCAGCATATGCATATTTATTTTACACGTCAACAATATATGACTAAAGATCATTATCACCAATGATATCAAAAGTTGATTTTGTCATGTAGTCAAGATTGAGATCGTCTACTATTATACTTCTCTACTTGTTGATGTAACATGACTGGCCAAAATCGAGTGGCTCAAGTTAGACCACAGGGAGAGAGAGATAAAAGTGGAGATGCAAAGAGGATGAATGACTCAGATGTATTAAATTCAATGAGAAGACTCGTCAGAAACCACTGAACTAGGGTGTAGACCTAGTGTTCGCCCGTCCCGATACTGGTACCGGATGACGGTATCGGGACGGATGCTGTATTGGATACCGTAAAGGCAATTTCCGGTATCCATTCATTTCGATATCCAGATATTGGATATCGGTATCGGATATCGGTTGCTACAGTGCCGATATCCGATACCGATATCCATCTCGATGTCGAGATCAGTCTCCGTCTCAGGGGGAAGGATGACGATAACGGATATCGGGTGTGGATATCGGTTTTCGATATCCAACACCGATATATTTTATAAAAATATATTTCATTCATTATTAAAGAGCGATTAGGTGAATCAACTTGCGGTAGAGGGTATTTAGAGCTTTTAATTTGTTTACTGGCGCTGTAATATATACAAGTCGAACCTTTTTTTTCTTCCATATGGGATAACAGCAGGATTCTGAGATTAACAAACTCTGAATACTTTATCCCATATGGAAGATAAAAGAAATTTCGGCCTGTATCTATATTAATATCATAAATATATATTATATATAAGCCGATTATAATATAAAGAAAATCTATCAATATAATATTAATTCATTTAATATATACAGCGCACAATTTTATATATCTTCCATATGGGATAACAGGATTCAAATTTTAATGTAAACTGTGAATCCTGTTAACCCATATGGAAGAAAATAAAAATATTACACTGTATATATTAATCGAGGTTGATAACATATCAAAACGTATGTCCTTAGATATAAATAATCCAATGAATGAGATAGATAGCTTAATTTTTTTCAGTCAATACCAGTACCAATATCCAGATACCGGTTTTGATATTCGGACATTGAAAACAGACATCCGGCATCCAGTATCCGTTGCGTCCCTATAGCTACGGTATCCGGTACCGATTTCCGTCTAACCCTCAGAGATGGATATTGTCCGATATCCGATATTTGGCACCGTCCCATTTTTTCCCGATTATCGGATATTGGTTGTCTGATACCGGATGACGGACGGATATCGGTTGGGCGAACCCTATTCAGTAGACAAAATAACAACACAAAGGGGGTCTAGACTCTAGGGCAGCGGTCAAACTCCCAATGACCTTATAAATCGGCTTGAAGGTCAATGGGGTGGGGACAAATACTGTCCACGGCCGTCCATGACCGTCGTCGGGAATGACACTATTCCAACACCTAGAACAGGAATCCTATTTCTCAATATGGTGGCTATTCCTATGAGTCGAAGATCTCTGACAGATACTAGAAATAGAGGGGTGGAGCTGTGTGGCATGCAAGCAAGAGCCGGGATTCCTGAGGTGGGCACAACTATCGATGGTGGCGAATGTCGGGCGCATAGTGGGATGGCAGAGAGTGACCAAGTGGGATGGCCGAGTGGAGAATGATCGAGTGGGATGACCGCCGAACGATCAGATATGATGGTCAGTAGTTGAGGACCTCAGTGGTAGACCAGGGCGATGGATCGTGACCAAGTCTAGGGCATCGCCTCACGCGATTGAGACCTGGCAACCACTGGCAACGTGTACAAGTACTGGGTGCGGGGATTGATTGTCAGCTCGATGCAAGAACCCCCAAGAATTTCTATTGGCAAAGAAAAGAAGAGGACGTCAGTGAACAGCGACGATGGTTCTTCCGGCGGTGACAATGGTCCGGTGGCGGTGAATGTGGCAGAGGGGGATAATCTGGCGATCTTATTCGTCTTCGGATCTATGCTAGAGAACTGTAACTGTAAATCTCCTGGGAAGGAGATGAACGAGAACCCCAAAGAGAAGAAACATTTGAATTTTCAAATTTCTGAAAAGGAATTCCAAAGAGGCTCTTTGGGCACACCTTCCCATATTTAGGGTAGGGAGGGTTTCCCTCATGGGCCAAATTAGGGGAAACATCCAAATTTAAGGACATTCCCCTAATGGCCTGAATAAAACAAAAAAAAAGAGACATGGGATCCCAAAACATGGTGGTCCTCCATAAAATTCACAAAGACAACATGCAGAAAATAAAATGAACTCTGGAGACCTATCATCAAACTTGATACTTGAAGCTCGGGTTCTTCACGTCAGCTTGGGCTCCACGGCTCGGCTGCTGATGTACTTGGGATTGGTCTTCCAAATGGCCTTCCATCACTTGTATATGCTTCATATTTTTCCATCTTTATGAATTTACAGATTCTTGTTTCTCACTTGAACATTTTTCCCTTTAAGAGCCGTATTATTTTCATATCTGCTTATCTTGTTGTCACCCTCGCTCATCTGATCACACCATGCAATATTTCATAGAAAGGGATCCTTGAAATAATTTATACAAGTGTATGTATAATAAGTCTTCACATGCAAAACCAGTTCTCCATTATGTGTTTTTATTTATCTTGTATATAATATATCAGCTTCTCCCGACCACCTGAAAATTTCTATTAGTTTGAATCATGAAATGGAATAAATATTAATCCTTATTCATAGATAATATACTATAAATTATTAGATACAGAATAAATATGCCTTTTTTTTTTCATTCGTCCAATGTGATGAAGTGACTTGGTATCAAATTATGTTTGATAAAGGGGTAACTTCATGGGTTTGCCTTGTTTCAATTTCATGGTGTTGTATTGAAAGGTGTGAGTCAATTTTTCTGTTACCATATAATGTATCTAACTTTAATTTCTACTTGCACCAGTTCAATGGCTCTATATGAATTAGCAATTTTTTATCGATCTGACCCCATTCTTGATACAACTTAGAGACCAGTTATGTTCATTATACCTTTCATGAATCACTTAGGAACAACCAGTTAATGGGATAAGTGGAGTATGCCGGGAGAAAATATAACTAATCCAGGTATTTTGAGTTATGTAGGTTTCACAGGTGGACAAGTTGTGGCAGATATATAAAATTGGGTGTATTGGGATTTAGAAACAATAATGTGATAAAAATACATAAGAAAATTCTTTCTATTTACTAAATATATTTGGAATTCATTTATTCTTTTTGGGTATGACTTATCTTGGCTTTGGAGAGTTTCATGTAAAGTTTGATCCCTGAACATGGGTCTCTGATCCTTATGAATTAACATGAAACTTCAAACCTGTAAACCTAGTATGGCGGTAGAAGGTTTTGATTATTTTGCTCTAGGAGGAAACACTTCCTATCATATTTCACCAGTGACAAAGGCATATTAGCTGATCTGATCAGACTTAGGGTTTCCCACTTCATTTTCCATACAAGGGCTTACGTATGGGAAATATTGAGCCTGTTATTTCCATTAATATCAATATTGTGTTTCCAGAGCTATGCATTATGGTTCAGAAAATGTACACAATTAAGTATTTGGACTAATGTTTGTTACATGGATCATGGTTATTTAAGGAAATAAATATTTTAAAGGGTTAGAACTGGATTACCAAAAAAAATAAGTTTATCTTCAGTGTAGCCAAAAAATCCTTAGAAATTAGCTTTTCTGGACATTAATGATAATAGTGAAAAAGGAAGAACTTTTTGGGCTGGCTCAATGTAAGTAAGCTATGTAATAGCCATGGGATGGTTAAGCCACCTGTTTGTAAATATAAAGAATGACATCAGCTTTTTTACCACAACATGCGAAATGTTTTTGAAAATTTTATGGTAGTCTTAGTATATGGGACGGAATAATACTAGCAAGTTCTCCTTTCACAAGGGTAAAATCCAAGTACAATATTGACAAAGTCATTGTAAATGTTCGATTCTATGGAGGTGAATGATAAATCACAGAGTAGGTGCTAAATGACATATTTGAATAAAATTTTTAATGTAAATTAATATTTAAATTTATCATTTAAACATCATTTAGCACTTAATTTATGAAAATGGCCTAAATTACTAATTTAAAATAAAGTATTTTTTATACTGATGCCACTTGACTCATACAGTCCAGTAGAATGAATCTCACTTCTCTTTTAGATTTTTTGACATTTTCAGGCTTAGGTCTCATTTGAGGGTTATTGAGCTAAAATAAATAGGTTCAAGAAGGCCCAGTGACGTTCAGAGCTCCAGGAGTGATCCAGAGTTGTAGCTTGTATAACTTTAATAAGCCTTTAATCTCATTAAAGCCAAATCTTAAAAAAAAAGCAAGCCAAGTGAGCGATCATAATGAGGAGCAATCAGAGGACTCAAACCTGATCGGAGGACACCTCTTGACCAGGATTGAGGCTGCAGAAAATATCTGGACCATTCAAGACCTGGAGAGATCCAAGGGTCATCATTTCCCTCTCTTCCCTTTATAAACCCCTCACATTCCAATGTAATACTCACTCTTGTTTCAATATAAATCCAAGATTTAGTTGCCTGTGTACAATTTTTCTTGAGTTCTCTTACCTTTAGTGAGAATCGGGTAGAGCAAGGGCATTCCAGAGCAAGAGCTGCTGGCGAAGTGGAAGAGTCTTGATCACCTTGGGCCTTGGCTGGTGTGACAAATAAGTTCGATCACTTTTTCTTGCATTCATCATTATCTGTTCACCTTTGTATGCAGGTTAGTTTTGGAGCATCTAGCCAACATCCAAACGGTTAAATTTGTTTTATTTTAAATATAAAATAATTCTGGAAAAATCCTAAAAAATTCTTAAAAATTATACTTTATCTAATATTTACTTTTAGGATTAATTTTAATTTAGATAAAATTTCTTAATTATAATTTTTGAAAATCTAGTTAATTTTATTTATAGGTAATAAATTATAAGTATAAAAAAAACTTATACAAATCTACCAAACAAATATTTGAAACTATTACTTTGCTCTCTAAAGTATTGACCCGTACTCTCCCTAGGCTAGTAAGGATTATAAATATATATTTTTTAATTCAGATTATCTAAACGACTATAATTTGTGATTAATTTATCAATAATACACCCCAAAATCTGAGTTATCAGTGAAAAAAATGAAGTTAATTACAATGATCAAGAAACTGTGGAAAAAAAATTCTAGACATGCCCTATTAGGAGAACATGTAGAATTTTATAGTGCTACTTTTGAATCGGAAGGTATTTTTTAAAGCAGTTTAAGAGGGGGATTCACCTTCAAGCATCCATCATCCCCTGTGGTATTCATTTCATACACATTTTACATGGTGCTAGAACTTTGTTTCAAGATGAAATTTCTGGCATTGATGTGGATTTGAATTCTTTTTGGAATGTGGAACACTCCAAAAACTTGGATAACAAACTACAAAGAGACATCAAGTAGACCGTGAAAATTATGATGCATTTTTTACTTTCATTTATATTTTATTAATGTTTAGATGGAATAGACCCTGGATAAATCGTGAGATCATTTTTTTATTTGACTCTTAATATTTTTAATAAATAATCATTCCCAACTTAATGTATAAGGTTTGGAAGAAATCATTTTAAACCATGACTGTATGTATATATGGAAGCATTAGTGAAACATTCCTTTTAGTCTCCACTATGGGGATTTTTTCTATATTAATTCCTTAAATAGAAGCACATCTTCATTTTTTCAAAAGCAAACCTCTTATTGTACTCACAAAATCATTCAATTCATTGGAATATTTTATTAACCTATTATTATGGCTAATACCACTGACATCATCGTGTTAAGGACCTTTTATAAGCATTTAATGATACCATTGATTTTCGTTCCTTCTTTACAAATGAAAATTTAAAAAATAGTGATAAGTATAGATAAACTGGTATTCTTTGCTTTGTCGTAACTTATTCCACATCCCTTTATGAATGCTCAGAGATGATATCCTATCATGCTCTAAATGGTAAATGAAACATAAGATAATTTTTATGACCTTAGGGTTAAGAAAAACTCTTCTTCGTCAATCTTATCATGTTCAGCCCCCAATCGTTTACAGATTATTTTCCATTGTGACACTAGCACTCACATAAAAACATTTCAATCCTATTCTTATTCTATGAAAAAAATTGTGATAAAAATAGGACTAAATTTACGTTCCTTGGTTATCGGAGATAGTCCTGGACACGAGTTATGGTTCAAATTCTACTATGGCTCTAATAGAACTTATCATTTTAGGTGGCTAAGGCATGTCCCAAAGAAAAAAAAACTCGGGAATAATTCATAAAAAGGGTACCAAGAAAATAAACTTTTGTAAAGCTATATTTTCCTCAATCCCAAAAGAATTCCACAAAACAATGGCACTTGACCTCCTTTGACTTAGCCCCCAAAACTTCTTTTGTTTATCCTTCAAAGCCTTCACCTAGCTGACCCCAAATATTTCTAGTTCCACTTAAAGTATTTATATTGAGATAAATCAAACACTGATCTAAATACCTATGAATAATCCAGATATATGTTAACGTCTTAAATGAGAAGCATACTTATTTACTTATTCTTATAATCCAAGACACTAATAGTTATGATATGAGGAAATGAAGAGTCCTTTTCTTTTATCCTTACAAAATGCCTCTTAACATTTACTCCTCTTCCCTATAACCTTCAAAATATTTCACTAAAATTTATGAAGGAATTATTCACAGACTCAAGAACGCATGAAGCATAGGCAAGAACTAATTTTCTGATGATCATTCATTGTGTCTCCTATAGATTATGCCCTAACGTATTTTTTCCTTTCTCTGATATTTTTAGTGTTCTCTTTGTGCCTCTGTAACTTATTCAAGTGGCACGTTTATACACTTCATGGATTTTGATGGACGT
Source organism: Wolffia australiana (assembly GCF_029677425.1). Classification (NCBI taxonomy): domain Eukaryota; kingdom Viridiplantae; phylum Streptophyta; class Magnoliopsida; order Alismatales; family Araceae; genus Wolffia; species Wolffia australiana. The sequence continues at coordinate 13,619,912 of NC_135848.1, forward strand.
TAAAATAAATTTTTTGTTTGATAAAAAATCATAAACTGTTTGAAAAAGAATCACAAGTGATGATCTTTAGGCTAAGATGTCTATATTTTAATGCTCATAATTTTATGCTCTAGGCTTCTTGCAGATTTTTTCCTAAGTCATGATATTTTTGGCACTCTTTTTATTGTGCTTTCTCAAAAGTGAGAGAAAGAAAAGATGAGCTCAAATGAAACGGGTAAGTCATTCATTTTTATAATTATCAACCAATTAATTAAATTAAATATGAATAATTCAGTAAAAAATAATACCCCACTTATGTTTTCATAAATTTGACCGTTGGTCAAAATTATTTTGAAGGATTGAGTTGATGGTGGTAATTACTGTAAGAAAATTATTTGGATAAAATGAAAAATGAATGATGGTATGTCATGAAATTATTTTATTAAAAAATATGAAATAAATATCAATTTATTATTTTATGTTTATGTTACATGAAATAATAAATGAATTTAAATAAAACTATGCAACATGCATGGGATCTTATAAGATATGACGTTGAGAGAGAAAGAGAGAGGAAAGGGGGGTGGGTGCAGCTTGCATGGGCACTAAAAATTGAAGGCCCCACTTATTTTTATCTATTAGGAACTTTTCATAAAGGTCCTTGACATTTTATTATATGGAATAATGTCCAAAAACTCTTATTCATGTGACCCTCTAGGTGTTGCATGGCCTACAAGATGATGGCAAATTCCACATCTCTTTCCATGTTTGTTGATACAATATATATTCATTATATCGCACGCGTGATGTTTATAATTAAAGATCCTGAATACATGCAATTAGTAAGTAAATTATGTGGAGATCAGAGATCACTAATTTTTCAACATGTGTTCTAAACATTCACATTCAAAGGATAATCAGGAAGGGCCCAAAAATATCCATACGAATCCTATTCATATGATGTGTTTGATCAATCCCATAGCCATTGGTGTGGAGACATTACAGATAGATAGTCGAGGCTCTGTAAAGTAAGAGTTCACTGAATTGATCCATATGAATCTCTTAATGACAATACGCATATCATCAATCAGGTTTATTCATGTCACGGTTTTGCAAGTGGTTTTTAAACATGAGACACAAAAGATGACTTGTGGATGGAAAATTGTGTTTTGATTACGAACTTGCAATTATCTAATCAGGGGGTTCTAAACCATCGTAGCTCAGATGCAACAACAAGCCCACAAGTGCATTTTCTGGGTCAAGATGGGATCATCCACCATTGGTATTAGAGGAGATTGACTCAATAAGAGGATGCACTTAAATCCTCCCCCAAGGTTTGGAAATATCAGAGAGGGTGTTCTCCGATGATTTCATCAAGCATTAGTACTCACTCGAATGACCAACTAGAGTTTGACGATTCATTGTATCATAAGTCATTCAGTGGTCATGTGCATATGAGGATTTAAACATTCATGTTAACCAATAATGGCACAGGTTCTATGAGAGAATTGGCATACTCCTCTGTATTTTATAAGGCACAAGGTGTAGCTTGGCACACCACGAGCCAAAAACTTAACAATCAATTAGGTTAAATTGATCATTGATTCACTAATATGCATGCAATATAGTTAATGAATGCGGTCTGCCCTATAAAATCATGTCATTCAAGTTATCAAGTATATTGATACATAGGCCATGAGGGTCACATACGGAAAGTTTTTGGGTCTTGGTGGATAAAGTCAAATTCAGGGTCTTAATTCTTCTGGATGAAAGGAAATTTTATACAATTTTCTCAGTACAACATAAATACAAGCGTGTACCCTCATTTGATACCCATGCGAGTCAGTTTCAATGCCACACTATTTCTTCATTGAGTGCTCCTTCTAGTGGGAACTAGATTGAGAGAAAATCAAATTTATTATCCCCTAGTTTGTAGAAACAAGAGGAGATCTAGGGCTTCAAAGATCATCTAGATTTATTTGGAGTTTGGATATTTGAACCATTAGAAGATGCTCACTTAAGAACTAAGAAAGTATTTGTTTAATCTATGGAAATGTTATTTTTCGGATTTTCTATGTCATGATTTGCAGATCCCTTTTTAGTTCAATATTTACCAAAAAATCAAGTTCGGATATTTTTAATTGATGCACTGAAATTTCCCAAAAATATTTAGAACAGATAGTGGAATTTGTTTTAAAAAATAACTTACTAAATTTGTCTATATGAATCTCTAAATAATCTTAGACATAAATGTCCTCTAGGTTGATTCATGTCAAGATTGTGAAAGTTATCTTTACACCAAAGACACCAAACATGTCTTATGGATGGATGGTTGTGTTTTTTTATTTTTACATATGACTCCCTAATCATGAGATTTCAAACATATTATCTAATATATAGAGATAATCTAAAAAACTAATGGTCTGGTCAAGACGGGATCATCTTCCCTCAGTATAAGAGGAGACATTGCAAGGAAGAAAATGCAATGAAGCCCTTCGACAAGTTAGTGGAAATACTGGAAAACATGTTTTTCATGAATTTGCTAATTTGCTAATGTATTGGTACTAAATATGATGAATTTCCTTCAAGTATTCTATAAGTGTTGTATGGATGAGATATTTTACATACATGAAATTGATGGAAAAGTTTTTCCATAAAAGAGTTGATGAACTCTCTTGTACATTATGGAATGTATGGTGTACTTTGAAAATTCATCTGTGTATGACATGACCTTTCAAATAGGTTAAACTAATACATGAATATTTAGGTTCTAGAGGCTGTGATTTAAATGAACAGTTCAAAATGATTCAAAGTAGAATACTTTAGCAGAATCTCAATAGAATCAATAAAACATTGAAATGAATAACTTGTGCACGGATTACATCCATAATTTCATGGATCCTTGAGTGACACAAGTTGAGCTGATCATGTGTGCAACCTGCAGATGTATGCACGTGGTCCATGTCATGTCAAATCTCCTCTTTTGCCTTGACCTGCTCCGTTCACCCTCCATCATCGTTGTTACGCTGTCTCGATTGCATTAGGGTTGGAGTGGAGATGTGGAAAAGTAGGGAGAAGGGAAAGGCCCCTGATAAATTCTGGCCTGGATGACTTTCATTTAGGGACTTCCCCTTCTTATACTAGGTGGATATATTTCAGAAAAACTCCCAAACTTTAAGCATATCTTCCGACATCCAAAAGACCATTTATGTGTGACCCTCTAGGCCCATCTATCAATCTATTGAGGACTCCAGTGGCCGAATAACCTTTGTTGGTCTTATAAATTAATTAACTATATAATCATGTAGATCAATTAATATAAGATAAATTTAACCTAATCGATAAATTGAGTCTCCAACCCATGGGGTGCCAAACTACACCTAGTGCTCTAGGAGATACAAATGAGTATGTATCAACTCAATCATGGAACATATCAATAATCAATTACCATGTAGGTATAATACCTCATGCACTTGATGCTCCTAGAACAAACTAGGGTATTGTTAACTTTTAAACCCTAAGCGGTCATCCAAGTTAGTATTAATGCTTTATGAAATCTTCTTTGATATTTCACTACCTTGGCCAAGAACTTCATCACATCATCATACTTGAGTTGTCTCCTCTCGTATCGAGGGTGGACGATCCCATCTTTACTAGTGAATCATCTTCATTAACTTCTTGATGCACCAAAACCAAGACTCGTAGATCATACTTAAAGTGCAATCGTCTGTCCACATGACGGCTTTGGTGTCTTAGGTTTGAGGACCTCTTACACAACAATGGCGTGAATCGATATGATTGACAGTTTGATATAATACAATTTAGGGATTTGTACGAATTAATTCAGTGAACTGTTTCCACTAGAGATCACCCACTTTCTATCTTTAGTGTATCCACACTAATGATTAAGGGACCCGGCATACTCATCATATGAGTGATGGTAGATAGTAATATTCTGTTCGGATACTTCAATATCATTCTGATGTAACACGAAGTGCCGGGATAAAACGACTCGTGTCACGCCACTAGGAGAGGGCAATATGAGTGACACAAAGATGGAAGGATGATGCATTTGTTTGAAAATTCAGCAAGAAGTACGACGATAAAGACACTCATCTAGGATGGAAATCCAGATAGTCGACATGAGGGATCTTTGCAACAGACAAGCTCCTGATGACCTGAATGATCGCTCGAAGGACGATGGGTTGGGGGACAATCACTGTTTGTGAGCGTCCATGATGTAGATCCGACATCGAAAACAAAAGGCCCTAACACGAGTTTCGATGGCTATTCCTACATTTCAAAAAGAACCTCAGCAACGGAGCATAAGAGAATGGCATAGAAAGAAATAATACTGAAGTAAGGGAAGACGGTATGACCTGCAGCCAGGGATGGCCAATTGTTCGTGATGAGATGAGATGTTTATTGTTGAGGTAGCCAAGGCACGACTCTAGGATCATTATGGGCAATGCGGCCACAAACGGAAGTCACCAGCAAAAGGGGGCAGCTGCGGTAGGGAAACCGCACAATGTTAAGTGATAGGCGTGAGTGATGGTCGTGAGGTGCCATACAGATCCCCATGGATGAGGTTACTTTTGTTAGAGATGAAGGTCAGTTGTGGATGCGGGGCTGCGGTGACAAAGATTGGGCTGAATAGCAACGACATCCCACATCCAAATGAACAGGGAGGCGCGTCACAATCTAGGGCAGAACTGGAATGCGGCCGAAGGGCAAGGTGTCAAGTAGTCCCAATGACTTCCACAGAGAACTAAGAGGGTCGGGAAGTCATCGTCGGTGCAATCGTTCACCCCAGGGTGGATGGTCTAGGCCATTGGGGCGATTGTGCGAGGTGTAAATGGCCACTGGCGGTGTCCGCCTTACTGACCTGCTAGAGATTGAAAAGACGAGGCTGCAAGTCAGAATGGAGGACAGCGAACGGGGAGAACCCTAGTGGCTGTCTGGATCGTGCAGAGGCACGGGATGCGTGGTACACTGAATGAAGGAGTCTTCTACGATGGTGTCAATATTTGGGTGCAACAATCGCCCGAATAAAATCATGCACGCCAGTCAACTACGATCGACGAAGGGAAAACGGAGGTGGCTTGGGCAGCGGCGGCTCCTCCGACGGCGTGTAACGGCGATGGAGGTGAGCTTGGTGGCAGCAGGTGTTTGGCGTCGTTCTCCTCAAGGTCATTCTAGAAGGAGAACAGCAACATCCCCATAGCTGGAGAGGAAAAGGAAAAAAACTGACCGGAAGAAAATATTGAAGTTTAATCTTTCAACCTGAAAATCCAAAGAAGCATGCGACATGCCACCCACTTATATAGTCCCCTTATATAGTAGGGGGGAGGGTGGTTGCCCTAATGGGCCACCTCAAGGGAGATGTCCAACACAAGGACTGTCTCCTAATAGTCTGAAAAAAATAACACGAACATGGGACGCCCGTAACACAAGAGAGGGCCTCCATAAAGCCTATGAAATAACATGGCACATGCAGGAAATAAACAAGCACTAAGAACCTGTCGTCAAGCCTAATATCTGAAATTCGGGTTCTTCACATAGGCTCGGGCTCCACGATGTGGCTGTTGACGAACTTGGGCTTGATCTTCCAGATGGTCCTCCATCACATTCTCAAGTAGCCTTCAAAGAGGAATATTTAGAACTCATGCTTAAAGACTAGCGATCTCTGTATTACGATGTTATCATAATTCACCAACTCAAATAGTGTATTAATGGACTTCATTATAAGCATCGCACATGCTTATAATGAATATGTTCTAATAATAAACATTGAATGAGATATGGAATGTGTGAGTGGCCTGTCGGCTACATATATTTCCATCATAACTTATATAGTTACTTGATTTGTTCTGATAAATCTTTATTGGGCTAATAGGGACATTAACTTGTTTAGTACATGAACCTAGAGGCTCACAAGAAGATTGTTTATTGGGCATGAAAAGATGTATTCAAAGTGGAAGAATTTTTTGAAAAACTCTAATAAGTATAAAATGACCAGAAATTTTATTTGAAAAACACCCATGTAACTGTCTCCTTGGGCACTCCATTCTTCTACCTTCTTCCTTTGTGTCCTTTCCTCACGATGTGAGTCAAATGATGGCAATGTTATTTTTGGTATCTTGTATGCCACATTGAGAAGATGGCATGGAAATCTAACATGTTGACGCCTTTCAAGATACATATAGATGGTATAATTTTTTTTTGCTTTAGATGCTGATTTAACAAAAAAACAGCACTTAATTTGACTCGGCGTAAGGAGCCTTGAACACCGACATTTTAAAATTTATGGTAAATTTCTGATTTGATTCTTCTTTAGTCCACTTTAAACATAATCTCAAAACATAGATTAATGTTGAAACAAATATTTCTTGCATCGAATGATGATTGAAATGACAATCATAATATTTTGTGATTTTGAGAAGAATATTTGGAGAAATTCATAAAAATTCTTTCAGTGGTTTGAAAACTAGAGATATTTGGTGCATATGAAGCATATTATGCATAATCAGGATCATGATTTTCAATATATGTAGGATGATTCTAGTGATAATTTAGTTGATCAAAATATGGTTACATTCCATAATATTTAAAATAGAATGTAGATTTTTAAGAGTAATAACGAACAAAGGCGGGATAAACTTTACATGTGTCTCTCAAGATTTCCAGGTCTTCTATGATGGAATTAAATCTCAAAATATATAAGTATAAGAAAATAAAATCCACTAGCTAGTAAGATATTTTATGATCCCCTGTTCAATAAAAATGGTACGATTTGATAAACATGATTTTGGGGTGATTTGTCTTTTGTTAAAGATATATGTAAATCAATTTTATGCTCAGTGTTCCTTGTTGAGAAGAGCATGGTTCATCTAATCAACCCCTTCCTATTGAGTTCAGGTCAAGTCAAAAAAGACTTTAAATAAATAGGTAGGGGATCATGATGATGTCTAATTATATAGAATAACAATGTATGTGTATATAATATGGAGATATAGAGGATCATGGAGAAAGAAATATACTGTAATTAATGGGTAGATTTATACAAGTAATGTGAATTTATGAATGATAAAGGGATGAGAATGGGAATGAATAAATTTGTACATACATATGAATTGGACTTATGGCTTAGGCCATGGTGAAATGGACAGTGGTCGAGAAGTATAATTGGTGAATGGATAACTTATATGTAAAATGTGTTTAGAAATTGATAAGGGAATAATGTATCTATTTAAGCACTGATAACTCCATAACCTTCTGGCAGGATCAGAAATTTTTCTCCTTCGAGCTGATCTCTTCCATCTATGAATTGACTCTAACCTTCACACAATTCAATACACCAAGAAACTTGATGGATCACAAAGTCACTTCTTTCACTTGGCCTACAATGATTGGAGAAAGCCAATACAATTTTATAAGTTTCTCAAGGCATATACCTTAGGTCTGTTGGAATATATGGATTTAGGACAAATAGACAGATAAACACTAAAACTTATATTGTAAGATATCAGGTTTGGAAGTTCAAGAATTTTGAGCCACTATCTCTCCCCTGATCCTCATAAGCACTGCTGGATCAGCCGAAATATTTTCCTATCACCTTATGCACAAATATTTTCTATTATTGTCAATCAATCTCATGCATACATCAAAAATAAAATAACTTATGACTCATCTCAGCAAGTGCATGTCATCAGTATGTATTTTTCCTTTGGACTTAATTTTTGATTTTGGATGTATCTCTTCATCAACCAAATTTCATGGACTTTCACAGTGAGATTTTTTAAAACAAAGCCATGTTTCTACATGTAAGGACAAATATTAACTTCCACCATTAGATGAAACATGACAAAGATTTCCCCTTGTTTCTACTATCTCTGTGAGACAGAAAGATGCTGCTTCTGATCAGTAGACATCTCAACCTTTTGAAGAAAGTAAAAACAATATCTAAAAAATGCATAATTTGAATTTCAAGACTTTAGAACGCTTGATTGGAATGTTAAAAGAGTTATAGTTCATAAAATACAATTAAAAATCAAAGAAAGTTTACTCTGATTTTAGAAATTACTGTATCCCCAAAATAAATTCCAGAAAACACACGAAATACACTATTCGTAAAACACATGAAATATTTGTGCATAAATGTCCCTATTTATGCACAAAAAACCATAAATAAACATTTTAAGCATGATATATGACAAATGCAATTATTTTTTAGCCAATAATCATGTAAGATCATTGATATTAAGGATATAATCATTATGTTATAAATTATATTTTATTGATTACCTCACTTTTGTTACATTATCTAGTGTTAATAATAAGTTAAAGTGAATTGAAAGAACATATTTAGGATACTTGCATTGAGTCATAATTAATGGTTATCTTATTTAAATAATTATTTATTACAGATTCCATGACTTTAGGACGGGATTGAAGAAGCAGTTGCATTTTTAATATCACTAAAAATAATTAAAGGTATACTTATAGCCACGAAAAATATTATAAATAGTGGAATAAATGAAAAATATACGATTATATCTCAATGAACTGATCCTCATTAATGTTCTTCTATTTCATTTTTAATTATCTCTGGTGAAAGAGTATAAGAAGAGACGTTAAAATTTTGAAAGGAAAAAGCTTTTAAAGCTTGAAGATATATATCTTTCATGTATTCTTATGACTAAGGCATTACCTCCAAAGATGTTTTCCACATACTAGTGAGAACGAGGCTCAGAAAATAAAATAACTTAAAAGAATAAAAGGGCTTACGGAACATATGCATTTCCATACCTCCTACTTCCTTCTTTGGATACTACCACACATATCATTAGCCTATTTCTACTTGCTATATTTTTCTGAAAGTATTTAGTTTAAATACCTAATTCATCCCACTTACATATTTTTTGTCATTCGAATTTCAAACCTTCCATAGTATCATTAACTTCAAGATATAATTTGTCATGTAATCAATTTCTACTAATCAAGAGATATTTTATGTTATCCCTTTAGATGAATGTAAATAATTGATTAAAATTTGATTTCTACTAATCACAATAATTTTCCTGGTATTAAAAATAGTTTTATATTTATCTTTAGATTATTAAATTATATTTCTAAATATAAATATTTAATTTTAATTAAAATATAGCAAAATAAACCTCTTATGATTGACCACATAAGAGGTATAAATTCACTATGCCATTTTTAAGGATATTAATTATACATTTAGTATTTTTTTGGATATTTTACTGTGCAGAGATTATAAATTCACGTTTTTCTGTTGGTTGGGGATATTTTAAATCAAGTTATGGAAAGCATGACTACCCATATACCTATAAAACTCAAAATTTTTAATATTTGAAATATATATTTTATTTTAATATAATGAAGATAATAAAAGTATCAATTTCATTTATTTATGATTAGTTTATTTACAAAAAAAATTAATATCCAAATAACTTTGTAAATATGTCTCATAAATTCTAGTATTAATAAAAATAATGAGATTAAAATTTAATATCTTGAAAAAATTAATTTTAATCTACATCAGTATCTTAAAAATCTTCTGAAATTAGGAAAATTTTAACATGGAGTATAGTTAATATATCCACTTAGTAATGAAGCCAATATATTGAGCTTATTGGGTTGAATTTTTGGAAAATAAAATTCCAGTAATGTTTATGAATCTGTATAAAACTAAGATTATATGGTCTATTAATTTTTTTTATAGCACTTTTTTTTATTAACAGAAGCTTTACATTGAAATTGGAGCTAATACTTATGCATTTTTCCAGTAAAAACATCTATTTTGCAATTCTATTTTTTATTTACCCTGTGAACACAATGTCTTTTGGATATTATATCAACTGTGTAATGAGTAAACACCTTGATCATTATGGGATTTACTACTGCGAATATATTAAATATCTAGCTGAAATATATGATTCATTTTAGCTTGATGAATGCTTGATAAATACAAGCATCATATTTAGAATTATATTTCATGAAATAATCCAAGATAAAAAATCAGAAGAGCTTGTGAGTTTCTATATTTATATCAGTGGGGTAGGTCTGACAAATTGATCAATGGCTTAATGAATTTAGCCATCATATATTCATCATGAAAAACTCACAATGTCACCTTTTAATAAATAATTCATAGAATTTTTGAACGTTTCAAAACATATAAGCTTCAAGTTATGAAATGCATCTGTATTTGATGTTTATTAAAAATAAAAATTCACCATAAATTTATGAATAGGTTTCATCAAGAAATATAATTTCTCAACAATTTTTTTCAAAAATAATTGATAGAATGTAAATAAGTTAAACGTATCCTACACCTCAACTCATGACATTGAAAATTAAGATCGCCATTCATTATTTTATGGCTTACATCAAAATGAAACAGATAATTTGTTGTTTTAAATGATTTTAGGTCTTCATATTATTTTAAATAATCAAAACTCACTATGATCATTAGTAATTTACTACATGTAATGTCGAGATTGGAGAATACTAAAAACATACCCCTTGGGACTTTTCAAATCTTATGCATCATCATCATCTAAATTTTTGTTTATAGGTAACCTTTGATGTTTCTCAATGATCTGATACTTTGATTGATTCAAGTATCATCTTGCTGAAAAATTTTTAGATAACATCCTAATATTCACTTTAACTATAATCTATATAGTTGATTAGGGACATCATCCAATTCTTTTAAATCCTCTAGGTGTTCAAAAAACAACGGTGGTTGTAGATACTTTTATATTTTTTATCATAAATCTAAATCCCTTAAATGTGGAGCAGTAAATCAATGTCCAGTACCTTTTTCAGAGTGATTTCCTGAAAATTTGCCAAAGAAAAATGCGGGATGTTAAAGAAGAGCTTTAAGGCAACAACCAATAAACTTTATTTTAATAAACTTATCAATAGACTAACTTGAAGAAATTGCAGTAAGAAAGTTTAAATACAAAGTAACTCATGAGTAAAATCTGAGCCAAAAGGCAAAGAATTTTAAAAGTAAAACTGATGTCAAATAAAATTTACATGAGAAAATGCCACCTACAGTACGTAGTGATAACACACATTTTTTCGTAGGTTAATAAGACCATGTTTATATGTTTATTTAAATTAATTTGATTATATATGCCTGTTTTTTAGCTTAAAATAATTAATTAAAAATATTTTGAATTTATGATTTTTTTCAGTATTTTGATGGTTTTTTTACCTCATATTTGGCAAGAACATAATTTTTGGAGTAGGAATTCTTTATCTGAATTGCATGGCATTATATTGGAAGAGATATCATTTTTTAATTAAATATATATATTTCCAACATTTTTTTGAATTAATATCTAATCTTTGAAATTATTTAATGGCTCTTTTACTTTTTCTGATCCTTCAAAGTCAGAAGAGAGCAAATATCAGAGGGATGAGAATGGTCCGAATTCAAATTGCGATATCTAAAGTCAGGATCCAAGGCTGAAATTTTGGGCATAGATTTCTTTTTCCCACCTGTTTCCATCAATATGGATGTATCTGTAAATAGAACCTTGAATTTTTTTAAGAACTATCTTTAAACTTACTTCCTCCTAGAGGACAGATTGAAAGAGAGTGAGGTTTTGAAGGTCCATCAAGGGTATTCTTGGTGTCTTGAGTGATTGGGAAAGATCGATAGAGAAGTGGAGAGGCTGACCTTCATCAGGATAATGCCTTGATCCCGACGGAACATAGGGATCTACTGTAAGTCTCTTGCCTTAAATTGGTTTCTCTCTTGTAAATCCCTTTCATTATTTCTACATCTTTATTTTCATCATCCGATTCTCATCACTGTCTGCCATCATCCCACCATATCACAACCATCTCTGATATCGATCTCGATCTCATCACCTTCGTCTCATATAAAATCAAAAATCGTCTAGTGCATCATCCTCTTCTCTATCTCACAACCATCTATTCGTTCTTCCATCACATCCATTAGTTATATCACTATCATTTTGTCTTCCATCATTCTATTTCACCATCATCCATCTACATCCATTCACCCATTTCATCATCCTATCTTCTTATTCTTCTGCATACATCATCACTTCAGGACTCTCGTTTGATCTATCCACGTCCTCCTACCTATTCCTCCCATTATTATTCATATCAGCCTTATTAAATAATTATTATCATCCTCCCACCACCTCGTATCCATCACATCACAATCTCCTATTTTATATATCTCCTCCAATCCCTCTTGAATCATTATTTAAAGACTATTTAAACCCTAATATCCATTTATTGTGGAGACGTCTCTTGCACATCATTAACTAGTCAAATTATCTAATGAGTAAAGGTTTATCAACAACAAATTAATGCCGTAAATTTATGTTCATCATGTAGCGAGAGATATATCAGTTATATTATCCTTATTTTTACTGACTTTCTAAAGGATCTAAAAAGATATTTTGAGGAATGATAGAAGACTAAATGAGAAAAAGAAAAAGATAGAAGAGTTTTCCCTAGAAAATACTGAAGATATTGATGGGACATTGAAGAGAGAAAGGAATAACATTTCAGTTCATTTAGCAGCAAGGTTAAAAGGCCTCTAATAAATTCTAACTTACCTTTAGCGTCTAAATTAAATTTACATTGTAAGAATTTATGTTCTTAGTATCTTAGTACTTTGTTCGTAATTAAATAGCTACTTTGTTGAGGAATGCATCTAGATATTGAGGAGAAATAGGAATCATCATAGATAGAGTGGAAACAATTAGGTAAGATTTATGTTTAGATATAAAAAGGAGAAACAATCTCAGTGAGAAAAACAATGGAACTTAATTCCAACCTCCGGTCATTCTATTGGCCAAGAAACAAATATATAACAATTTCACAAGATAAATTTTATATGAGAAATGTCTTACATCATTGTGGTAGCAAGAGAGAGATGATGTAAGAAGCCAAGGCAATACTCAGAGAGGGAGAGGGATATGCTTCCGATCCCCAAGAAAAGATTCCCCCCACCAAATAACATTAACTTGTAAAATGGTCTGGGCTCATGTGTTGGGTCATTCAGCATTCCCCCACTTAGGATAGAAATATTTTGGTAATCTCAAATGTGAATGAAATGATATACGTACACCTTTAATAGACAAAAAAACTCTGCACAGATGACCAGACCAATCTACAAAGTCATCCAAGATATCGAAGTAAGACACCATCATTTCCAAGAACAAATCCTTGGTTGTCATTGACAAACCTGCAGCCAAAGAAAGTTTTTAATCTCCCATTAATTCCAAAAATAATGCGCATTGGGAAAAAAATCCTCCAATTCATAAATAATTCATCATCACATCTTTCTGAAGACAGGACGAAAATCCAAACCATGCCAACAGGGCCGAGAAAGAAATCAAGTCCATGGTGATGGTATCCACTACTAGCAGAAAGAAGAAAAAAACCATATCTAGGACAGAGATTAGAGTTTGGATTTGTTCAGGATAATGAGGATGATTCATCATGAACCGTCTTCATTGTCATATGTATGAATAATCTCGTCATCATCATCATGCACAATGACACTCATCTTCTACCAAAAATGGATGACGAAATTTGGGGATGATGATGCTGAATAAGTCGTTTTCAGCCAACACTAACCGAGACAAGTGATAAAAGAGCAGAAGTATCCATCTGTGATGCTTATTTGCAATTTCGACAAGGCTCCTCCCATATGTGCGGAGTGGACAACGCCCACCATAACGAGGAAAATTTGAACAGCATCAATGGAGATGATGAGTGGAAAATAATAATGACGGCAAGAGGAAAATGATGATGATAAATTGTCATGCATCTTTTGATGATGAATTCATCCTCTTCATTTGCTCAAGGCAAACATGGACGATGATGACGATGATAAAAATTTTGACTGATGATGACGGTTACAAATTCATGATCCACTCATATATTTTCAGAGTAGCACTTGCACATAATTGAAGACAATGACAAGTGGACAATGACAATGACTAAGTCGTCACTGTTGTCGTCCTTGTCATCCTAGAACGGTAGGCGGATAGAAAGGCAAGAGAGTGTGTTAGTCTGAAGGACATTGTAGAATTTCGGATGCCATGCAAATGAAAAACCTCAGCTTGGTAATCACTTGTATAAATGATGAAGGTAAATATTCTGCAGTAAGAATGGTCACATACTTTACAGAGTAAAGATTTGCAGCGATACTGTCTGCAGCTTTGTCACGGCTCCATGTCCTCCCTCCGTCATTGGTTCTTAACAAAACGCCACTACCTCCAGCAGCCCATGCTTCGTTCTGGAAAGTAAATTGAATGAGTACACAATTCAGCATATTGGTTTGGAAACAGGATAGTACTTATATGTCCACTGATCAACATTCACCTTTGAACGGTACCCAACATCGAGAATACCGAAGCCACGGCTTTGGACCTGAACTTCCTCAAAATCCTCATTGATCTGTCACAAAGGCTGAATGTAAGAAAAAGAGAGAGAGAGAGAGAGAGAGAGAGAGAGAGAGAGAGAAAGGGACAGATAGAAGGTTCGATAAATAAAAATATGACAGGATGCTAAAGCCATAAGACTCTTACGACAGGCATTGACTTCCAATTCAGTAAGGAGAAAATAGAGGTTATTACAGCTGAAATAGATACTAGATAGGCAATATAAGAAAATCAATGAATGGGACATCCTATTTACTGGAATAAACTTCACTTTTACAAGGATGTATTTGTTGAAAAATAAAGGATATTCAGCTCTCTTTGTTGTAACTTCACTTACCCCTGTGCCTTTGCTGAGGTAGAGTCCACCCCCACGGGCCAGAAGCCAAAGGCCGCCATCAGCTCTCCAGCCCATGTTCTGAATTCGGCGTGCAATTCCCCTATTATGTGGCTGCCAGTATGGCTGTAATAAAAGGACGGAGACCAAACCTTAGGTTAAATATGATTGCATCACAAAAAAGTCAATCTCATTGAGAACAAACATTGAATTCAAGTATCCTTTTATTAAGACCAAAAAATATAATAAGTCTTGAAACTTAGCACTGTTGAATTATTGGTTTACTTTGAATCTACAAGGAGACTTCTATCCAGAGTACTTTGACGATTGGGACTAGGGTTAGGGGGATGGATCGAATCAGGTCGGGACTGAAAAAAAAAGTGGATGATAGGGGAGCACAGATAATTATCTGTTTGGCCCTATCTGATTGATCAGTGAGTGCAATGGGCCGATGGGTCAAACTGAGTGCTGCAATCAGAGAAGCATAAGTAATCTCTCTCATGCCCGCTGCTTCATGTAGTGGCTGCATAACTGCTCCAGAGCAGTGCCACCCTGCTCCCTCCAAAAGACAGCCATATCATACTACAATGTATAGCACAGAGAGAGAGAGAGAGAGCTGAATAGAAATAGAAAGATAAAGAGAGAGAGAGAGAGAGAGTTTGCCTTTCTCATTACATTTTATTCGTCCAAGCACAACCAATCATGATTGGTCGTTGTTTGGATTGTTCATCGATCAATTGAAAATATTCGATCAATCAAGAATGCTAGCTTGTGATCGGATCCAAATTTTCAGTCAATCATATGCCCCTATCCAAATTTTCAGTCAATCATATGCCCCTAGATCACTATCTGATCATCGATCACTATCTGATCATCTGTCGATTTGATCGATAAAACAAGTTTTCAGGTATAATCCCTAATCCAGACACCTGTCAATAATTAAAAAATAAATAATCAGCAAACAGATTCCAGGAACTACCTGTCCGGGTTGCCAGGTAAGGTAGAAATTACCCCGGCTAGAAACTGCCACGTAGTTACCATCAGGAGAGCGATTCACTGTATTGAATGTACCCGTATAATAACTTGCTCCACTTATGCCACTTGAAACTGTTCTGCAAAAGAAAAAGACTCCAAGTTAGTTAAAACTGACAAGGATGTGCCATCGGGGGCCCAGAGAAAATCTTCCACAAGAGGTACCAAGTTCTTGCAAGCTTTGATAGGAGCTTCAGAAATAGTGACTGCATAACGCTAAGGTGTTTGTCATCCCATCGAATAAATCACTTTGAGATCGAATCAACAGAATTGATCAATAAAACACCCTAGATCAATAACCAGATTGACTGAGTCAACCAGTCAATTTGGCCGCATTGAGATCAAACCCATTCATTCAGTCTGATCGATAGGGATAATCAATGATCAATCATTAGGTTGACTCAATCTGATCCGTCCACAAAGTGACTTAAAATAAATCTTAATTGATCAACTTGATCTGATTGATCGAATGGAACGAGTGGAACCTGATTGATTGGTAACAGGATCAAGAGGGTCAATCAATGATTGATTTAAGTTAACTGATTCAGTATGATCAGACCTTAGGTAACCTCAAATAAATTCATTAAATATTCAGTGTAATCCAAATTGATTGAATGTCCAACTGGATCCAGATTTATCGAATGGTTGATTGACTTATCTAAAGTATAGTTCAGTGCAATTGGATGAATTGGATGGATGGTATGATCCTAATCAACCGAATGGATTGATCAGATATATTGGTCGAGCTGACTTTGATAGCTCTAGACTGCGAAAGAGAGGGAGGAGACAGAGACAGAGGGAGAAAGAGACTTCTGTTCAGCTTGATTCTGATTGATCGGATTGATTTAATAGATCCGATTATAACAGATCTAGATTGAGAGTGAGAGAGAGACGAAAAAGAGAGATTGCCAGAAAGAGTGGGAACCATTTTATGTATACTGTTCTTTTTATTATCTTTTGGGTGGTTATTGCTCAAATCAATTGATCGACATGGTTGATCATGATCTTGCTTAACCGGATTGATCAAAAGGATGATGAATCGATCTGGCAGATTGTTATGGTGGTACCAACGGACAATCAATCCTTTGATCGTTCAGGATTGTGTCGAACTCTAGTAAAGCTTATTAAATAAAATCGTTCGGTTCATGCAGGATACCTATTAAGAGTAGCAGAGACAGTTTCCTGAATAGCAGCCTTCCAGTTGTAGCCCTTGTTTGATGTGACATAAATAGCTCCTTCATCAGTGACCATTTCAGCACTTTGTTCCCCAGTTGCTTTGATATAAACCTGAGCAGGCCACAAGCAACCAAAAATTCAAAGCTCAAAATTTATGAGAATACCGAAAACTCTTTTTGAACATTTTCATCAAGTTCAAAACCGAGTTGTTCATTTCCAGATAATTAGAAAAAACAAAACAGAACTTGAATTCGTGCTTTACCATACCCCCAGGAAGCTGAAAATTATTCGAATGTTTCAACATTATTTTCACTATTTCCGTCAAGATCAAGGACGAGTTTTTCGTTTTAAATGAAAACAAAAACATCCCAGAGAAATTCTTAACCAAATCCCCAGGAAGATGAAAAATTAAAAACAGACAAACTTTTTCGAATAATTTCATCAGACAAGAGACATTTATTCGTTCTCAAACAAAAAAAAACATTCCAGAGCTTGAAATAATGTTTAACCATATCCCCAGAAGCTTAAAAATAATAAGAATGGTAAAAAAGTATTTTCAGATATTTCGATCAAGATCAATAGCGAGTTTTTCGTTTTGAAATGGGGAAAAAACAGAGCTCGAGTTTAAGATATACCATATCCCCTGGAAGCTGGGAACTCAATGGAATTCTCTGCCAGTTCTCGCCGGCATCTGCAGTGTACAATAGGATAGCAGGCTTTCCGATGATCCAACCCTCCTTATCTTTGAAGCTAATTGAATTGAATCTGTAGTTGAAGTCTTCATCTTCTGCCGCAGCAATAGATCTTGGGAACCAAGTGTTTCCACCATCTTTCGTCTCCAAAAGAGTCTGTCTCGTCCCCAGGAGGAACCCTAATTCAACAAACGAAAACATAAACCTCAATGTAAAACCTTCGATTCTGGCCACCAAATGCAAGATCAAGAACACGGATAATACAAACAAGAACCCAGTCAATTGATCATAGGATCAACCGGCATTGTCTTTCTTTCAATTCCGTCCACCCACAAACACAATTGGAAGCAATTCAAACACCCATTACCGAAATGAAAGCGGACCGCAAGATAGAGATGAGCCTTGATAAACCCATTAAAGCTCATTGTCATACAATTCTAATTCGGTGAGCAAATCAAACATCCCCGGAAAGAGAGCAAGTTACAAACCCATGAACAATGTGATTCGATTGATGGCTAAACAGATAAAAAGAGAGAGATTGGAAGACAAACCGTGGCTGGTATCGCCGGGCACGAATGAAATGTCAAGAAGAACAACACCCGGATCAACCGGAAGATAGATCCGCTCCCAGTCGGACAGCGGCGGTTCATCCGCTCTAGCCGCCTCAGGAAGAGCGACCAGCGCCCCAAGAGAGAGGGGAATGGCGGCAGCGGCGGCCTCCCCAAGAAACTGTCGACGGCTCTTTGATTTCTCATCAAGCGACGATCTTGGCAAGACGCGAGATGGGGCGCAACGGGTAGCCCGCCTCGATCTTGGGTGGAGAGAAGGCGACGCGTGAGAAGGCCGGAGAAGAACTGTGGTCGAATCCATCATCCAAAGACTCGCCATTTCCGCTTCTCCTGCTTCAGCTCAGCCCGTAATCGCTCTTCCCTTATCTTCAGGCCAACTACTACAACTACTACTCTTCCACGGCTTGGCGCTTCCTCTCGTTCTTCCCCCCATCGGGAGTTGATCCGACGGTGGAGGATGCGCGGGAGGCCATAGCCGCATTTCTGATGATGGGTCCCCTGTTGACCCTCTTCAACCCCATCGTGGATCCAGCCCTGCCAGTCAGTCAGCCATGCAGATGCCAAGATGCCCTCCATGGCCATAGCTCTTTCCAGCCCAAGCCCACCTCATGGTGATGCTACTCCTCCCCCGTCGACGATGACGATGACGAGTGATCGTCGTCTTTCGCTCGGATGCCAATAGATAGTATGGCCTGTCATTGATTGTTCACGTCGAATTTACCTAAAGGTTTAAAAATGATGCTGCTAGTCCTCCCCCCTCGTCGATGATGATAATGAATGATCGTCGCCTTTCGCTCGGATGCCAATAGATAGTATGGCCTGTCATTGATTGTTTACGACGAGTTTTGCTAAAGGTTTAAAATTAAGTATAAAATGGAGCTGCTAGTCCTCCCCCGTCGCCGACAACGATGACGAGTAATCATCGTCTTTCGCTCGGATGCCAATAGATAGTATGGCCTGTCATCGAATCTTTGCGTTGAATTTGTCTAAAGGTTTAAAGATAAGTATAAAATGGTGCTGCTAGTCCTCCCCCATCGCCGATGGCGATGATGAGTGATCGTCGTCTTTCGCTCGGATGCCAATAGATAGTAGACTGTACGGCCTGTCATTGATTGTTCGCGTCCAATTTACCAAAAAGTTTAAAAATAGGTATACAATGAAAATATGATGTGATGGGGGGAGGAATCCGCATCAACTGTAGCACGAGATTTGAAGGTGATTTAGTGGTCAAGATGGGATTATTTGTCCTCTAGATAGTTGGAGACAACTCAAGGAAGATAATGTGAGGATGTCTTTAACAAAGTTTTTGGGATGTTAGAGAAGATTTCTATGATGATATGGAGGCATAGCTATAGTAGCTGGGATGTATGAGTAGATTTCGATAGTTGACCATACCCTAAGTATAGTAGGGTCAAGTAGATTAGGGGTTCTACATACTTAACAATTGATGACAATAAGGTTCTACGAGAGAGTTGATATACCTTTATATCTTCTACAGCATTGGGTGTAGTGTGCCCCCCTTGAGGCTCATAACTCAGCGTATCAATTACTTTAAACTGATTATTGATTAATTATCCACATTTTTATATTGTTGATTAATAGGATTTACCAATCAATGTTATTAGGCCCTTAGAGTTATTAAATAAACTGATAGATTCACCAAGGGGGTTATATGAAATTGATTTATTAAATTAAGAAGATATGCTTAAAGTTTATGGGGTGTTATAAATAAATGCTATTTATTATAAATAAGATAAATCCATCAACAAAATTCACCATAGCAAGAGTTTTCGGGTGTCCATCCTTCTTCTCCCTTCTCTCCTTTGGTGCTCTCCCCTCTTGACACGATCAAAATATCAAGAAAATCATGGTGGCTTTATAATGGAGCTCATTGAGACGAAGAGGAGATCATGTGTTAAATATTGAGTGGATAATTCGACAAGCTAGACACTTGAACAGCTCAGTGTGACTCACTTGAGGAATAAATAAATTACATTTTTTTTATTCAAAGGTGATTCAATTATCAGTTTTTACTTAATTTTTAAAAGTTTGTTACGATAATTTTTTATCTTCTATTGCATAATGAAAAATTGATCAAGTGGATCATGTACTCAAAACGCAAAAGTGAGACCAAAAGCTAGGTTTTACCATGACTGACATAAAAAAAACTTCAGGATTTTCCAGCAAGGTGCAAAAAAGTATTTGCTACTATTTTGGAATCCCATTACCATTAGGTGAAATGCCACTCTAAGATTCTATTTTTTGGGGTTTTATTACCTTGGTTTGGATGAAATTAAATGGATTCCTGCATCAAAAGACTTTGAACTGAATCAAAATGGGATTCAAAATGATATTAATCTAATCACTAGGCACAGATCCTCAAATGATACATGTTGAACTGCTCAAGTGTGTAGCCTATTGAACATATCCACATGAAACATGGCATGTCAAATCTCCTCTTTCACCAACACGAGCCCCGTGCATGTTCCATTGTCATCATTATGTCATCCTGATCGCATGGGGAATCGAGAGGAGCCAAGGGGAGAAGGTAAAATATGGGAAGAGCATTGAAATTTTTTGGCATAGATGAATTTTGTTCAAGGTCATCCCCTATTTATATTGAGTCAGTATGCCCTAAACTTTTAAGTATTATCTTTTGATGTCCAAAAGGCCCTTTACCTTCGACCCTCTAGGCTCATGTATTAGACTAGTTAAAGACTCTAGTGGGCTAAAATGCTTTATAGGCCTTCTATAATACTTAACTATATCAGCATATTGATTAATTAGTGACAGATTGATTTAAAAGAATCCATAGGTCGAGTCTCTAGATGGCAAGCCACACCTTATACTCTAGAAGACAAAAAAAGAGTGTATTGCCTCACTCATGGAACCTTTGTGTCGTCGATTACTATGTACATATAGTCCCTGATCTGCTTCACACTCTTCAGATGACTTAGAGTAAGGTCAACATTAAATTCGTAATTGGCCATCCACTTATTACTAATGTGTTCATAAATCATTTAAGCACTCTTCTCTAGTATTACACTACCTTGGCCAACGCTTTCATTGCATCATCTTCATAAAGTGTTTCTCTCTTATACCAAGGGTATGCAGTCCCATCTTAACTACTCTATTGCCTTTGTGAACGTCTTGCTTTACCTATACTTAGACTATTGAGAATTCTATGGTTATGAACTAGTAGTTCATAGTCAAAGTACGACCGTCCATCTACAGACATCTTTGCTGTCTCACAATTAAGGAACACTTGCACAACCATGAAGTGAATTAATACGATTGACAGCCTTATATAATACCATTCAGGCAATCATATAGATCAATTGGGTGAACCCTTTTTGCTAAAGAGCACCCTTTATATGTCCTTAGTGTCTCCAAATTAAGGGATATGGGAACGACCATACTCGCCATGTGAATGAGACTAGATAGTAGTATTATATCTGGACATTTGGATGTCCTTCTCGATTATCCTTCATATTTAGTTAACACATACTTAAAGACTATTTATCTCTCTATTATGATCTGATCATACATCACAAGGACAGATAATGCATTCATAGACTTCCTTTGAAGATGTGGAATGAACAAACTATATTAATGAACAACGATTGAGATGTGGATTGTATGATTGGCTTGTGTATCACATATGTTATTGAAAATATTGACCATTTATATCTCATAACAGGATCAATGGTCTTAATAGTGGTGCCTTATAATAAAGACATAGTGCCCTCACCTTAGGGGGGCCCACATTTTTCAGATCTAGTTTCATTTATCTACCCAACTGTTGGGTTGACCAATAATGTAATCAGTGCCACTTGGCATGGATTGGGTTTGACTTGATCCACATATGGTGAGGCATGTTCAAGTTTGTCAAACACCACCTATGACAAAATGGGGTCAGATGGTCTGTTCAAGTTCTAATAGGCAGATTCTAGGGCCATACAGTAGTGCTAAAATTATGGAGCTATGCCGCATTGTAGGAATGTACAGAAAATTATACACCCACATAGGCGCCCAAGGCCATGTGGTTGTTCAACATACGGATTAGTGTTAATGAGGTAGATCCATACATGAATAGGCCTATGTGGACATACCATAGGGGCATTCTAACAGCACCTTGTCATTAAGACATGGACTGAATTCAAACTCATCAATCTGATCGATCTTTTGATTCATCTGATTAAATTGTTGTTCCATAAAATGATGATAATAATTACATTTTGGCATCTCTCATACCACTCTATATTGATATCACTCAAACGAAGACATGTCATGATTATAATCATTGAGATTCAAGTTAGGGAGGATGATAAATATGGTGTTGTATTTTGGATGATGATGCCAATTTATGTCACTACCTCAAGGCACTAGTTTCTATAATGAATGAAAAAAACAAGAAATTGTTGCATTATATCTCAATCAATGATCTTAAATGAAATTTGCATAAAAAATTTATTAATTGGTTGAATATTTTGAAATGGAAATTTAAATATGTTGGTGAATGGCTCACCTTGGGGGAAGTATAAATAGATACCATTTGGTTCCTCTAATAAAGCTGCACCAGCGTGCAGCCTCTACATGTATCCACGAGACTATCGATGTATCAACATTCTGATTTTTTCTCCATAGATGTATATTAGTATCACCACAGATGAGGGAAGGATTTTTTTTCTAACCATTATCATCACAACAAGAGAGGCGGATATAGAAGAAGGTAAAAAAAGGGAAACTTTCATGGGAATTTCTCACATCAAAATTGTGGTCATTTTATGGTTCACATAGTTTTCCATAAAAATCCTTTCACTCAGTATATGTTCCTACATCTAGGCCCATGTACTATGCATAATTAATCTTTATACCAACCCAATTAATTACAGTTGTGTTGAGCCACCAACACAAGTGGATCTAAGCTACACCAAATGTTTCAGAAGGTACAAAGGATTTCATCTCCTCTCTCATGGACTAAGGGCATGCTCACGTGTCCAACCCTAATTGGTAATCCTAGTTAGAACTTATACATTTCTAAATCATCAAACAATGCTTTTTACAATATTTCCAGCACCTTCGCCAAGAACTTCATTTAACTATTTCCTTTGAGTTGTCCCCTATAATACCAAGGTTGGATGATCATATCTGGACAACACAATAACCTTCATTGACTTGTTACTACATATGATGTTATACTCTTCGAAATCTTTTTGGGACTGGTAGGTCATATTCAAAACACAAGTGTCCATCCACCGGGTGCCATTAATGTCTCTTGTGTAAGGACCACTAACACAATTGTGATATGAATCTACCTAGATTATAGTTAGGTATAAAGTCATCCAGGCATTCATTCAATATGTGCTTAGTGTTCCCACACAAAGTGGCTATGAGATCATGCATTTTAATGAAATGAGGAAGGGTGGCTACTGTTAATCTTATTAGGTGTTTTGATGTCTTTCTCAAACATCTTAGGGATATGAATTTTAGGATATAGGTTGGAACCTAATTAATCAGTGTAGTATGATATCATCATAGTTCATTGATTATTGCACATATCTTTGAAATTCATTATAAATGTTACACATTTATAATAATGAGTATATACTTTGCATCAATTCAAATGATATATGGATGTGGAATCCACTTTACGACCATAAAATCTCATCACAAAACTTCATCTCACAAAACAAGGTTTTTGTTTTTATACATTATGTAGTCATTTGGAAGGTGAAATAGCAATAAATTATAATTATGATATCATTTCCAAATTTTTTTCCTTCTCAGGTATATGTTTTCATTTAAATGTTATAATGGCATTTAACCCTATATGACATTGAAGGCCATGGATTTTAATTAAAGATATAGGATAGTAGTTTGATGATTTTTCAAAATATCTAAAGTCCTAAATGGTAAATTAATTCTTAGTAAATATATGCTGAAATGGCCAACTCTTAATAAATCATTGGAAGAATTCGAAGATATCTTGGAAAGTCCAAAAATAAAAAATAAAGTTGGATTAAGTTTTGTGGAGTTAGTGTTGAGTAAATGGTTGAATTTGTTGAGTGAATGGTTGAATTTGTTGAGTAAATGGTTAACCACTAAATAAATAAATTCAAATATATTCTCAATTCCTAATAAGAGAGATAACTTTCAGCATAGGGTGAAAAATTGTACCTTCAAGATAGGACCTTGAAAATTTCAAGTTACAGAAATTTAAAAGACGTCAATCATTTATTAGAATTTGTATTATTTTCTTGATTTGATATACACATTGCTTATATGTGTTTTTATTCCACATTAAATGAATTACTTAAATATTTTTCAGAATCAAAGTTATTTAATAAAATAACTTCAATGGTTGGAGAGTAATCACCATCATGTCTAGTTCATTCTTGAATTTTTTGGATTCCAACTTGAGAAGAAATCAAGGTTATTTACTATTTATCACAATGTTTAAAATGGAATGGAAAAAAGAATATTATGCATTTTAAAGCTAAGATAAAATTTTACAAAAGATCAAGTCTTTTCAAGACTATCAATCCCTGTATGTTGAATAATTCCCGTTTGGAAAATAGTTGAGGTTTTATTTGTAAAAAATACTAACATATATGGGTTTGAAGGATATATCTTATCTCCTATTATCTCTCTAGCTAAAAATTGGACCTATTCACTCCCTAAGTAAGCTAAACTTTGGGAGAAAATCACTATATGTTGGTTTTATATAACATAAGATAATCATAGTCATCACAAGTTGTAGAAGAATAGATCCTTTAAATGGAAATAAATTTACTAGAATTTTTTCCACGAGTTTTATCATGCCTTTCATTTCCTATTATATAGTTATAGGATTCTAATCAAGGAATTCCTAATCACACAGAGATAACACATCATAAATTTAGACTCAATGCGGTTATCAAAAGTTAAAGGATAAATTTTTTATTTTTCATAAATCCATCATTCAACTGCATTTTATATGAAAGCGAAAATAAGGCACAATTAGTATGACAATTTTAAATGGGCGGAATTACAACTTTTCCATTTAGCCCATGAGCCGTAAAATGTAAATCCAATAACTCCATTTCCACAACAAACTTAACATAAAAAAATCCTAAAAAATTATTTTTGTATCTGAAATGATGATATAAAAATACGATATATATATATAATTTTGTTCATTTATATTTAAGCTCTTTTAAAATAATCTATTAATTTATGTCTAAATATCTAAGGTATGTAGAGATGCTCGTGTTGGCCACCATCTTTCACTATCCAAATAGCGTCTTATTTGAATATTTGACCTGTGACATAATACCTGGTTATCAATATGCCATAAACATCTTAAGGCCTAACTCCAAACATCACTTATCTAAATATACAACAACGATAGTTATCGAATTCATGAGCAAGTTACATAATTTGAACCATATAAAGGGGATAATCTTCATGTGCATAATTCTTGATTTGATTAAACAAGACCGAACAACTGTAAGCCCATTGACTAAGGGTTGACTTTGCATCATCTACTTTGAACATTCATCAAATTATGCTAAAATGCATAAGCCTTAATCTTCAATTACAAATGGTGCGAAGAAACATGTGCTAATGATCCTGAAATTTTTCAACAGAAAAAGGGCCAAGTATTGTAATTAACCTTGTATACCCTTGTCTATGTTGTGTACAAGGCATAATCTTCTACACTGGAGTAAGTTTTTGAAATGGTCCTACACTATAGTAATTATCTTATGCCTCCCACTACAAAAAAACTGATAAGATACATGAAATTTGGTTGCATAAAATAATGATTGGCTTATCCATGAGCTGGTCACTAAAGCAAAAATAATTCAACAAGGTGATAGAAAAGTTCAGGAGTATATTTGTGTACTTAGACTCTATGGGATGAGATGGACCTTTGTAGGCCTGTTTACTAAACAGGGTTGTTTATGTCAACACTACACTGTGAGAAATTGGATGTATAGGTTCCTAATGGGTCTTAATACACACTATGACTTGTTCATGTCTCAGATTCTTGATACAGAGAAGGTTTCAATCTTGAAGAAAACCATACTTCGCACTCTTGAAGAAGAATATTGTTTACAGCATCCACTCAATATCTATGCAAGTGAGATTGGTTCTGGGCTTGCGGACACTACTGTGAGCCAGTCCACCAAGTATTACTCATGTGATATGAAGAGTCAAAAATAACAAAAGTGAAGGCCTACATGGTAAGCATGGGAGCCAATTGTATGTTCATATTGCAAGGGAAAGAACATAAGAAGGATAACTGTTGGGATTTCCATGGTAAAAGACCATAGAAGGCTCAAGTTCAGGCAGCAAATGTTCAGGAAACACCTCCAGGTGTGGAGTCATCTAATAGTGGGGATGATGTTCCTCATCCAAACGTCATGTGATCTATGTCTTTAAGGAGGAACTGGAGGAATTTAAAAGTATTGTATGCCTAACAACCACTTCATTCATTCTAACTGGTGAGTATTCTACTTTCCTTGTTGTACATATCTCATTGCAGAATGAAATTTGGATTATGGGGAAATTGATCATATGATCACATTCCTGGGACATTGATCATATGATAACCTTCCTTCCACAATTTTTGGAGTATTCAACCTGTACTTTTGGTGGTCGTGTATTTTAGGTATTGTAACTTTCAGAATAAAAAACCTAGTACTTTCAAAACTTGTTTTAAATGTTCCTAGGCTCAAAGCTCAGACAATTTCCATTCAAAAATTGGTTTAAGACTCCTTTCTTGCTCTTAAATATAGACTCTGATGGTTTTTTTGTATATGACAAGAAGCTGAACTGAAGGAGTGGACATATTGAAGATAAGAATGTATTTATGAGTTTGTAAGATGGTGCAGCTACGATGCTGATGCTGGCGGACACCTTATTTAAGAGGACAATCCTCCCAAACAGAAAAAATTGAATTGTTTCATTCTAGTTTTGGAAATCTTTCATTTGAATTTTTGGGGATAATGCCCCCTATTTTCCTCATAATGTGGACTTATCTAAGCACATAAATTATACATTTCAGTTTGCTAAGCATAATAAATCCTCGTTTAAAGGGAATAATGAGAGGAGTGATAAGCCTTTTAATATGATGCATAGTGATGTATGGGGACTATGTATGATACCATCCTTTCATGGGGCTCTGTGTGATTTCCAATTATTATTGATGAATTTACTTGAATAACACGGGTATATTTCATTTAAACAAATTTCTGAAATAAGTGATATTCTTAAACAATTCATTATTCAGGTGCAAACACAACAAGCTGTACAAGTGTTTTTGCTATGTCAACACCTGGACATATAATGCCAGATATTATTTTGACATAGTATTAAATGCATACTAGTGTTTTTGTTATGTCATGGAATTATCCATGAGTAGTCAAGTGTTACATATGCTACAGTAGAACTTTTTAGAAAAAATAATAATGGGAAACATTGTTTAGATGGCTAAAATCAAGCTTATTTCTTGTGAAGTGACAAATTTCTTTGAGGAGAAGCACTTATTATTAATCGTCTGCATCTTACGAATCGTCTGCCAACGAAACTTATAGGTAATAAGAGCCCACTATATCTTATGACTGATTTCTTTCCTTCTGTCAAAATGAGAATAGGGCTGAAACCTATCATTTTTAATGCACAGTAATTTTACGTTCACAACCTACTAGCAAACTCATCCGAAAGGCTCTTTACTGAGTGTTTGTAGGATACACATCAACTTAAAAGGGTTATAAGTCCCACTATCCTCCACCTAATAAAATAATTATCTCCCGCAATATTATATTCCATGAGTCATAAAAATACTTTGCAATATCTAGCAGTACCACCAAGAATAAAGTCCAAGTTGAGGTGTGAGATGAATCTCCCTTTGTGCCTTTAACACTCATGATGTAAATTCCTAATGAAGGGGAAGCCGATATTGAAACACCTGGCAGTCAAGCACTGATAATTGTGGAAGGAAACCAAAAGTTAACACAAAAGTATGTGAGTGATGTTTTCATTTGGAGACAAGATAATGCCACTGTATTGCCATGCACACAATAGGAGACAGATAAATGTGCAACATAGAGGAAAGTGATGATACCTGAAGATGATGGGGGCTGGCCAATCATCTTGAGGAAAGGGAAGAGAGCATGTACCTGGTTTCCATTGTACACAATGTCACAT
Organism: Wolffia australiana; assembly: GCF_029677425.1. Classification (NCBI taxonomy): domain Eukaryota; kingdom Viridiplantae; phylum Streptophyta; class Magnoliopsida; order Alismatales; family Araceae; genus Wolffia; species Wolffia australiana. Next base: position 13,648,359 of record NC_135848.1, read on the forward strand.
ATTTTATGATATTCACATCTCTCCTCTTATCAAGCATTTATTTCTAGAATTGATGCAATATCAACACAAAGGATAAACGAAGAAGCTGTGAGCAATCCATATGAGACGGAGGTTATGGATTTGGAGATAGATGTAATTATCAAGAATGACACCTAAGAGGTTTATACATTACCACCTGCAAAAATTGTAGAGGGATGCAGGTGGTTATATACCATCAAGTGTAAGTCAGACGATACTTCAGAAAGGAACAAGGTTTGATTGGTAGTGAAGGGGTATACTCAATCATAAGCGCAGAACTAAGCGCAGAACTTATGGTGAGACCTTGGTGCTGGTGGTCATATTTAACATATCCCGATTGCAGGGGCAGCTAACTTTCATTGGGAGTTATCAGTATGACATAAAAAAATGAATTCATGTGTGGTGATCTATATGAGGAAATCTATATGAAGCTTCCTCTTGGATATTATCAATCAAGACACCGAGTTCAAGTTTCCAAGTTGAAGAAGGTACTGTATGGATTGAAATAACCACCAATGGATGGTTTGGGAAGTTTTCTCAGGCCAGGAAATGTATGGGATATAGACCAAGAAATGGGGAACATAACTAGTTTGTAAAGACAAATGTCAATCTAAAAGGGGCTGCCCTACTTACATAGAGATAATATTGTTGTTAGCTGCCATGATGAGGAATATATAGCTATGTTGGGCCATATACGTGCTCAAGCCAATAAAATCAAGTCCCTTTGATTGTTACTTCATTTCTATGGATTGAGATTGCCTACTTCCCTAGAGGCAGGCAATGACAAACATCATCTGTCATGGTGACGGATCTTGGATAGATGATGTGTCAGAGATGGATGATACTTTTAGCCCCATGACAGCAACATAAGACATGATAAAATATCGGTGACAAGTAATATGACGCTGACGCATCGTCTCAGATGGGTGACGTGACTAGGAGGCCATCACGGATGACAATGGTGATGAAATTTAAAATGAGGAAAAAATGGTAGATAAAATTGTTATATGTTCAGAATAAAAGAAGAGATATGGTGGTTGAAATTAAAATTTTAAAAATTATTCAAATATTTATAAATACATTATAATATAATATGCATATATTTCCTGACTCAGAGAGGGGGAGTCGAGAGAGAGAGAGAGAGAGAGAGAGAGGAAGACCAAGAGGGAGAACGAGGGGATCTGAGAGGGAGAGGGAGAGAGAGAGAGGGAGAGAGAGAGGGAGAAAGAGGGAAACAGAGAGAGAGATGGAGAGAGAGAGAGGAAGACCAAGAGGGAGAACGAGGGGATCTGAGAGGGAGAGGGAGAGAGAGAGAGAGAGGAAGACCAAGAGGGAGAACGAGGGGATCTGAGAGGGAGATGGAGAGAGAGAGAGAGAGAGGAAGACCAAGAGGGAGAACGAGGGGATCTGAGAGGGAGAGGGAGAGAGAGAGAGGGAGACCAGGAGGGAGAGCGAGGGGATGTGAGAGGGAGATGGAGAGAGAGAGAGGAAGACCAGGAGGAAGAACGAGGGGATCTGAGAGGGAGATGGAGAGAGAGAGAGAGAGGAAGACCAGGAGGGAGAACGAGGGGATCTGAGAGGGAGAGGGAGAGTGAGAGAGAGAGAGAGAGAGATAGGAAGTCCGAGAGGGAGAGGGAGACAGAGAGAGATAGAGGGAAGATGGAGGGAGTCCGAGAGGGAGAGGGAGACAGAGAGAGACAGAGGGAAGATGGAGGGAGTCTGAGAGGGAGAGGAAGACAGAGAGAGACAGAGGGAAGATGGAGGGAGTCCGAGAGGGAGAGGGAGGGACGTTAAAAGAGAGAAGAGAGAGAGAGAGTCCAGCAGACAGGCGGATGTAGCTGTTAGAGAGGACAGAAAGAGGCGGAGTTGTTGGGTCACAGAGGAGAACAAAAATCGCAAGAGAGACGAAGAGGAGGAAGAACATAACATTCCAAATATATTCTAGCTACCTCCTCCATAAGTTTTTACCTTATTTAAAGAAAAACTATGGTCTGGGATAATATGGATGGGCTCTTATCTACCGAGAAGGCCGATGTGGAGACTTAACTCCTGCTGGCGGACGAACGTGTGATATGTCAACTCCCATGGGGTTCAGAAGATTGACTCCATTGAAGGGAGTGGGACCTTCAACGCAGTTGGTCCACCTACCCCTATAGCAAAATTACTCCATGAACCAACTGTTACCGCCACTCGCGGCGGAGAGTGGGGGCATCCCTAGAGCCGTGTAGATGACATGTTCATCATGGAACGGTTGAGCAATGATAGCGCATACCTCGAGGATCATCTCCTGCGAAAACTCATTGATGGCCCAAAAGAGCAGATCCTAGAAACATTCCTTTGGTACCTTGTGAGAAGTGTCGGAAACCCCGGGTAGGAATGGTTGTAGGTGAGTGAGTATGCGGCTTACGCTTTCATCAATAAGTGCTAGTTGACTAGTCATCTACATAGGAGGCGTATGGCCGATTGGGGAAGAGGCATGGCTGGTTGATGAGTTTGTTGATAAGTCGTGCTGTGAGAGTCCGAATCGGAACTGATGAGAAGAACATCATCAGTCAGGTGATGGTATGCTAGTCGTTGAATGAGCAAATGGACACTACAAAGCAGAAGGCATTGGTTACATCGAGGTTGCTCATCTCCTTAATTGAGGTGACTATGTGGTGCCAGTTATTGAGGAGTCATGTCCATGGTTGAGGTTGATTGTCCTAGGGTACCTGCAAAATACTCATCCCACAAGTGTGGAGCGATCGTTAAACCATCTATATGGGAAATCAAGGTGGCTTTCGTGCCGATTAGACCGTGCCATTGAACCAGCATGTCAATTGGACGATCATTCCTCCGATTGTGGTCTATAGCCAAAATCTTCTTTGCTTGATGAGTTGTTGCTACTAGAGTCTTCAATGGATCAACAATCACCCGTGCGGGGTGTAAGAAAGGGCCCCAATCCATAGGGCCTAGAGGAATCGTTGGATCACCATGATAACGAGTAATGTCTGAGAAAATAAGCATTCCAATATGAGGGTTTATCTAGAATATAAGCGTTAGGACCCAGTTTTTTGATAACTCTGAATGGTCTCATGCTCCTTTTCTGTAATTTGTTGTGAGCTGAGGTAAGTCTGACTAGATTTGTATGGATCATAACTTGATCCCCTTCTTGGAATTCCATGAGACGACGATGAGTGTCAGCAAGGTTCTTGTACATTTGATTGGCTAGAGCAAATTTTGTGGGCAACCTCGTTATGTAGGGAGCGGATGCTTGCACCTAATGCTTCAGCAATAAATGGCGACCTACCAAGTCTTTCAAGAGGAGGTAAGCCAATAGACTTATGAGGCTGATGACCATATACGATCATGAATGGGCTTTGGTGTAAATCTTGCATGAGGTAACAATTAATCCCAAGGAACAAAAGCATCAATCACGAGTCAACATGATAAATTTTTGAGACATTGATTAACAACCTTGATTTGTCCATTAGTCTGGGGAAGGAAGGCTGATGAAAACAGTTATTTAGCGCCCATATGATGCCATAAAGTTTTCCAACAGTAACTCATGAATTTTGGGTCCCGATCAGAGATGATTGTCTTAGGGACCCCATGGAGCCTGACAATTTCAACAAAGAATAGCCTAGCTATATGAGAAGCATCGAAAGTTTTACGATAAGCCAGAAAATAAGCCATTTTTGAAAATCGGCCTACTATCACGCAAATAGAATTCACTTTGTTGGTTGTTGGAGGAAGCCCCAGGACACAGTCCAAGCTTAAGCCCTCCCACGGACACGCGGGAACTGGAAAGGGTTGGTATAAACCTTGATTAGTTCTGATGGATTTGCCTTCAACAAAAGTACAACACCTCTCGAGGGTTTTGTAGACGTGGCAATCCATTCCAGGCCAATAGAACCTCTCCCAAATGGCCTTGTATATTTTTTTCCTCCCAGCATGTCCCGAGAGGCCCCTTTGGTGTACCTCACAAATGATAAATTTCCAAATTGACATACGCACGATGCATAAATGGTGATTCTTGAATAGGAAATTATTAGTAACGCAGAACGGGTCAACAGTTTGTATCGGTGTCGAGGTGAGGCCTGCATAAATGTTTGAAAAATCTGGACATTCGCGATAGAGAATAGGGGTACCATCGAATCCCGTAAGCTGAGTGGAGACAGGAAATAATAAATGCCAACGGCATTTGCAACTTGGTTGTCTAGCGTCGACTTATGTTTTAGGCACAACTGAAAGGACTGAAGGTATTCCACCCATTTAGCATGCTTCGGGTGGGATGTTGTTGAGTGTTGAGTTATTTCAAGTCCTCATTATCAGAGGATATTGTAGGATACTGTCAGAGGATACTATCGTTGAACATAGGATATTGCAGACAATCCGAGGATGCTCAAGATGCTTGTTGATGGTTGGACTATAGACGAGGATATCGTCAAAATAAACAACCAAAAAATTTCCCAACTCCTCCTGGAAATAATGTGTCATAATCCTCATGAAAGTGATGGGTGCATTTGAGAGTCCAAAGGGCATCACTAGCCATTCATAGAGCCCATCTTTGGTCTTGAATGCAGTCTTTCACTCATCTCTAGGGTGAATGCATACTTGATGATATCCACTACGCAAGTCAATTTTTGAAAAAACTTGAGCCCTTGTCATCATATCAATCATGTCATCTAAACGAGGGATGGGGAACCGATATTTTATTGTAATTTTATTAACTTTTCGACAGTCATACACATCCGCCAGGACCCATCCTTCTTTAGGACCAATAAGGCTGGTACTGCACATGGATTGAGCCATTCTCAAATGAAACCCCGATCAAAAAGGTCTTGTACTTGCTTACGTAACTCTTGATGTTCAGCCGGTGCTAAGCGGTAATGGGGCATATTACGTAACTCTTGGGTGAAAATCAATGACATGTTTCACATCCCTCACAGGCAAGAGAGTTGAAGAGTTTGATTCTGTAAAAATGTCAGGGAACTCACCCCGAAGTTGTTGTTACTGTAGTCCGTAAAGGGTTGGATTTTCTTCAATCGTAGTCAGTGATGGATATACTAAAAACAAAGGAACCGCCTTGGTATGAACTTCTCGGAGTATAATTTGTAGAGGCATAGCTTGCAGTTGTATGCCTACGACGGGGGTCGTAGCATAAGCCTTGGGTCAAGGTCAGAAAGACTTAATTACCACTCTTTTGCTTCCATGTATGAATGTGCATTTGTTACTTCTTCCATGCAAGGTAGCGGCTATGTCATATAGCCAGGAACAGCTGTGGAGCATGTTGCTGAGTTTCGTGGGTAGGACATCCATCCACACATCATGTTTGTATGATTGAATTTGTAAGTTGAATAAACATCAGTGAGTCACGAGTATGGATTGAGAATTTACCCATGCCACTTGGTACGGAGACGGATGCCTCTATAGAGGAAATTGCATTTTCTGGACAGCTTCCTGGGAGATGGCGTGAACACTGCTTCTGTTGTCGATAATAACCATGTAATGTTGATCTCCTATGTAGACATAAGTGCTTAATATAGAGGTACATACCAGGTCAACAATATGCACTTGATGGTATAGCGGATGCAATAAATGGAGGTCTTCTACTTCATCACGAGTAACGAAGTTAGGATACAACTCATACTCTTCTTCTTCCATATCTTCCGGGTGCTTGTAGTCGTCTGGGTGCTGACCATGCACTGGGTGTTCTTCGAGACGGCGACCGACGGGTCGTCGAGGCGGGGTCGGGTAGCACTCGTGATCAACCCATCATTGGGGTTGACCATCATGTGGGGCATTGGGTATCGAGGAACCTCGACGGGTTTGTTGTACCGGTAACCTTGGGGCCGGACGTAGTCGTCTCAGCGGGCCGAAGGATCGGCCTCGAATCCATGGTCGTAGTCGACTCGTGGATCCAGGCGATCTCGGGCACAGACGTCTTGGGGGACGTATGCGGGATAACGATCAGGAAGGGGTCTCTCCGAGCCTCGTCCCACCACTTATCTTTGCCCACTTCATTGTTTACGTACAGGCTCCGAGGGCTCTCCCAAGGCAGCGCGATCCGTGGGGTGTCACGAGCTCAATCAGGCGCTATGAACGCAGGTGCAGCGGTGGGTGCCAACGATACCACCGGTCGGGCCAACAATTGCTCCACTTGCTCGGCGAAGGCGTTCATGGTGTGGAGGTAGATGTCCCGGTCATTGGTCGGGTCCTCGCGGGGTCAAAGATGCTGCTGCAGTCTTCCTTGTCTGCGTCATGTTCCTCGGCCTTGTGTGACAGGAGCCAGATGTGCAGGTTCATTCACGGGATCGTTTTTGTGCGGGCAATGACTTGTTATCGCCCTTTCCTCGACGTCACTGGGAGATGAGGTCCCTAGTGACTATGAGGAGCTATGCTAGGATTTTGCTCATCCCTAACGGGCATGGGTGTGTCCGCAGGGACCAAACAATTCGAGGGCACCTCTATCGATGGGTGCGGTCCATCCCGGTTTCGAAGGAGGTGGAGACGCACCACCTTCGAACGTTGGAGGACGGTGTTTCGAGAGGTGCATTGGACTGCCTCTCTCAGTTGGCGGCGAGTCGACTCGCCGCGAGGAGGTCAAACCTCCAGGTTGCATATGTCTGCTAGATCGCGTCTCAACGGCCATGGCTAGTTCCTCGGGGTACGTAGATGGGTTTTCGATTGGATGGAGTGCATATGATGATGATGTGGGTACAGAGACGTGTTGTGAGTGACCACAGCCTGCTCTCATACCAAGATGATGCAGGACAAAGTCGCTGACGTCATCCCAAGGGTACAGAGTTCATGCTTGGATACCGGGGTGATAGCAAACGTCGTTGAAGACATCGTCCGGTATGGATCTACAGAGATGCGACTATGTGATGTGAAGACTCTTAAGCAGATGTATGTGCATGCCCCGACTTGTGTGGTTCACCAAGCTCCGGGCTCCAGGGCAGGCGAAGGACGGTAATGGTGACATCCTGACCCTCGTTGAAGCGACGACGGTGTCTACGGTGCCGAACGAAGTGAGTTCGTGGGTGCTCTCACATAATATACGAGATCAGCCCATACCTAAGGAAGACACTGGGTAGATTCTCTCGTGTATGTTTATCCTCTCACCTACTCTAATCCGAGCACGGTGGAGACAAAAGATAAATTAACTAGAGGGCAAGGGAAGCGAGGTACCTCTGGGGTGACGTCGTCCTGGAGTCGTGGTACTTGTCGATGCAGGAACCAGTGGGCGGAGTTGATGGAGTTGTGCCACAAACAGGCACAGCGTTGCTCGACTGGTGGAGTGAAGTGGCTCAGGAGTCGTGACGTTGGAGCAGGGAGGTGAGGCAAAGGCGTGGCTGTAGTTGCGGCAGGCAACAACGGTGACTTGGTGGCAACGCATATAACTACAAAGGGGGGCGTGGGTGGCAGTGCGACTGGTAGTGATGGTGCGAGCGCCGTCGACGACTTCTAGTGTGGCGGCGCGGGAGGTAGAGCGAGCTTCAATACACAGCGCAGGCAGCAGTGACGGCGTCACGAGTGGCAGCACAAAATGCAACTGGCGACGCGGCCAACGGCAACGGTGTCACGTCCGACAGCACAGGCGGCCCGATAGTCTATGACAACGGTGACGCAGAGGGCGGTGCAGGAGGCAGTGTGGTGCGAACGCAGCGGCAGCGGCGACGCTAGCGGCGATGGCAGCGCGGGCAGAGGTGCAGGCGGCTCGCAGAGGCGATGCAGTGACGTTGCGGCCGGTGCAGCGGTGGCAACGGCAAAAATGGCGCTGGCGTGGCGGCGATGTCCGACTGTGGCCATCGCGCCACAGGCGGCGGCACGGACGGGGCACGGCGGTGACGCAGGCGATGAGTTGGTGCGGCAGTGGCACAAGAAGCGGTGCGGGCTGCGGCATAGCGGCGGCGTCCAGTGGTGGCGACAACGCAGGCGATGCACAGTGGTGGCACGACGACGGTGAGGGCGGCGAGTCAGCGCAATGGCGACGCGAGAAGCAGCGTGACAGCAGCATCCGTGGTGGCGACGAGGCCACAGGTGGCGGCGGTACCGCAGGTGGTGGTGCGGGCGACACACGGTGGCAGCAATGGTGTCGAGAGTGACGGCTATCGCGGGCGGTGTAGGAGCGCGGTCGGTGGCAGAAACAGCAACCGCGAGCAGTGTGGGTGCGCAACCGCGACAGCGATCACGGCGCCCGCGGGCAGCACGGGATCGTGGCCGGCGGCAGAACGGTGGATGCAGGCGGCACAGAAGCACGGCTGGTGGTGGCCACATCAACTGCGTGCAATGCGAGAGCGAGGCCGGCGGTGGTCACTAATGGAAATATATGTGGCCGGCAAGCCAATCACACATGCCAAATCTCGTTCCATGTTCATTAATAGAATATATTCATTATAGTGCATGTGTGATGCTTATAATGAAGTCCATGAATATATGATCGAACTTAGTGAATTATGATGAGATCGTAATATGGAGATCACTAGTCTTTAAGCATGTGTTCTAAACATTCCTTTTGAAGGATACACGAGAAGGACATCGCAGTATATGGATAAAATAGCGCTATCTAGCCTCACGCATATGATGAGTATGGTCGTTCCATAGCCATTAGTGTGGAGATACTACGGATAGATAGTGGCTGCTCTTTAGTGGAAATATTTCACTAAATTGATCCGTACAAATCACTGAATAGTATTATACGGAACTTTCAATCAAGTCAATTCACGTCGCGGTTGTGTAAGTGGTCCTTAGACCTGAGACACTAAAGACGTCTTATGGATGGACGGTTGCACTTTGAATACGGCCAACGAGTCTCAGATCATGGGATTCTAAATGGTCTTAGTTTGGGTACATCAAGAAGCTCACAAAGACGATTGAGTGGTCAAGATGGGATCGTCTGCCTTCAGTATAAGACGTGACAGCTCAAGGAAGACGATGCGATGAAGTCCTTGGCCAAGGTAGTGAAATATCGGAGAACAGTTCTCACGATGATTTCCAAATACATCAGTACTAACTCGGATGACCGATTAGGTATACATACACGGTAACCGAACAGATTCCATGAGTGAGTCGATATACACTCCTTTGTATCTTCTAGAGCACAAGGTGTAGCTTGGCACCCCACGTGTTGGAGACTCAATCTATCGATTGGGTTAAATCGATACGACAATAAATAATGTATATGTTGATATAGTTAATAATTTGGAAGGCCAATAAAGTTTATTGAGCCGCTGGAATCATTAGCTAGACTGATACATGGGCCTAGAGGGTCATACACAAATGGTCTTTTGGACATCAGAAGATATAATTAAGTTTTGGGGGTTTTTTTTTAAAAATACCCACTTAGTATAAATAGGAGAAGGCCCCAAACGAAATTCACCCAATCCAGAATAATTCAAGGGGCCTTCGCCTTCTTCTCCACTCTCCCACATCCCTCTCCATGCCTGATGCGACCAGAACGGCGTAACGACGACGCTGGAGGTAAAACGGGGCTCGTCAAGGAGAAGGAGGATGTTCGACGTGTCGAGGATTGTGTGGATACGTCTAGAGGCTGCACACGTGAGCAGCTCGACTCATCTCACTCTGAGATCTAAGAAATCACGGATGCGATCCGTGCAAAGATACTTCGTTTTAATGGTTTTAATGATGTCGTTCAATTCTTCCGCTGCGAATCGTTTTGATTTGTTTGTCCCTATCAAGGCCTCTAGAACCCAACAGTCACCACTGCCGCGAGCGGCATGGCAGCGCGGCCAACGATGATCACGATGGTCATGGTGTCGATGGCGCGGGTGACACGGGCAGTGCTCGGTGACAACGTGAGCGGCGTGGGTAGCGTGGCAGCAGCAAACAACGGCGGACCGGCGGCTCTCTTCTCGTCCTCCTTTTTATTATCCCCTTCTTCTTCTCACACGAATGTGAAGTGGTGGGTCCCTTTTAAAACTAAACTTGACTTTTGACCCAGTTGCTAGGGGGCCCACTCCATCCCTTATGTGGGGATGGTAATAGGCCCCTTAATAGAGGTCCACAAGAGAGACCCATTAGACATAGGGGCTCCCCTTAAAGAAAAACAAATAAAACAAGATGAAAACAGAGGTTAGAATAGAAAAGGAGTTGTGCGATGGATATGACCCAAAAATTGAAATCCCAAAAGTACCATCGTCTTCACCTTGGCGGGCCGGTCTGGTGGGGCTTGAGCCGGCAGTTGTCGCCGGCAACGGCATGGCTTCGACATCATCCTTGATGGAGGGGACTCTCCTGCTCCATCAAAATCCCAAGCCTTGTGACAGATGACTAGACAAGAGGCCCATTCAGTCCTGTTCTATCAATCCCAAACTGTTTTCCATCAGCCCATTACATTCCAAATTCCATCCCCCCTCACTCATCAGTCATCCATCATCAGCCTTCTGTTCCAACCCATTACATTCCAAGTGCCAATGATGTACCCTAGTCTTTCAACCATCATCAGTCCGTCCAACCATTCACGACATCAGACCAAAACCCTTCTTCAAGTAGGGTTTGACGGTCCCCAGTTCAGCCTGGATTTTTAGCAAATACCTAAAACTTTGGCCCGGACTAGTCCTGTTGGGTCCAATCCCGCTTTGGTCATGTTGACTAGTCAATGTATTAAATAAATATGTAATCATCTACTTACGGTTCTGAAGCTGTTTTACCATTGGACCTAAACATGTTCGAACAACCGGTCCACCCTCAAATGAAGGACCCTTAACGGCCCTGGTTCTATCCCTTCTGATTGGTCCTCGGTCCTAAATGTCCAACACAATCTTCAAGTACGGACGCGGACGGGATGGTAATTTCATCCTTGGACGAAAAAATCATCCCATTCAGGACTTCGGACGACTGACGGGATGATGAATCGTCAGCCCATCCCTAGACAGGATGATTGCTTCGTCCATGGACGAATAACCGTCATGTCTGGGGCTTGACAGGTCGACATGCCCAACGCACGTGCTGCACCACGTGTCAATTTCTGAGTGGTCTAATGCTGACACACGCCCTGTTTTGGCCAGGGACGTGGGACGGGATGAGAATTTCTTGGACGGGACAAGATATGGACGAAAAAAAAAAGGGACGGGACGAACCCAGGACGGGACGATTTAGACGAAACTCTAAAAATTGGGACGTAGGACGATCCGGAACTTTAAGTGCCAGTCCCTAAATTCAAATTTAGAGCTGTTTGGTCAGTCATCGTCGTCAGCCATGATCAGAGGCGGAGCTCGCGGCCATGGCGGCCACCTCCAAATCCGGCGGAGATGGAAGACGACCTCTGCCCAGTACATGGCAGCGCGGCCGAGAGACGCCGCCTTCGAGAAACTCATGGACGGCTACAAGAACCTCCTCAAGGTCACCGCCGTCCAGGACCTCATCCTCGCCTCCCCCGACCAAACCCTAGCCGCCTCCTTCCTCGCCTCCGCGTCTCAGAAGCTCCGCCTCAATCGCGGCGCTCCGCACTTCATCCGACGGTTCCCAGGCATCTTCTCCCTCTCCGGCGGCGGAGTTCGCCTCACGGAGGCCGCCGCCGAGATCTCCCGCCAGGAATCGCTCTCTAACACCGGCGATCTGGCCAGGGACAGGCTGATCAAGCTTCTCTGCATGTCTCCTTCAAGAACAGTCCCTCTGCGGGCCGTGTTCAAGATCTGGCGGGAATTAGGGCTTCCGGACGATTTCGAGGACTGCGTCATCTCCAAGAACCCTAATTTCTTCTCCGTGGAGAACAATCCGCGGGAGGCGAACACGCATCTGATCCGGCTCGTCGGGGAGACTCCATCACTCGTCCCTGCCGTCGATCTATGGCGGAAGGAGAAGAATCGATCGAATGGATCTGAATCTGAATCCGAATCCGAGATCAGGTCCGCGTTCAAGCAGGAGTATCCTCCGGGGATGAAGCTGAAGAAGAACTTCAGAATCAAAGTGAAGGAATGGCAGCGGCTGCCCTACCCCGGCCCGTACGAGAATTGGGGGAAGAAATTGGGGGTAAAGCAGATGGAGAAGCGGGCGGTGGGAATTGCGCATGAGTTTTTGAATCTGACAGTGGAGAAGATGGTGGAGGTGGAGAAGATTAGCCAATTTCGAAAGTGGTTTTGCATTGATTTGAACATCAGAGATCTCTTTCTGGATCATCCGGGGATCTTCTACATCTCTGCAAAGGGGAGACGGCACACAGTTTTTCTCAGAGAAGGGTACAGCCGTGGGCGATTGGTAAACCCTAATCCGACGTATGAGGCTAGAAGGAAGCTCCTCCACCTCGTTCTTCTCGGCAAGAGAGGGGGAAGTTCGTCGCAGGAGGAAGATGAAGGCTGTCGCCATGGAATTACCGAGGTTTGAGCTTCTGCAACTCCTCCACGGCTTTGCAGGTGGCATGAATCATCATCTTCTTCACCTGAACATAGAACCCATTTGAATTCAGTCGCAGAGAAGAAGATTGGAGATTGCCAAGCTGAATTAAGCGTAGACCCATGAGGAAAGGTGTTGTTTGCAGAGGAAATTACGGTGACCCACGAGGAAAGAAGTTGTTTTGAGAGGACATTGCCTTGACCCATGAGGAAAGAAGAAGTTTGGAGAGGGAATTTCGGTGAACCCCGAGGAAATAAGTTGTTTCGAGAGGACATTGCCTTGACCCATGAGGAAATAAGAAGTTTAGTGAGAAGTGGAGGAGGCCCATGAGGAAATAAGTTTGGAAAGAAATTGGATTTAGGGTGGGAAGAAATTATGTTGACCTGGCTGAAATTATGAAGAAATTATGTCGACCCAGTTGAATTTAGAGCTGCCCCAAAAGAAACCCATGCGAAATCCGCACCTCAAGTTTGTCTTCATTGGCGCGGTGATCCTGGGGAAGCCGCCTGAACTCCTCGGTCAGGTTGATGCATTCGTTGACGTTTTCTGGGGAGACGAAGTCCAAGGCGACTTTTATACAAGACTGCAAACGAGGGTCAGTTCAAATCTAGTCTCCCCAAAAAGCCCGCAAAGTTAAATTATTATTTTTTTTTCACCTTAAGATTCCGAACTTGATGCGCGCAGCCGACGGGAATGAACACGGCCTCTCCCAGCTTCTGAACAAAGGTCCACGGTTCAATCCCTGCGCCGGAAAAACACTTGATTAATTTTACCCAAACTCAAGAATTCTAGCGGAAATTGAAATCCAAGGACTTACCGAATTCTTCCTTTAGTTTTCTTTTATGATCCAGCGTCAAGTAGAAGATCTGGTCATGGATTGGGTGCACCACCTTCTCAATTGGACGGCAATGGAGGTGTCTAAATTCTCGGCTATGCCCAGTAAGATAAGCTTTGAGCTTCTCAATGTCTTCTCTTCGGAAGATATCCCACAAGGCGCCATCCTCCACTGCAAACGATTCAGCTCCAAACCCAGAAACAGAAGGTCCCAAAGAACCCTCCTTTCCTTGAAGATCTGATGCAAGCTGAGAGCTCATCTTCTTTCTTCTCTGGAAAGTCTTCAAGGGTGGAGGGGAATCAGTCACACAAGGGGAATCCTCTTCTCTCTCAGAATCAGCGGTTTCTTCTGGCAGGTTTGAGACTGAAGGGCGTGGACGGTTGCTACAGCGAGAGAAGAAAGATTGATGGGCAGAAGCCAAATTTCCCAGACAGGTTTCATCCTCTGCTCGATGTTTCTCCTTCAGTTTTTTGACCTTGGAAAGCTGAAAATTCGACAGCACCACTTCCGATATGTGGGTCAACACATTCACCTGAAAAAAATCCCAAGATAAAGGTCAAAAATACATTTTTTTTTTGGAAAATCTCAAGAACAGGGTGGGGGAAGGGGGTGTAATATACCGCATCAGACATATCACAGTGGAGTTTTGTGACGGAATCGCCCCTTTCGAGTTCTTGGGCCAGCCCATAAGCAATGTATGTTTTTGGGCCCACGTCAGGCTTTATAATGTTCTCTGGCAATCTGGCAGCAAGGTTGAGGATGCCGTGCCGGGGGTCTGTGTACTCTTGGAAAGGAAGAGCAGTGATGAACTCGGCCCCGTGGCGCGGCAGCCGCTCCTCGAAAGCGTTGGCCGGCGGCCAATCTTTGAGTTTGAGCATCTCAGGCCAGTGATTGAAGTGGGCACGGCCCTCAGTGTACCCTCTGAAAAATTGGTGAATGTTAATCTCCACCTGCGAAGATCATTAATAAACAAAAAACGTGTTTAATGTAATGACAAAGGATTTTGTCCTTTAAATCAGTAATAATCAACAACGAAAAAAGTGGTGGTTTTTATAGATCTTCACCTCCGAGGATCATTAATAATCGAAAAGTGAATCATAATCTCTATCTGCGATGATCACTAATGAGAAAAAGCAGGTTTATTAGTATTGATTTGAAAAATACATGTTTAATGTCATATTTAAATTTTTATCGTTCAAATCGATAACCATCAAAGATGAAAAATAAGTGAATCAGGATCTCTACCTGCGATGAACACTAATGAGGAAAAAGCTGGTTTATTATAATGATAAAACATGTATTTTTCAAATCAATACTCATCCAGCTTGTAAATATATAATGATGCAGATTCCAGAAATATTTTATTCGCTCGGATCCTTCAAAATATTTTCAGTCAAAATGCTTCAAGAAGAACAAAATTAAACATATTTTATAGATGAACTAGAATTTTTGGTCCACACGCTACAGAACGAGAGAAAGTGAGATGGAAAACAGTATATAATTTATATTAAAAGTTTTCCAGAATAAGAAGCCTAATTTTATATAGACTAGATTTCATTTTGGTAAAAGTTAATATCCACTTGCGAGGACCATTAGTTTCAAAAACACACGTTTACAATAAAGATAAAATATTTCTCTTTCAAACCAATAATCCTCAACTAAGAAAAATTGGTGAAGGTAAATCTCCACCAGCTTTTCCGCCAAATTTTTTCAAGAATAAGATAAAATGGATTTTATAGTCTACACGTTACAGAACGAGAGAATTTGTGTAATTCTAAAAATTGTATTTTATGTTTGCCCAAAATATACCACAATAAGATACCTACTTTTATACAAACTAAATTTCATTTTGGTAGATGCTAATCTCCACTTGCAATTATAATTACTAAACAAAAAATACGTTTAATGTAATGACAAAATATTTATCTTTCACACTGATACCATCCACTAAGAAAGTTGGTGAATGTTCGACAGGGAGGGTAATTTATGAAAAAAAACATGTTTTATATAATAATAAAAAAATTATATTTCATGCTCAAGATGTAGCAAGAGAGGGGGGAGCAGAGCTCTGACCTCACACCAATCCAAGCAATCAATGGCTTTGACGTCAAAGTGTTCGCTCGTGGCCTTGCACCTGTTCTTCTCGCGTAAAGCCCGCCACATAACCATCGGCTCCCAGCTCAATCCAGAGGTAGACTCAAGAACATCTCGAACAATCACCGGCTCGCCTCTTGCCCAATGTTTCTGAAAGTGCTCCACGCCTTCTTCGTTAATCTCGCTTGCCAACGGGCAGTACAAATAGTTGTCATCTGAGTCAGTTCTTCTCGCACATTTCCTCAATGAAGAGTTTTTTTCATTAATGCTCGAGCAAGAACATGTTGCAGACATATTGATGCATTTGAATTCGCTGGACATTGCTTCAGCCTTCTCCAGTATGTCAGAGAGCCAATCAGAATTTAATAATCTCTTGAGTTCGAGGATGGAGTTCCCACACCCGCCAAATTCCTTTGGGGGGCAGCTAATACTCCCGGTGATATCCGACTTGGGCCCAATGGACTCATCAGCAAGGTGTTGATGTCTGGGGCCATTAAGAGAGTTTTTACCTGTGCGGAACTCTTCACAACATTTCAGACATAGATCGTAGGAACAGCTGGGGCAGTTTCTATGTAAGTCAACTATCGATGTTCTGCAATTGTCGCTGCAAAAAATTCGATACAACCGTAAGACACTAATTATAACATTTGCTTGCTCTAAAGAAAAATGAGGACTTTATGATTACACGAAAAGTAATCTTAGGTCCTAAAAAAGTATTTATAAAACAACTTCCTTCTTACTCCTTATCCATCATATCATCATCACGAAGATTATGAATGTCTAAAAGGGTTGAATCATGATCAACACCATCACTATTGGCAAAATCACAATAACAAATATCTTCGGTCTAATCTTCACGGTATTTCTTAATTTATAAATTTAACAGGCGAAAATGAAATGATGTTTCAAGCAAGGAAACTTACCAAAACATACGCTCATCTGGATCACATTCAACCTTCTGCAATATGACACTCGATGGATCTAATCCTGTTCAAGCATGGTAATGAATCATGCCATCTAGTAAAGTTCCACCGGTGGAAAGATTCTTCAATGCTTACCTCGAATGCTTGCTTCGACTTCTATCTCTCTCCTCTGTTCGTCCACCATTTTCTTGAGAGCAGGAAGCACCAGACTTAACAAGTAAGATTCAAGCCGTACTTTTTCATCCCTGTTCAGCTTCTTCTTTGATGGCTGTCAATAGAAGTCATGATTATGATGAGATCGGTGAACGTTAGTTGTTGATGCTAAAAAATGATCCTTTGCAATGAAATCACCTGTATTTTTCCATTGGTTCGAAGGCAGTGCTTACAGTTGCATTTATTTTGGCAAAACGGGCATTCTTTTGCAATTTCTCCTTCAGTCAACTTAGGATACCTTTAATAAAATGCGCAACAAATCAAATATTCGAGACATATTTATTCAAATTTCAACTAAAAATCCCAGTAAAATTTTCCTAATTCAACACTTCTACAGAGAGAATGCAATAACTCAGCAAAAAAGTTGAACTTAGTCATCCATTATCCACGAGCAGTTATCCTAGGAAATAAGAAGTGAGCCGATAATCGAAGACTAATTATTTAAAAGAAAATATCAGAGCTCCTAACCATCGTTGAATGCAAGGAATACAGTATCGCTTTTTCCTACATTTTGAGCAGCAAACAACCCTGCCCTTGTCATTTCTCCGGCACTGATGGCAATTGAAACAGCTTGCAGGTAACTTCTTCAATCCCGGCAAACAAAAGCAGCCATTTATTATTCAAATATTTCAACTGAAGAGAAATTAGAAGATCAGTCCATAAAAACGAACCTTTTTTACTGACCCGTTCATCTCAGCTCCAGAGTTCATCTCCTCCCAGGAATTTGTCTTCTCCATCTCTGAGCTTTCTAACTTTTCCCTCTTCACTTGTCGCACTTCCCCGTTGTAGCCATTCCTCTCCCTCTTCATCCCCATTAATGAAATTTGTTCATCAGGTCCTGAAGCAGATTCTATAATGGCCTGCCAAGAAAATAACAGGAATATATTCATTTCATCCGAGGAATCGTACCTTGTAGGGACCAAGATCATGGAGAAACGGCTCATAAGTCAGATTGAATTAAAGTACACACGAGTACACATTTCATCAGGGAATCTTTCCTTGTTGAGATCATGATCATGGAAAGGCGACCCAAAAATTGGATTGAATTTAAGAGCACAGGAGTACACATTTCATCCGGGAATATTACCTTGTTGGGAATTTGGGATCATGATCACGGATAAGTGGCTCATAAATCAGACTGAATTAAAGGACATAAGAGTATAAATTTCATCAGGGAATCTAACCTTGTGGGAATGATAATCATGGAAAAGTGGTTCATTCGAATCCATTTGCTCCTCCAACTCGTTGTTCTTCATCTTCATGGCTAAAGAGAGTCGTCCCCTCGCATTCCCCGCCATTGCCTTCTTCTTCGAATTCCAAGCCCCAGCCGCCGCCCGCGGCCTTCTCTGTTCATAGTGCCGACGACAGAGTGTGGTACCAGGTAGCTTCCGTTCCTTACAGCGCCAGACCTTTCCATCGTTCTTATTGCATCGGTCATCAGGCGAGATAGAGGGCGCATTCATCGGGCTTTCTGCCATGAAGATCTCTGCAACAGTACTTCGCGACTTCCCCTCTCTTGCAGCAGTTTACAGCAGTCTTCCCGCCGCTTCGCCGACGACCATGGATTCAAATTTATACAACGAAGACAAGGAATGGAAGATCAGAAAAATATCACCGATTTGCAGAGATGAGATGGCGAAAATGAGATGGCAAGGATCTGCGATGGCGGCAGAGGCGGGATGATGCGCGGGGCTCTTCGATCTTCCCGGTTGTTCCGGGTTTAGCGGGGCTCGAATTGGCTCAATCGCTCTTAACTTGTTTAGAACTCGTACAAGGGTTTTTATAAAGTCCCTCTCTCTCTCTCTCTCTCTCTCTCTCTCTCTCTCTCTCTCTCTCTCTCTCTCTCTCTCTCTCTCTCTCTCTCTCTCTCTCTCTCTCTCTCTCTCTCTCTCTCTCTCTCTCTCTCTCTCTCTCTCTCTCTCTCTCTCTCTCTCTCTCTCTCTCTCTCTCTCTCTCTCTCTCTCTCTCTCTCTCTCTCTCTCTCTCTCTCTCTCTCTCTCTCTCTCTCTCTCTCTCTCTCTCTCTCTCTCTCTCTCTCTCTCTCTCTCTCTCTCTCTCTCTCTCTCTCTCTCTCTCTCTCTCTCTCTCTCTCTCTCTCTCTCTCTCTCTCTCTCACACACTCTCTCTCTCAGAGTCTCTAGACGTGGTCATTCTGTTCTTTTTCTGCAAATTTGTGTGAATTGTTTGTTCTGTTCGGTTTTCCGAACAGAACAAAAACAAATTCAAACAGAACATCACACATGCTCATGTGCCGTTTTTTTTGTTCGCTTTGTGCGAATTTTGTTCTAGTTTTGTGCGAACGTGCGAATTTTGTTCATTAAAAAAAAAAGAACAAAACAAAGAACAAGGCCCTGTGTGGTTCTTTTGTGCAAATTTTTTGTTCGTTTCAAATAGACAGAGCAGAACAACCATGTCTATCAGTCTCTGTCTCTCTCTCACTCTCTCTTCCCCATTATGTTTGAAGTTAGACTACACTTACATGGGAAGATGACCAGGATTCATGTGGTCGAATCTTGTGTTAAGAGCTTAATTGATATATGTCAGTATTTGTAAGGGCCCTGCTATTGAATATGATGGTATTATTGAATATGATAGGACATGTCACTGATATTGGAGAATGCTAACATACATCAGTCAGTGTTGGGCAAACTAATTGAGTTGATAATTACTTGGTCAAATATTGTTAAAACAATTAGAGTTCCTTTGAGATAAAGCCATCTCTCCCTAATATTGCTCAGCCATTTTGAGCCCAATATCAGGTGATGATATCGGAATGAATGCTGTATGGTATAATGGAAATGGGAAATCTTATATCCCTCTTAATGATATTCGGATACTAAATGACAACATCAGATTGGTTGTTGCAATATCGATATATGGTATCATTATCCGTCTCAATATTGGCAATTGTCTTCGTCTCAGGGTTTGGATGATAATATTGGATATGGTGATGGATATTGGGTTATTTGATATCTGCCATATATAATTTAAATAAAATGATCTTATATTATGAAAAATATAAATATAAAATTAAGTTGTAGAAGGCATATTGATGATTGTTGATGAATTTAATGAATAAACAATTGATATTGACATTTTGAGCTTTGTCAAAATCCAAACCAGACTTATAATGGCCCCTCCCCACCCAAAGTGTGCTCCATGATGAAAATATATATGGACAGTAAGTCAATCACACATTCCACATCTTTTTCATTTTCATTAATACAATATATTAATTATGATGCACGTATGATGCTTATGATGAAGTCCATGAATACATGATCTAACTTGGTGAATAATGGTGAGATCTATAGTGTTCAACCATGGCTTCTAAATATTTCTATTCAATGGATACATGAGAAGGACATCTAAGTATTCAGATAGAATATCACTATCTAGTTTCATGAATATGATAAGTATGGACAGTCTTGTAGCCAATAGTGTGGAGACACTAAGGATAAATAATGGCTTTATTATAGAGGATGGAAATGAGCAAAATGATAATGGAAATGAAATTTCATGTGCTTAGAAATATACCCTTGCACTTGAATTAAATCCAAGTTTTTTCTCAGATATTTAGTCTGCCTAATTCAGGATTACAAACATCCCCCTATACTTTTTAATAGCCACCTAGGAAGACCATGAAGTCAAGTATAAGGGCCTCAACCCTCGAGGCATTCATCTCAGTTATTTGTTACATACAAGAGAGCATCACTACTGAGTGGAAAGAGGTCACTTAATTAATCCAATTGTGCAAGTGTTCCTTAGACTTGAGACACCAAAAATGTCTTACGGATGGCTAATTATACTTTGATGATGACCTATAAGTTCCTAATCATGGAATTCTAAACAATCTTACTTAGAGTCCAATAAGAAATTCACCAAGATGATCTGACGATCAAGATGGGATTGTCCACCCTCTCGGTACAAGAGGATACAACTCGAGGAAGACAATGTGATCAAGTCATTGGTAATGTACTAGAATATACGCGAAGAGTTATCTGATATTTTTTTAATGCATTAGAATTAACTCAAATGACTGAATAGGGTTTGATAGTTGACCGTACCCTAAGTAATCCTTAGACTATTAAGCGGATGAAGGACAATACATACATGGTAATCGATGACAGAAAGTTTCCATAAGAGAGTCAATACACTCATTGTATCTTCTAAAGCACGCGATGTAGCTTGGCCCCCCATGGACTGGAGACTCGGCTATTCGATTGGGTTAAATAGATCCAGCATTAATGTCTCTATATGATGATGTAGTTTATTAATTTTTAAGGCCAATGAAAGTTACTTAGCCATTAGAATTGTTAACTAGACTGATACACGGGACTAGAGGGTGACAAGAAAATGGTCTTTTGGATGTCAAAAGATATAATTAAAGGTTGGGGTTTTATGAAAACTTTAGATTTAGTATAAATAACAAAAGGCCTTGAATGAAATTCACCCAGGCCAAAATTTTTCAGGGCCCTTATTCTTCTCACTCCCTTGCCTTATTTCCATTCCCAATGTGATCAGGGTGGTGTAATGACAACAATGGTGTGTGAAGGGGCCTTGTAAAGCTGAAGGAGGAGATCAACATTCCAGGGATCGCGTGGATACATCAAGAGGTCGCACACTTGAGTAGCTCAACATGTCTTACTCCAAGATCCAAAAAATTATGGATAGGATTTGTGCCCAAGTGATTTGATAACTTGTTTTCTAGTTGTTGTTTTGATCCCATTCCAAGACTTCTAGTGAAGGAATCCATTTTTTTGTCCAGCTCAAGGCCCTAGAACCCAAAAGGGCTATCGCCAATGCATGGATGGGGTGAAGGTAATGCTTTCCCAGTTGTCATGACTTGCACTAAAACTCAAAATCAGATTTAAAGATAAAGTTTGATGAGTTTTTTTTATAAAGCTACTAGGGACCAAGTTTTTTATGTCCTAAAAAGAAAGGAAGTGTTTGAGGTGGAAAAAAGGGAAATAATACCTGAGGGGAATTCTAACTAAATCTTATTAATATTGTATTTTTCCAACCAATCTGCTTTCGGTTTCATAGATCTTTAAAGACAAAGTTAACAGGAAAAAAGGTAACCAAACCATTAAAGGTGCGAGTAATTTTTCTATTTGATAGGAGGTTGACTGGAAAGTCAATGATGTAAATGATCTCATGGAGGGATTAGGATAGTGTAAGAGTGGTAGTTCCTTTTCCTTTGAGAAGATAAAAGTGATATCCTATAATGGTAAAAGTGGAGGTTCATAGGCGTGAGGGGTAGGGTGCTCTAGTGAGCACACTAGTAGACTCACTAAGAGACATATTGACTCAATGCCTAATCTTAGTTTAAGTGGCTAAGGTATGACCTAAGAGGGATGCATGAGGACCAACTTTTTCACTCTAATATAGTTAATTATATGAAATATGGTCAACCCATCTAGAAGATGAGATAGAGGATAGGGTAGTCTCAGTTTCTAATATATTTTAGGCTAGTACTCGATGTTATTTGGGTTCCGGCCTGAGGTGATGATGAGCATAACCAAGTCTGTGAAAATCCCCCCCCAAAGGAAAAAACTTAGAAATAAGGGTGTAAAAAGAATAAAGAAAATATTTCATGGTGAAGCTATGCCTTCATCAAGTCCAATGTCTTCCATAGAGGGTCGATTCTTGACACTCTTTAACTTGCCCCCAAAGACTCAGTTTCTTCAGTTCCCAAAGCCTTCTCCTAGTTGTCCCCTAAAATCTACTAGAATCTACTTAAAGTTTGAATATTTTTAGGTAATAAAAATACTCATATATTTTTAGATAAATTCAACCAAATATTTTTGAGGATAGTCAATAAGAAATAATCACTAAACATATTTTAATAAAAAATATTTTGAATATTCAATCAATGATTGCAAAGAGTTTAGCATACCTTGATTTTAATGTCTCTTGATTATCTTCTTCGCTTCTTGTTATATATATCCCCTCATGTATGTTGATGTATATGTAATCTTTCTCATAATAAAATTCACAACAATTGAAGAAATGTGGAAATCAATATGAGTCGTTTCAAAACTTGTCAGAGAGCTTTCTTATGTTTTTTCCTTATCTTTTCAACTATGCATAAACTATACACAGAATCAAGATAATGGGAAAAATAAGCATTGGTTAATTTCATAATGATTCTTTCAAAGAATCTCTTGTAAATAATCCTGAAATTTGACTATTTCCTTTTCTTTGTGATTTGACATTTCTCTCCTTTGGTCCCTTGTAACTGATGGATATATGTGGCCATCAAGCCAATCATATTACCATGTTTATTTAAGTCCATTGAATAAAATATTTATGTTCATTATTATTCCGTGTGATGTTTATAATGAAGTCCATGAATACGTGCAATGACTTGGTGAATTATGATGAGATCATAATACAGTGATCACTAGTTTTTAAACATGTATTCTAAATATTCCTATTCGAGGATAGTCGAGACGGACATCGAATTATCCGTATAGAATAGCACAAGCTGATCCTACTTATTCGATAAGTATAGCTGATATTGTGGCTATTAGTGTGACGACAATAAGGACAGATAGTGGGTGCTATTTGGAGAAAGAGTTCACTGAATTGATCCGTATGAATCCTTGAATGGTATTATACCTAAACGTCAATCAGGTTGATTCAAGTCACGGTTGTATAAGTCATCCACTGACCTGAGACACCAAGGACATCTCGTGAGTGGACGACTACATTTTGACTATGACTTACGAGCCTCTAATCATGGGATTCAAATAAGTTATAGATTGGATGTAGTAAGAAGCTTACGGAGATGATTGAGTGGTCAAGATGGGATCATCCGGCCTCGGTATAAGAGGAGATTGACTCGAGGAAGACAATGCAGGAAAATCCCTGGCCAGGGTGCTGAGGATATTGGAAAAAGGCGTTCTCCAATGATCCCCGTTACGCATCAATACTGATCGAATGATGGATTAGGGTTTGACGATAAACCATGATCTAAGTCATTCGAGAGTCTCGCGCAGATGCTGGATTATACATATACGGTAACCGATGACGGTAAAGGTTCCATGAGAGAGTTTGAGACTACTCGGTATCTACTAGAGCACGAGGTGTAGCTTGGCATCCCACGGGCTGGAAACTTAACCTGTCGATTGGGTTAAATCGATCCTTATTTAATTAATCTATATATTGATATAGTTAATTAATAAGGTTGGTCAATAAATATTATTGGGCCATTAAAGTTATTAACTAGAACGATGCATGGGCCTAGAGGGTCACACGCACAAGGTCATAAGGGCATTGGTTGATATATTTTTCTTCGTAGGGTTTTTGAGAAAAACCTTAAGTGAAATATAAATAGGGAAAGGGGTCTCATTTTAAGCACCCATGCAAGCCTCATTTGAGAGCCCCTCCCCTCTCCACTCTCTTCTACACTCATCCAAGGAAGAGTGTCTTTATGGTGAGGAGATCTTCAAGATTCTCAAGAAGAAGTGAAGAAGAAGACGTGGAGATCCAAGCGCCGAGTGATCACGTGGACACTTCTAGAGGCCGGACGCGTGAACAGCTTCAGAATGATCTCGGAGCGACAAAGTCAAGGTTGGAATGAGTTCCCCAAAAGGTACTACAAATGTTTTGTTTGATAGATCGATTGAGAATCGATCGACCACGCTTCCGCATCCATGGAACGTATTCTTCATGGATGAACCAAACCACAAAACCCAACAGTAACTTCTTAAATCCTAGATCACATGGGAAGATTACAGATGATATATGCTTTTATGAATATTATACATAGCTGGTATTTAAAAAAAATCAAAAAATAGCAAAAATATCCAAAGGATGATCTTCAGGATTAGGTTATTAATGATGTGAATATGGAATCATATTATTGTCCTCCTTGTAAATTTTTCAATCTTGCATCAAATGGTACTATTTTAGATCCAATGGAATATTAATATATTTGAACAAGAACCTTAACATTCAATATAATCTTGAAAACTATTAGCAGAAATCTTCAAATGATAATATTTAGACCAAGGTTCATCAAGTCACAAATTCTAGGGCACAGTTTTATTATCATTTAAATTATTCAATCCTGTATAAAATGGTACCATTATAGAGCCTATGGAGTTTTATAGATGTTATATATAATACTTATTTTCAATATAAATCCAAAAAATATTAGCAGAAATCTCCAAAGGATGATCTTAAGACCAAGGTCGCTAATGGCTTGAATGTTAGGGCACAGTCTTTTTCTCCTTATATATTTTGTAAATATGAACTAAAAAACACAATTATAAGTCATATGTATATGTGATAATGTTAGAAACAAAATTGGGGTTGAAAATTATCTCGAAAGCATACCGTAAATTGCTACAGAAGACCAGCTCTAGTGCTTGCTCTTTTGTAGTGTCAATTTTTGCCAAGATAGGGATGAGATGATTTGAAATTAAGGCTAAATCTGACTATAGGGGTTTCCAAAGTGAAAGGGTAAAGTCTTTAATTTTCACAACGCCAATGCTGAAATGTACTGAATTTGAGAGAGAACATTAAGACATAAGATCTAGTTCAAATTTGAGTTTGTATAATGACAATTTTTTCATTCACTTCATAATCCATAAAATGTAAAACCAATAGCTGGAAAAAATAGAATTAAGTTACTGAATTTATAGAAAAAAAATATATAAATCTTCATGATGTTCAAGATTATTTTATATTATTATGATTGTATTTTTATTTATCATCTGCATCAGAGGCAAGCAATTTTAAAATTCAGTACTAGTCTTTGAAATTGGGAAATATTCAATCATTTAGGGGATTTTTTTAGAATTTTAGTAGCTAAAATATTGGAAATACCATCCATGGGAAACTGGAAAAGCCTTGTATCTTTTTATACATTATTTTAAGGTAATTATCTTTTATGGATAGGAATGATAGGGTTGTCTCTCCTAAAAAAATAAGAATTAAAGTAGTAACACAAATTCAAACGAAGAATAGGGTACACAATATATTTATCTGTAAAAGTGTTATATCTTTTGTATATATTGTTGGAAGGTATTCATCCCTTGAAGATATGAATGATAGTTGTTGCTCCTAATTCATGTTTTTGATATATGCCATCAAATAATAAATAAAATAATTACACATATTCAAAATCAACAAGAAGGGTACACAATAGACGAATTTATGAGAATTAAATAAATATTAAAACAAAATAAAACCTTAAGTGAAGAGGAGGATATAGTCTGAATATATTCTATTTGGGTTTGAAAACTTTTACTTCAGCGCATCAAAACTCAATATTCAATGCTTATTTCTTGCATAAGATAAGGAAATCAGCTATTTTATGAAGTACTATAATACTTGATAGAAGTGGAAAACTTTTAACCAAACTTATATCTTGACGATATGACAGTGTAAAAATAGATATCATGACTCCTATACTGATGTTTGAATCAGATAGTAAAATCAGGTTAGCTTTAAGAATTAAGTAAAAAATAGGGAGTGTAAACCTCCATAATTATTAAATGAATATTTAGTAAAGTTATAGATTACATCTCTAATACTTGTAGAAGTTATATAAAAATGTATTTTCCCAAAACTTCAACAAGTCAAACTTAATCTCATAGCAGCCTCTTGAAAATTCTTTACTTATTTGTTTTGGGTAATTAAAAATGTCATCTCCCAAAAGTTATATGTTCATATGAGATAATCTCAGTTTCGTTGAGTGAGATCTTTAGGGATTTTTTCTCTCTTTCTTAGCATTTTATCCGTGTTCTTAAACGTTCCTTATGCATAGTTATCAATTTCTTCTAAAGGATGCTCACATCTAATGGTTATGCCTAAATTAAGTGGACTAAAACCAACCCCAAGAAAATGGAATCCTTAGAGATTGATGAAGATAAGATATAATGATATGCTACTATGCCACAATATATTCACAAGAAAATGGAATCCAAACCTATACCACAACACATGAGAGACCTTCACTCAAATCTATTTAATGATTGCCAAGGTGGCCAAGATCAACTCCATCAATGGCTGTATAAGTCTCAAATAGGTTGGGTTCAGAGGCCATAATTAATGATCCACAGACAATTAGTACATTGGAAGATAAAACCAAAATTTATCAAAGCCTTAAAAATAATTGGAAACCCAATTATCAAGTCACATTCAAAATAATTTTGGGTTCCTCAAGTGAGTTGTGTTAAGTCATTAAAGTGTCCAGCCTCTAGGTATATCTAATCAATATTATGTGACCTGAAAGCCAATCATACTACCATGTCTCATTTGTGTTCATTTATTATTATTTATTATAATTAATTATTATTCTCGTGTGAAGTTTATAATGAAGTCATCAATACATGCAATAACCGAGGGAATTGGTGAAATGATCGTAATGTGGAGATCACTCATTTTTAAATGTGTTTGTAATATTATTATTCAAAGGATACTCAAGATGAAAATCAAAATATGCTGATAGAATATCATTGTATAATTTCACTCATATGATGATTATTGATGATCAAGTAGCCATTGGTGTGCATAAACTTAGGATAGATAATGGGTGTTCTGTAGTGAAAATAGTTGACAGATTGGACATGTATGAATCTTTGGTTGGTATTTTATCGAACTGCAAACTGGTTTGGTTCATGTCATGGTAGTTTAAGCGGTCCATAGACCTGATACACCAAAGAAATCTTGTGCATATATTCCTAATCATGGATTTTCTAACTGTCTTATACTATATGAAGCCACAAGTTCATGAAAGTGATTGTGCAGTCAAGACCAATCATTCATCCTTGGTATAATATTAAACAATTCAAGGAAGACAACACAATGAAGTCCTTGAGTGATTAAATATCAGAAAAGTAGTTCTATGATGAATTCCAAAATGTATTAGTACTAATTGAGATGATTGATTAGGGTTTGAAATCAACCATACCCTAAGTTATCTTATATGCATCAAGCATAGATACTATATGTGAGATAAATGATGAAATTAAGGTTCTATGAAAGAGTTATCATACTGCTTTGTATATTCTAGGACATGAGGTGTAGCTCGTAACCCTAGTTGGCAACTTTTAACCAATCAACTGGGTTAAATGAATAAGGCTAATTAAAATATATGTTGATATATTTGATTAATAAGGTTTCATAGATAATTTTTTACCATTAAAATTATTAAATAGGCTGATACATAGACCTCGAGGGTCACTAGCATAAGATTCGTGAACATTGGTGGATATAGTCTGAGTTTGAGGTATTTATGAAATGTCCCTGAGGGAACTGACTGATCAGGTATTTTCAAAAAAATGAAATAGAATATAAACAGAGGGGCACCCTCATTTGATGCCCACATGGGTTTTGTAGAGTGCCCCTCTTTCTTCTATTTTTCTTCTTTCCAAGCTAGTAAAATTTGATGGAGTGCAAATCCTCCCAATTTTTTAGCAACACAGTTTGAAAGAATGAAGAGTAGATTGAGCACTCTATAGATCATGTGGATATATCCATTCTCGGGGCATTATAATAGCTCAAATAAAATCATCAAAAGAAATAAGTGATTACATAAGTTTTCTTCATCAGTTCATGTGATCGTTTATGTTTTTGGTTTTAAGACCAATGTTTTTCTTTAATATCTCATTACACAATCAATTTCACATTCTTGATCTAAGCCATGAAACTCAATAGTATCCACATGATTCTCATCACAGCATTTTTTTCATCTTCATCTCCATGAGTCTAGTTATTCATCCATCATCATTGTCTTATCGTTTGGATCACATCAAGAGGGGATGTCATGCATGGAGAGAACGGACAAGAAAGATGGGCACATGAAGAATTATTATATGGGAAAATTCCTTTCAGTGCTTTTCCCTATTTATGCTTAATGGAATCATTTATAAAAATAATTAAACTTAAGTATAACTTTGGAATCTAATAGACCATTTGTGTGTGAAACTCTAAGCCCATGAATCTGTCTAGTTAATTACTTTAGTGGCCAATAACCTTTCTATACCAACCGTATTAATTAACTAGATCAACATATTAATTAACTGATTAAGCATATGTTTAACCCAGTTGATAGCTTGGGTTTCAGCCTGTTGAATGTCAAGCTATTACATGATGCTTTTAAGATACCGTAGGGTATGGTCAACTGTCAAACCCTAATATATCATCCAAGTCCAATTACTTTCCTGAACTTCTTGACAGATCCAAGCTAAGACAGTTTATAATCTAGTAATTAGTAACTTGCAGATTATAGACAACACACAAACATTAACCCATAATGTCTTTGGTATCTCAGGGTCAAAGTATCACTTACACATTTGTGATATAAATCAACATGGTTGATACTTGGGTATAATTTCATTCAGGGATTCATATTGATCAATTTAGAGAAATCTCTGACTAAAGATCATCCAATATATGTCCTTAACATCTCCACACTAATGGCTATGAGATCAGTCATAGTCATCATATGAGTAGGACTTGATAATGTTGTTTCATCTAGATACTTCAATGTCCTTCTCAAATATCCTTTAAATATTACTTATAGTAGAGGCTTAAAGACAAGTGATCTCCGTATAATGGTCTTGTCATAATTCACTTATTTTATATTCATCAATTTCATTATAAGCATCACACATCCATTATATGAATATACTAAAACTAGATGTTGAATGTGAGATAGGATTGTCTAAGACATACATTTCAATCATAATACTATTAGCACTTGATCATAATTCGAGAATCATAAAAAGATAGTTAATATTACATGCACATTTCATTAAATGTTGCGTTAGATTTAAAAAAAAACAAGGGATACGGTGGGTTGCAACTAAGGGAAGGGATTTGATATGTAAAATATTACTCACTTGTACTTTTATTTGCATTGTAACAACTCAGGAAGGGATCAGTCTCCTTAAGGATTTATTGGGATATTTCATGAGGCAATATAAATTTATACGTTCAATTTTCATTACCTCTCATTTTC
The DNA here is from genome assembly GCF_029677425.1 of Wolffia australiana. NCBI lineage: Eukaryota > Viridiplantae > Streptophyta > Magnoliopsida > Alismatales > Araceae > Wolffia > Wolffia australiana. The sequence goes on from NC_135848.1 coordinate 13,677,757, forward strand.
ATTATGTGATTGTAGGATTGTATTGAATTTAAAAACAAATCATTCGCTAGAATTTTTATACCTAATTAACTATAAAACTCTGAGAGTTTGGAATAACCAAATGAGGATTGATATTATAATGGTCTTTTATTGGTTTCAATGGTTTTCTATCTGACGAATAGGATACGAATAGGATATCAAAGGGATTCACTTTCTTAAATGTATGAAACCAGAACACCAGAAAGTGATTTAAGAACTATATCTATGACTATATGTTATTTATTTGATATGACTACTGGACATCTATTTTGAAGGATCAAGAAAACACTCAATATTCCCAAATCATAGATTTTTTGATTTAAAAAATCATGGAGAACACCCAAGTTCAAGCATTGATTTTTCCCTCTTTTCTTGAATAAGTTTATGATTCTTGCTTCAGAAAGTTTTCTTGTTCTGTAGCTTTTTATTTGAACAATATGAAATTCTATCCCCACCTATTAATATGTTTACTTATCACTGAACCATAAATAACTTATTGTCTTTTCGGGCCCGATGCATGGCCACTTGCGTGGTGTAAGTGATGGTCTGATGTTCCATGATCCCCAAAGAATGGGTTGATGTTCATTCAATCCACTTTGATCAACCTGACTTCGTCCAATGAACCAGCCTACTATCCTCATCTTGGTCCAGACCAACCTGAAATGGGGAAAGAAGAGCATTTGTTCCACCTTGAAAAGTAAAGCTTCAATTTAAACAAATGTGCATAGATAAGGTTGGGTAAAATTAAACATCTAGTTGGACTGGTCTACTTGTGTGATGTATGCTTGCCTGAGCCTAAATGGGCCAACGTGCATGCGTCAAAAGTCAAACATAGCAGACAGCATGAGCATGAGGTTTAAATAGACTTTCCTGAGCCAGGCCAAGTGCTGAGTATGTGGCCTAGACGTATCTAGGCGCAGCTGGCCCACTTGGCTTCGCAGGGGATCCCATTAAGTTTAACCACTTCCTTATAAGCTATAATCCCCTTCTTTACTTGTGTCTTTCCCCTCTTAAACCACGTGTTATAAAATTCTGGAAATGAATTGAATATTCGTACTAAAGAAGGGACTAAAAATTACATATATATTCTTTAAGCCCTTTCATGTACGTCTACTAGGTTGGTTTTAATGGAAAATTTTGGAAATTGTGAAAAATATGTTTATTGATGAATTGTCTTAATGTTAAGAAATTAAATGATAACAAAGGAAAAAAAAGGTGTGGCATGGTTTGGGAAGTTGGGGAACAATAAGTTTTAGAGGGGGTAAAATAGGGCTTGCTTTCAGATCTGATTTTGATGCCCAAGATTGTAGCTTTGTTTTAACTAACTGTTTTGTTAAACATGTTTATTGAAATGTTAAACTTTATCAAAATCTACGCAAATTCAGATATTCTGAATAAAAAGTAGTCAGTCACTTACAGGCAAGCCGTAATCCAAGTGTGAGTAAATCAAATACATACAAAATCTTTTTGTCAAAGTGTGAGTTGAAAAAGCTTCTGAATTTCTCATCACATTTCAAAAATCATTATCTACATGAGATGCTTTAAAATTTTAATCTTTAATATTTTTTATATTTTTAATATAACTTCAACCAGGTTAAAGCTCCGTGAGATAAAGAAGACATTATCAGACTAAACAAGAGACTGATCTCATGTCGAAAGGCCCAATTTTCTGTCTGCAAACTTAACATGCATTTAAGTTATTCATTTACTCCCTGATAACTCATGCTAATATAGGAGTTCGAGTCTTCTAATTATTGTAAATGCATTTGTGAAACTGGGAATCACGTACTATTGGCGGCATATTAAGGCCAAAGGTTTTATTTAATAATTCTGTCAAATTGAAATTCTAATGACATTTATACTGAACTACCATTATCTAATAAAAGATAAACCCAAATTGAAATTATAATGGTACAAGTAACAACTCAACCTAAAGTTGATCTCTCCTCTCACTCTTATTGTATGAGTTTCACATTTCAAGTGCACATTTCATTACATCCCTACTTCCTGTTCCCAATTTCATCTACTCTTTCAATAGACTAAATAAACTTCATCAAATCTAACAATCATTCCCAATGGATTGACCTGGAATCACCCAAGATAGTTGTTATCCAATCTAAGTATATATGCTTAGAATAAATATTGCATGGCTATACAAAATAATTGTTCTTTCAAACGTAGAAATAAGACAAGAGAGAGTTTCTGCTCAACTATGTACATATATGAAGACATGATATACTCAACTAAGTTTCTCAAGGATTGAGACACTGAAATGATGGGAAAATGATATTTCTTAGTCACACTTATACTTTCTACGAAATATTAGAAACTCCTGCCTGTGATCAGCCTGGCTTGTATCCACCCTATAATTATGTTCTCATATTTGACTGACACAATAGCTTTATATCAAGAGCCGGGGTATAAAAGGAGAAAAGGAAGGATTAATAGTGTACTCATGAACCTGGACTATCTGAACTTGGAATCGTTCTAATGATTATACTCGAATAAAAAGCCCAAGCAAAATCTAACCCGTGCAGCAGTAAAGCAGGGAACATGTATCAAATGCTTAAAAACTCAAGCCTAAGGTGCCAGAAAAACAGAATTGAGGTCAAAATCCAAATATCTTTCATTCATACGTAGATTCGCACAAGTAGAGCATTGAAATAGTAAAACAATGGACTTGAGTAAGGGAGTACCCTGCGCTCTGTCATTTTGCTAATTCTTTTCGAAGACCAGCATATTCAGGGGCACTTTCTCTGGATATATGAGACCCCATGTTCCTCATACCTGTGTCGAAAAAAGAAAGCAAAAGATAAATTGCATGATAAAACTACACTGTAAGCCAATTTTTTTACGTAAAAGGGTTCAGCATAAACTTACTCCATCTTGGAGAACCACATTTGTTGGAAGGATCCGAGAGATGCCAGAATGCTACCTCCTATCCATACACTGCATGAGAGCATTTTGAATTAAAGGGTTGGCTTATAGAAGAGGCTTGGACGAATGATGATGATGAATTCATCATCAACGGCTGGATGACTAGGATAATGATGATGATAACAACATGATTAAACACTCAGCTTGGAAACAGATGGATGATGAGGATAAGAACTATAGTTGCTTGATCATCTCCTCAACCTATTTATTAGGGATAGGAACTAGAGTTGCCCGATGATGACAAATATATCATCGTTATCCCCAACTTTGTTTTCACAACTAGATGAAGACGATGATGAGATGATGAGATCATGATGCCAAGATGCTGACACGAAAATAAAACTTTGACAAGATGAGGAAATCATTATTACATTTGACAAATATGACAACGATTCATCATCGTCAGAATCCTGTACAAATGTAAAACCAAAAGGAAAAGCCCTGCTTTGAACGCATTGACCTGGCAGCCTTGCAACCCACTGCCAATCGTTATCCACAGCCTTGATATGAACCTTGATGTAGGCTCATATTGAGGGAGCGGCCTATATGAGGAGAGGTTTCTAGGGTAGAAAGGAGAAACGGGAAAATCTGAGGAGAGGTCGAACAGATGAGACAGGGATCGACCCGGGACGAGCTGCCTATAGACCTGGTGAGGTAGAGACGATCACGGGGGACGGGGATCACAGAGGGAGAGAGGGGACTTAGACATAGAGAGGAGAGACAAGTGACTTCATTCATTCTTCTTGGAGAGAGGGGACTTAGACATAGAGAGGAGAGACAAGTGACTTCCTTCATTCTTCTTGGCTGCTCTCTTATGATAGACGCTATCATAAGAAATACCAGAGAAAAGGGCCCAGATCTGGTCAACGGGTTGTTGACCAAACCGACTGAATAAAGAAAGGGAAGAGGGCGTCGCCAGGGACCCTATAAATAAGAAGCGACCCACTCAGGTAAAGGGACTAGATCTATTCTTGACAAGATTCTTGGCAGTTACGCTGGGGTTCTGAGAGCTGCGGAGGGAGCTCGCCTGCCGCGGGAGGGAGTCCGACCTGGAGGGAAGACTGCCCTGGTGATCGAGAAGGAGCTTCTGCCTGGAGGGAGGAGCCGTCCGATCTGAGCAATATTCTACTATATTCCAATCACATTACTATTTTTGGATATTCTTGATCTACAATTCAATCGTATTTTACCATTGTTACAAGAGAGTGTAACAGAGGGCATCCCTATTTAAAGGAAATATGTAATGATCAAATGACTAAAAATGCCCTCATGGGCTAACATGACATGACTAGCCCTAGATAGGTTGAGGATCGTATCAATTTCTTGTGAGAATAATCTGGCAATTGTGGGGAACCTTCTTCGAAATACAGTTGTCAAAAAAAGTTTTAGTTAGTATGGTGTACCCCATGGGCTTGGTCTCGAGATGAAACATTCACATAAGATGCCACAAGTGGGATGATCATAAAACTGACAAAAAGTTGAGTCAAGCATGATGTACCTAAACCGCCGTTCTGTTGAATTCCCACTTGCCAAGACCTTAACACGAGCAGCTTGTGGCGCTTCCTAAAAGTAAAATATTTTAGCCAAAGCAGGAATAACACACCAGAAACATGTTCTGTTGGATTCCACATACATTCAACAGAAGAAAATACTGAGAAAAGTTGGATTAATTAGAAAAATAAAAATTAGGATACCCCAAAGAGTAGAGGCTACCAGAGTAGAGGTTAAATATAACAAGTTGAAACATAAAGAGAAAATAGAACTACTGAATGTAATAAAAAAAATGCCACACATATTTCACCAGAAAATCGCACCTCTATCAAGTCCTTCTCTAGACGTTCTTTCAGCTGCTGCATTGATGCTGTCCCACCAGCCAACTGTTGAAAAAAATCAACCAATACTGTAAAAATAGGATACTTACAGGTATGAATCGTAGTTTCATCAACGATTTTTTAACTAAGTGATAGTCCTTGTTCACAGAGATAAAAAAGTTTATCCCGATTCCAATCAATTAGAATTTGATGAAAACACTTTTCAAACGGAAACGTCGGCGGAATGCCTTAAATCACTTTTCAAAAAAAAAAATTTTGATGAAAACAAAACGTCGACTTAGAAAATCAATCTGAGGAAATATTCCTGAAAACTTGACACATTATGAAATCATGTGGTACATTTGAGATATAAGATGGCATAGATTATCGTACAAGAATACTACTGAACAGCTCCCTTCTGATATCCACGTCGCACTTATTTATGGACTCGATCACCTATTAATCAAAGAATCATTTTCCAAAAAAAAATTAATCAAAGAATCATAAGTAGCAAGAATTAATCAATCAAGGAATCTTTCAGATAGATACAAAAAAAGTTCAAATTCGTTTACCATTTGTGGAAGTCCACGAGTAGAAAGAGGCACTTTTGCATACTTCTCCATGCCGGGGATCGTCTGTTGAATTATGACAAATAAAATACATTAAAACGGACCTCAAACAGATTTTCCTCCAAAGATGTATTTTCGCGATTTTCTTCAAAGGTAATTGGGAAGATGGAGGCTGATAGAACAGGAGATGAAAGTTGAGTGCACACAATGTAGGTTGCACCCCATATGATATATTTCAATATATTCATTGAAACAACCAAGAATCAAAAGATAAAGGAAAAGTCCGTTTGACTGGACAAATAAAAAGATAAAAAAAAATGAAGATTGCACGAACCAAATGAGTACCTGAACTATGGATGGGTTGAAGAGAATATCAGGAATCTTGAATCTGTCCGCGCCAACCTCTATTGTCCTGCAAGAAAATGAAGCTTATATCGATTTATCACTGAAAAACTAAAATATTTTCAGCCAAACAAACGTAAGCTGGATCGGATTGGATAGAGCCTGATAGGGGAAGGGATTAAAAATTTGATTGTTAGAAGCAAGAGAGAGTATAGATTGACACGTTTTTGCAGACAGTGGTTCAATAATATAAATATTAAGCCCAATCATTATTTTTTGTCAATGATTTAGTATTACAATCCGAAACCTTTTTGGATTACTTTCAACAGATGTTGATTCACTGATGTCCGAATTCTGCAAAAGCCTTTAGAATGAAGTATCGTAATCTGTAACTGAATTGGACACATTCTACAAATTCCAAAAATCTGTGCCTGATATCGCCATCATATTTCACACATCAGCATGATAGAACTATTGTCAAGGGGCTTTCTTATGCTGTTGACTGGCCTACATCTTCAATATCAAGGTCTATGACGAGTATTATCTCACATTTAGTACCGATTCTACTTGAAAATGTCAATGTTGAGGAGGTCGTTGGCTGCCATAAGTCGTCTTGACCTGCAGGAGATACTGGTTTATGTAGAACGCAACTTTGGTAATCAATACGGCAGTGGGAATCCCAACTTTATACAGAGGTCTAGCGGGCCTGACAGTTGGGCTCTGTTACAGATTCAAGAAGAAGCCCCTATGGGCCATATATAACAGGCTACATAGGAGTTAGAGACGGGGAGGTTAATAATGGTAAACTAACACAGTGATCCATCACTGTAGTCTGACAGATAGCATTGATTTCAGAGTAATAGAGAGTTTGAAAAAACAAATTTCGCAAAATGAATGAGACCCATAAATTGTTCATAAAAGGAAAAAGGAGATAAGAGCAAGGGACTTACTGCCCATCTGGAAGTTCGTACGGAGTCATGGGAATATTTGCATAGGAACTCTCTACAAAATTGGGAAATGCTTGAGATAATTAACTAGAATTTTGTGAATAGATAACACAAGATTAATAACATGTCAAGACAAAAAACTTAAGCATTTCATAAATTCACAATAACTATTTACATGTCAAGGAATATATTGAAAGCAGAGCGATTGATCTGCAGCCCGTATTTCAAAAAAACACATCGCATCTGCATGAGAATGAAAGCAGTGCCCACATTTCCATCTCTTAAAGCGTATCAAATGTTCCCCAAGATTCTTTTTCTTTCCAGTGTAATTAATCAGAGCAAGTGGATTGCACTGTTAAGGGTGAAGTCTTTTGCAACAAGTAACAATATCAAGGACACCGATGTGCAATGCAATGATCAAGATTTCTTACATAAATGTCGATTAAAAAAATCTAATAAAGTATCAGAGAATATCATATTTACAACAATTCTTCAACTGGAGGACGAAGCCATGTGCATGGTAAGATCTAGCTTGACAGAATGAACAAACTCAAACAAAACAGACGTACCATCATAAGGTGTGTCTGGAACACGACAAACAGATTCTTTGATGTCACTGACAATCGCTCTCTACCAGAAAAAAAGATAACAAGAGGGCTCTAAGAAAAAAGATACATCAGAAAGAGTTAAGATAAGATCAAACCTGAGAGTATAGCTTGTAACTTTCCGTGGTGTTTGGAAAATCAAGATCCACTACCTGTAGAATAATGGGGAATAAATCAGTTTAAATGATACCTTCTCACAGGGTCCTCATTTTCACAGATGAAATTCTCCTAGAAACATTAAGGATCACGGAATGTCCCCAAAAACGACAAAAGACACAGTACACCTCGGTTGGAAGTGAGAGGGTCATACTTTTGTGGACCTTTATGTATTGGGCTTAGAGTTATCATCTTCCTATAAACAGGGCAGATGAGACCATCTAACAAGAGTTCTTCTAGTGTTTTGTCATGCTATCTTGTTTGCCTCTCAGGCCGCCTGGCTCCTTACGTACCCGTGCCTCTATATATCTTGGTCAGCCAAAGGAGATTCTTTGTTTTAGTCTATCTCCTTTTCTTACAACCTGTACCCTTTATTTTTAAAACTACACTTAAGAAGCTAATACATGAGAGAGTTATAATGGGCCCATCCATTCGAGGATTGGCCAACTAGTATCCCCATAAATTCAATGGGGTAGTTTACTGAACGCTCAGAGAGTTTGGAATGCCTGAGGAGAGGGAGGTGGAGGCAGGGAGACAAGAGGAGCACTCTGCCCTGAGAGCAAGAGAATAACCCTAAACATGTTCAATGTTTACTTATCTCAAAGTGCCATTTATAGACAGATAGAGGGATAAAAAAATCACTCAAAGCACTCTACTATGTAGCATGACCTGGCAGTAAAAAAGCATGCAGACCTCCCTTCAAGTGCTCCAACTCCTATGCCCTACTGACGCCATCTTCAATCTACAGAAAGATGTACTGAGCACATTATCATGAACAAACTCCTTGTCTGCCATGATTACCATCCTTGAACTGATCCGTATAGAACAAGTTACAAAGTTTGATTGATAGCATGTCGTATGGTCACTGGCGCTTGCAGCAATAATCCGGTTTATACCGGGGGAGCAGAAGAAATGAAATTTGATGCCCACCTGGTATCAGCATGGAACTTCAAGTCTTTCAACCTTCAGAACTATCTGATCCCATGTCTTCTTAATAATGTGTGGATTGAAGATGACCTCCAGAACTACAAATTTTCCCTTTCGAGTATTCTTCCAATCATCTGATCCCATGTCTTCATAATAGATTATCATCTCAATATCACCTCTTTGTGGTCGCCACATGGCAAATGTCTCCAGAACAGTAGCTGCCTAATGCTGCATCAATATTTTACAATAGTAGGCTTAAGTTGGCCGCTGACCAACTAATCAGCTGACCACTGACTGCTGACCAATTTTATAATTCTATATGACGTTACAAATTTGGCCCTTCCCACTCGGAAAACCTCTTGACGTGCTCAAAATTATGTAAGAATATAAATTAAACTGTAATACATATTAATAAATTTGAACTTCATAAATTCATTCATGTAAATTAAACTGTAATACATCTTGCATCCAGAATCCATGCTCATTCAAAAAAAAAAGAATATCCGATATAGTCATCCACATTTTAACTGATAGAGGATAAAAGTATCAGTATCAATATCTGATACCCAATACAGATAGCTTCTTTCTGATACATCATCTGATAATGGTATTGGATTTCAATCATATTCCATATCGTTAATAGCTTTAATGAGACCCAATACAGTTATCTGTCCCGATACAGGTACACGATATTGGACAGCCAATCCATGGCTGCCAACAAGGAGAAAGAACCACAAAATAGTGCTTTAAAATAGAAGATGGTTTGACGAGTCAGTTCTTAGGAGACCAAATAGGGATAAAATGCATAAGATCTGATTAACTATAGATCTCATAAGGGTAGAAATACAGTTATAAGGAATGGATGTGATATCATGAAGTAAATAAAAAACATAAGGGCCAAAAAAACAGGGCGACTCTAAAACAAACCTCCAGATAACATCAGATGAGAAAACACACACGTTATGAACTGCGTGTGGCACCATACTTGGAGGAGTTGGATGTATCAGGCCTATAAATAAGAGGAAAGATCCTCTAATAAATGGACGGAGCATTTGAATCAAAACACGGGGGAACAGGCTGGAGAAGGGAGATAGTAAGATCTCCAGTTAGGAGGAAGCCAATCCGTCTGACTCCACTGGAGAATGAGACCAATTCAGCGCTGTCCTAGGCTCCATCTTCATTCAGTTTTCTGGTTGGTCAGGAAACACTGATTTCCTATTACCCCAATTTCCTATCTGATTCTCATTGAAACATTTCGGACAAGATTGAGAGCCAATAGCTGACCTAGCAGAACCGCATCAAACTCCAAACAGGGAGACTTCACTCATAAATGCAGATATTCTGCAGTTTATTACCTAAAAAAGCTAATTACCAGGTTCCCAGAAAAGAAGATAGCCTTTCTAGCACTCAACAGTCATCGGTACGAGGATTAACCACAGAATGTTAAAGTGGTCAATGTTGTGTAGGTTTAACATTGCTTTAAAAAGTTGTTAAGATCGTCATCATGAGATAGACAGGAGAAAGAAAAACATCATGAAATCAGTAGATCATGAATTCATTAGGATTTAAGAACGATGTCACAAATCATGTTTCCTAGTGGAAAGAAACGAATAATGAGAAAACATCATAAACATCGTGGAGAATGGGAAAGATTAAGGCTTAAGATTCAATCACTTACCTGAAATTCACCAGGACGAACTTCCTTCCTTTTAAATGAATATCTTGGTCTCAACTGCAAAAAAGATGCAGTCAAAACTACTAAATCTATCAAAGAGAAAATACCCTCACCCAAGAAATGGCGCAGGAGAAACTAACCACAATATCCTTGTTTTCCAGACATTTCATCATACACTCCGTCAGAAATTCGCCACCAATTGGGGATGTAACCACTGCCTTCAAAAGAAATATTGAACAATAGAAATCTGTCACAATCATTCCACTGGAGTTCTTTTTACTGTTTTACTCTTTCATCCAGCCAACTGGAAATCAACTGCTCGACTATCATTTGAGTAGTATATCAGAAACAACTCATTTACCTATGAAACTTGATACAATCCCTATAAGAGTTTACGAAAGGAGGAAAGGTCAAGGACAGAAAAGGAGGTTCAATGTCCTATAGAGGGGCACTGGTCCAGATGGCGCTGACCTGGCAGAATAACTACCAGTTCTTGACTGGTAGTTTAGGAGGGAAATAAAGGAGACTAAAAATAAAGGAGACTTGGGGGATAACGACATCTTTGGCATTGAGCTTCCTGTTGCCGGGAATTATAGGACAGGGCTGCATTCAACCGAGGTTCTTGGTCATCTCGAGGCTTGAGATGAGACAAGGAGCACATCGCTTGAAAAGATCGAGTAGAGCGGACTCCACACAGTGAGTACACCAAATTTCAATCTTGAATCTTACCATTCCAATCCATCTATGTATCAAAACTCTACAACAGTAAATGTATTTGTCTGAACAGTAATGCATTCCATCTCTTACACTTATTTTTTCCATTTTTAATAAGTTCCATAACAGCAATTAGGAAACTGAGTCTATGCTTCAGTTATTTCTTGAGTACGAAGCCCAAAGTTATACCTAGACCATTTCATCACCAAGAAACCATGGTATAGAAAATAATACCTTTTGAAGCACATATCCATCATGTACTGCAGCAACAGTTGTTGATCCACCGCCACTGATTAGAATAATGAACAAAGTTAGTCAAAGAAAATTGACGTTTGCCTTAATATATCTCATTCACATGGTATATGCTTTAAAAATGCAGATGCCCAAGGTAGAATTGATACAAAGGTCCCCCTGTAACTTTAGCAAAAACAACAATGTTATCGGTCGCCTAAAATGGACAAAAGGCCAAATAAGCAAAATACGAATTGAGCAAAAGAGGACAATCCAGCAATCACGGATCAAGACCATGGCAAAATACAAAAAAAAATCTAAGGATGGAAAGTATGAACGAATGTCTTTGATACGATCCCCATCCTATCTAGGATTAGTTTGGTCACATTAACCTACTCGGGTAATTTTGGTCATTTGGGCCGCATGTATTTCCTTTGAATATGGATGCCCTCCCTCAAGGAGAGCAGCCAAGAAGAATGAAGCTAGAGTTACTTGTCTCTCATCTTGATGTTTAAGTCCCCTCTCTCCCTCTGCAATGCCCATCCCTTGTGATCGTCTCTACATCACAGCGTCTTCAGATGGCTCATCCACAGTCAATCCCTGCCCCCTCCGTCCGACCTCTCCTCTGAACATTCCCCTTCTATTTGCCAACCCCGGGAACATCTACACTTCTTGCCTAGGCACCTTCCCCAATACAAACCTACATCAAGGATTGTACCAGTCTACTAGTTGATCAATGATCAATCCCTTATATGAAAATAATAAAGGGTAACAGTCTCCAAGCACAATGGTGTGATCGGAAGAAAAAAGAAGCAGATAACAGAGAACAACTTTGTGGAGCCATGACTGAAAGCACAGAACAAATAAATGTAAGGATGTAATATTTTACTTCTTGAGGCCTTCTACTTTCAAGTGTATTCCTATTAATCTGCAGATGCGTCCAAATGAGGGCACAGGTCAGAAATCATGGTCGCATCCTGTGTCTCTTGTCAGGATCCAAATATCCAAGTTGTACAAAGAAAGGTTTTCCCAAAATGGAGACCATCTTCCTTTCTTTAAACCACAATTTCTCTTTTTCTCCCTCCTGACTCTCATATCAAAAGCCTGTCGGAGATCCTCATTGTAAGGAGGAGATTGACTTCAAGGTCATCCAATGAGGAATATTCAGCAAGTGACATCTTCCCATAATATAAATATGAATATATAAACACGTGCAAGTTTTCAAACCAAATACATAACACTTTACGTTAGAGATTGGAACTGACGATTATGCCATACCAAAAAATGCACAGGATTAAAAAATGAGTAATTGATAGAATGAAGAAAACAAACTTTCCTACCTATCCACAACCAATGATGTAGCACGACCAGAAGCAAAAGACGTCAGCACCTGGTGATGTGAAGATCCAAAAAACCAGGAACAAATAATGCCCACAGTAAATGTTTAAAGTGTAGATTAGATATCTCAGGAAAATAACTGATAGTAGACGATGGATAATGATGTGAAGGCTTACAGCATTCTTTGCCAAGAACAAGGCAGGTACTTTATACTTCTCGAACATCAGCTCTGCTGTTCTGTTGCGATACGATAAAAGCATTTAGACCATGAACTTTCGTCAACAAACAAAGCATTTATTTCGTAAAAACAACGTTTTGAATTATTTATAAAATTTTGTGCATGAAGCATTTGACACATCTTTCAACTCAGTATGTCGAACTGATACAATTCAGACCAATTTTACCAACCAGAAAGAGAGTCATTTTGCAGTTTTCCTCAAATTGGAAACTTGTAGCACATTTAACTAGTGGGAGAATGGTGTTTTGGTTGCTTGGGTGGGGAAGGCTCCTCGCAATACTCTGGGCGCAATGGCTGCACTGCAGTGAGGTGGTATTTAAGGGAAGGGCCGTGTTGCTGGACTTGGTGCTACATGATGTGGAGAATTGTTTAGTAGGAAGTGAAGGATGGAAAAGGGACCAGGCTTCTCGGTCATGTATTTTTTACCATCATATATATCATTAATTTCGGCTTGTCGGTCATGATCTTAAAGATATCCTCTGAGCAATTATGAAGATCTTGAAGATCATGATCTTCAAGATCTTCAAGAAGAAAAAAAAAGAGGCAGCCAAGCAGAAGAAGACCTAAGATCGCCAATAGCTCTACGCAAAGGCGTGAGGAGCTGTAGCCAGACTCCAAGATATCCTCTGAGCAATTATGTGTCATATGGACAAATGAATACATTCATGTTGGAGCATTTTCAGGAATACAGCCATTATAAGAGCTCTGATAGATGCACTTGGAAGTAGGGAGTGGCAGAAGGCTATGGATGAGGAAATGGAAATGCTTGAAAGAAACAATACATCGGAAGTTGTTCCTCTCCCCACAGAGAAGAATTTGGTCAGATCCAGTAGGTATACATTCCCATGTTAAAGGCTGATGGAAACTTAGAAAGGTAGAATGCCAAATTAGTTGCAACCGGATACGCACAATTACATGGTATGATTAAGTTGTGACTTTTGCCTTAGTGGCTTAGTTCGCACGGGGAGAACTATTTGTAACGGGGTATTCAAGGGGAGGATGGCTTCTGTGCAGAATTTCATTCACGATGTTAAGGCGCTAAATTTTTTTTTGGTTTGGAGGGAGGTGAAAGGAAAAACATTTTGGTCACTATGTATATGGATTGCACATATATTTGTATTTTAAAAGCACCAGGTGGACCACTGTTCCGGGTGGTCTACCTTACTTTCTCTAAGAAAAAAAACAGAGAAATATTATTGCTCTGGGAGAAAACTCGATTGGACCATCCTCCAATTCGATGTGAAATACATTGATCTGGAAGACAACGTATATATGTCCCTAACCCCTGGATATCAGCTTTCAGATCAGCCGAATGACGCCTGCAAGCTGAGGAAACATTATATGGCCTCAAATGATCCCCTTGGCTTGGTTTGGGAGATTTACTCTTAGCTATGAGGAGTTTTGGTCACCTGCAGAGCAACAGGGACCATACGTTCGTATATCAAGCATAGTTCTTTGGGGAAGTTAACTGCTCGTGTAGTGTATGTTGATGACATTCTAATCACAAGGAACAACAGGTAGGAGATTCAACAGTTAAGCAGCAAGCTCTCTGAGCAGTTTGACATCAAATTACTAGGCACACTGAAACATTACCTTGGGATTGTGATATGAACCTTGACCTAGGCTCGTAGAGGGCAAGGCGAGGTAGAAGTTCCCGGGGTATAGAGGCGAAACAGGAAGGATCCAAGAGGAGGCCAAGCAGAGGGGTAGGGATCTGCTGAGGACGAGCCGTCTGAAGATGCGGTGAGGTAGAGGCGATCATGAAGGATGGGATTGTCGAGGGAGAGAGAGAACCTAGACTTAGAGAGGGGAGACAAGAGACCTTACTTCATTCTTCTTGGCTGCCCTACTAAAGGGAGAGCATCCCTATTTAAAGGAAATGCACAATATAACCAAAGGACTAAAACGCCCTTATGGGCTAATATGACGAAACTACCCCTAGATAGATTGAGGATCATATCAACTATCAAGGATCCTTGATCTTGGTTTGTATCCGGAGGGGAATATTGGGCGAGGCAATGGAGAAGTTCCCAGCGTAGGAGAGTCGAAACGGGAATAATATGAGGGGTCGAACAGAGGGGGTTAGGGGTCGACCAGGGACGAGCCGGCTGAAGATCCAGTGAGATGACCACAGGGATAGAGAATTGTTGGACGGTCAAGGGGACGGGACCGAGACAAGGAGGATCGAGATAGTGAGCCAAGAGGCCAATCTTACCTTAGGTCTTGACTGCCCTCCTCAAGGGAGGGCTACACATATTTATAAGAAAAGGAAGCAATCTACCCCAAACATGAGATGACTAAAGTGCCTCTAGTGGGCTAAAATGCCTAAGATACCCTTGAGGGCAGAGGATCGCATCAATATTCCCCCCTTCACAAACAGCTTGTCCTCATGCTGGTGCTGAAACTTGCGGCGTGTCCACAAGCGGCTTGTGGCAGTCTGCGGCGGCTCATCCTCTGGTTTGTGGACAGTTGACATCAGGTATGCTGGCGGCTCGCGACTGATCCACACATGAAGCTTGAGATGGGTTCCCAGTTGGGCCACGGTTGACCTGACGTTGACCCCTGGTCATGCTGCAGTCAACCCCCCGTTGGGCCGCGTACAACCTGTTGTTGACTTGTGGTCGGTCTGCAGACAAGCCCCAGTCAGGCCGGACTTGTGGTCAGACTAGTGGTGGGCCACAGTCGGGCCGCGGTCGACCAGCCATCAACGCCCAGTATGACCATGATCCTCTCACCTTCGGAGCGCGGTCGGGCCTCAGTCTGTCCCTGGCTGGCCACCGGGTGGTCCATGGCTGGCTACGGTCTGTTAGCGGTTGGCCCATGGACGGTCCGCAGCCAGCCCGCGGGCTGTCCGTGGCTGGCCCGTGGTCCATCCGCGGTCCGTTTGCAGCCTGCCCTTGATTGGTTCGTGGCTGGCTGGCGGCTGTCCCCCCGTCGGTCCAGGGCTGGCCAAGATACCCTGGGGGTAAATGATATCAACTATAGGATCCTATCAACTATCAAAGATCCTATCAGATTGATGCGGCATATTCCATAAAGCGTGTGTTTATCTCACAACACGAGCATATAGATTTTCTCCAGGACACAGGAATGTCTGATTGCAAACCAGCAAGCTCTCCACTGGATGTGAATGTTAAGTTGGGAAAAGGGGAAAATGGATCACCAGTAGACAAATGCTCTTTCTAGAGACTCATAGGGAGATTGATATATTGAAATCATACTTGCTCAGATCTATGATGTGTGTCGAATGTATAAGTTAATTATATAATTTATATAATTAAACTATTACTAATGGGCCAATACTTATGGGCCTATTATCCGATTTATTTAAAATCGGATATATAACGGATAGTCAAACTAGCCGTTGGAGCTAGTCAAACTAGCCGTTATAAACAGACTGTATAAATACCTATATTGTGTTAATGAAAGTTAAGCTTCTTTTATCTATTCTTTTTCTCCTCTTCTCTTCTCTCCTATACTCTGTTCTCCTCACCCTCTGCTGCAAGAGACCAGGCTACATCCACAATGCGCTCCAAGTATTATAAGCCAGTTCATGAGTGACCCCTATGATCTCCATCTTTTTCTACATAAAGAACACTTTTGGACAACATATTTACCCATGAAGGCAACTTATCAGTTGAAATTTATTTGGATGCTAATTATGCCAGTTCAGCAGTGGGTAGACAATCTACTGCAGGATACTGTACATTCATTGGTGGGAGTCTGGTCACATGGAGAAGTAAAAACAAAAAGGAAGTGGCCTGTTCAAGTGTGGAGGCAAAATTTCATGCTATGACCCTTGGGATTTGTGAAGGTTAATGGATAAGAGGGGTAACAGAGGATATTAAATTGTTCCAGACTCAATCAAGCATGAAGCTCTACTACAACAATCAGTTTTCTGTAGCAATTGCTCACAATCCTGTTCAACATGACCAGTCCAAGCATACTGAAATTGATCACCACTTCATCAAAGAGAAAATTGAAGCAGGTTTTGTTCTTCCTACTACATCTTTACAGCAGACAGCTGATGTGTTCACAGAACGGCTGCTTGGACCTCAATTCTGGCGGCTGATATCCAAGCTGGCATGATCAACATTCATACCAGCTTGATGAGGGGTGTTAGCCAGATTCCATTTCCTATTTATTTTCCTTTAAATGTATGTGGGCCACCTGAGTTAATCGTTAAGTCACTTTTTCTCCCACGTGAGAATAAGTGACTTATAACGAGTGGGGCCATCCCACTTACTTCTATTGGCTAGTATTTAAACCAGCTGTAGTGTATGAACCAGTAAGGTATTCTTTTCGTTTTTTAAAGCCCCAGCTACATGAGAAAGGCTTAGGAGGAGGCGCTGGAGAGGAAGAACCAGGTGTTTGAAATGCACTGAACCTATCTGTTAGATTTAGCTCCCCTGTTTTGTCTCTCCCTCTCTCTTAATCGCTCTTTCTCTATTGCTCTTTTTGGAGAACCCATAGTTTCAAAGGCAGAGATATCCAACATGATTCGATTCAAGATAATTACAAGGAACTGGTTCTTATCAAGTACACAACTGTCAAAGGCCATCAGTAAAGCAAGTGCAATAAGATTACCTTAGGACTTTTGAGTCAATACATGCATCAAATGCGATGATACAGTTCTTACCAGAATCTATCATATAAGAGACGGCAAAGCCAGTCTACACGTGCGGACACCCTGGCACGTGTGAATACCGATTTGTAGCAAGGCAGGAAGAATATCCTATCAATAAACAAGTTCAAGAGCAGCGTGGGCGGTCAGCGAATGGCGTTGTACTAATTTCTTATCGGGTCACTTACTCTATCGGATCCAGGCTAATGGGTCTTCCCATTAGCCTGTCTATGTAATACTGATCCCTGGTATTAAAACCAGGAGTCTTTGTCGAAATGAAACAAGTTATTCCTTTTAGGTTTAGGGTTCCTTCTTGTTCCTTCCCGTTCTAAAATCACATGGGCCGTTCAACCACTTCTTGTTTTCCAATACAGGCTGTGGCATCTCAGAGGAGCAGGGAGATCCACTCGCTCACGCGGAGCAGAGGAGGAGTCAATGTGACTACATCTCCATGCTATTATCCCCTCATTTCTCTCCTCATCTAGTAATGTTCTTTGGAATTTTCTTTGGATCTAGTTCTTGATAAGCATTACTCTATTCAGCAATTTTCTTGAAATTTCAAAATCGAATCACTGTTCCAATACAGATCTGCACCAAGTTCCTAACACGAGATGACATGACTGTGAGCAAAATGGGACCAAAGATAGGTTCCAGCATTCATTCACACAGTATTTTTCAATTAAAGAGGAAATCAATTTGAATCAATCATACTAAACACACAAAAATAGATAAAACATAACATTCTATTCTTCAAAGAGCGAATAAGTGAAGAAGTTCGTGAACAGAATTTCATAACAAAGCATTATTGTTAAACAAAGCCCCTTATTGTATCTTTTATTTAACTTTTAATGTGAATTAAGTCACTTAAACTCGGGCCGGGCCCGGGCCTAGTATTGGACCCACTCCAGGCCCAGGCCCGGGCCAGAGCCCAAGCCCACAATGTAAGTCATGGGTATTTAAACCCCAGACTCTGATCACGAATTTGAAGTTCTCTTTTTCCTTTCTGAAACCCTAAATGTGGAGGCTGGGTCCTGGTCTGTTCTGCTCCAACAGAGCTAACAATTATAATAAATATGGTGTCTCCTTTCAACTATTATCAAGGTTGACCTTATTACAAAAGCAAGAACAGAGATATGCTTTTTTGGATGTCTAAAAATAGTGTGTCCTATATAAACTGACATCTTAATTAGGATCCAAGCTATTTCAGCCAGAGCTGTGCGTTAGAGATAAAGAACGTATATGTATATGTATATGTATATGTATATGTATATGTATATGTATTTGCTTTGTTGTGGGAACCAACTTATTGTAAATTGAGTTTCAGATAATGATCGTTCATCTGACTCCCAGAGTGGTGTTATTAATAATCGACGGAAGATGTCTGATGGCAAGATGTATTTTTTACCATGGCAATGCAAATGAAACCTTCAATAAACAAAATTAAGTCAAACTGGGGTACCTTTCTCTTTGTTGCGCACTGTTGGAAGATGGTTCTGCAAGCAGCATAGGGTGCTCCTTTGGATCGATCAGTAGCCTTTCTCTGAAAAACATTTCATAGATAGTCAAAGAGAAAGTAAAGTCAAAAGGAAATGAAAAAGAATTGAGCAGAAAATCATTTGGTCGTTCATAAATGGGAGACATGTGCCACAGACCATTTACAGACATGCAATCACAGATTGCCACAGTCAAATTAAAACAGTTTCTACATCACGCTCATACTAGACAAGGGTGTCCTATGGTAAGCTATCATATGATTTTAGGCCCTTGTCACAGGAAACTTCTCCATGATGAAGTTGACATGGACATATTACCAGCTCCAACGAATCTCAAAGTTTCAAAGCTGGCTCTGTCAAGCGCTTCACTTCTTGAAACTGAACTAAAGTTTAAGTTTAAAAAGAGACCCAAAATCTTGTGCTAAACTTGCTTTGAAGCATCACCTTTGTCATTACTAAAACATTTCTGGGAACATCCTCAATACACTGAAAGGCAGAGGATTCTCGTTTAGATATTGACTATAAAAATGGGATAATGTGATAAGAACCCAGGGATTCTTATCTGGGAAGATAGTCATGGATGAGGGAGACCGGCTGTAAGATCATCGCCAGGCATAGAGGAGGGAGAATGCAAGAAAGGTCGTCAGTGGAGGGAGAGGAAGGACTTTGCCAAAGGGGTGGGGATTTTTTTAAGAAAATAAGACATCGCCCGACATCAGAAATCAACCTGAGGCTATTAGTATATACGAACGATAAATACACTGATGACCAGAATGCACCCCCTTCACTTCCTTGGAAACCAGTATGAAACAAGACTCTCCACGTCATGAAGGAAGCTGTCTGTCGACACATCCCTCCCCATAAACACAACCTTATTACATAGCCCATAGCACCGTGAGGAGCATTCCCCACTCTGTTCTCCTCCTGGCTTGCCTCCCCTGATAGAACTCCAGAAGGCCTCATCTGAGGCAGCATCCTTATCATCCACCCCTGGGCAGATGGACACTCAAAAATAGATGCGCAGTTATCCTCACCCCTTGTTCACATAGCATATTCTGCCATGGCATGCGGTAACAGTCTCCTCTAAAGGACTTGTGACACAAGTCACATCTAATACCCGCACATTTAAGGGAACCTTCTTCTTCCAGAAAAGTTTGAATGTGCGCATGGTTGTCGATTCCTCCATTTGGCCCTCTCTGATCTTTGAGTAGGCATCTGGGACCAAAAATGAGATGCTGCTCCACTTCCAACCATCATGTGTCTTGCTAAAAGGTCTCAGGAGTAAGAACTACTGCAGCATGCTCAACAAATCTCACACCCTCTGCTCTGACAGAATGTACTCTGAAATCCCAAGAAGCCCTATCTGTGGCATGAGGATTCTGTGCAAGGGTGACAAGGCATGGAAACTCCTCCCACGGAGTCTGAAGATCACCCAAAATTGATGAACAAAACTGGTCCCCACCACCATTCAGGTCCTTATAAACCAGCATCAAATAAAACCCTCCACTTTGTGAATGACTCCATCCGTAGAATCCATCCTCATTACAATGCAGCCATATGGCCCATATAACTGCCAGTCGTTTTCCCCACTTTGCCTCCCTACTGAATATTCCACCCCTAAGAGAGGTCCAGAAGGCCTCGTCCAAAGTAACATCCACCCAAGAGTGGCTGCCCAAAACAACCCCAGAGCAGGTGTCAAAGAACAGATGAGAGCAGTCTTCTTCACCCCCTGCACATAGAACACACACCACAAAAGTGTCTTGGAATAGCCTCTTCTTGAGGGTTCACATCACAAATCTCTGTCTCAGTAGCACTCAACCACCAATACTTACCTTTAAATATCTTCCCCATCCATTTGAACCTGCAAGTGTGAATGGTTGACAGCTCTTCCTCAATCTGGTCATCTCTGACCTTCGCATAAACACCAATAAAGAGGTACCCTCCCACTCTCAGTTATCTTGCGTCTTGTTGATAGGTTTAACATGGGTTAAAAGATGCTCCATGCACAAAATATTCGCCATCCTCTGGTCCAACTGCACAGCCTCAAAAATTGGATTCTATGTACCATCCCAGCAATCCCAAATTGTGGTCCGAAGGTCCCTTTCCAGCGCAAAAAGTTGTGGCAACTCCTCTCATAGAATGCCCCAAGCAGACCAGTCTACCTAAAAACCGAATAGTGAACCATCCAGTTGTTTGGCATCCAAGAAATTTCAGAGTTAACGGATGACATACCTCAAGCCCTTCCAGATTACAGATGCCTCTCTGTTGGAGTTGCATGCCCATCCCAGTCTAGCCACCTTCCATGGTTGTCCTTCAGCACATCCAGCATCAAATCCTCCCTAGAACTGATAATCTTGCCCGGCCACTTTGTCAAAAGGGCCAAGCTAACTGTTTGTAACAGCAAGACGCCCAGCACAATCTCCCTTGTCCCTACCCTCCCCTGACCTTGAGCCACTTGGTCAAACCTTCCAGCCACTTTCCAACTCTCACAGGTCGTTTGAAGACCAAGAAATACTATCAAAGGGTCGCAAAGAGCACCAACTGCCCTCAACAGTACCCTGGTCTGCCCCCCTCCTGCTGTCTCTCCACCTTCTTGATCACCAGCTGTCAATCAGAGAAGTCTGGCCCTCGTTAGTGGGAGGCCCAAAAAACGGATGGCTAGTGCCCCAAT
This sequence comes from Wolffia australiana, assembly GCF_029677425.1. Taxonomy (NCBI): domain Eukaryota; kingdom Viridiplantae; phylum Streptophyta; class Magnoliopsida; order Alismatales; family Araceae; genus Wolffia; species Wolffia australiana. The sequence goes on from NC_135848.1 coordinate 13,699,053, forward strand.
TGACGTCCCCAACGCTTTAAAGAACTGGACCACCACAACCTTTGATAACTCAAACCCAATGAAAGCAGATTTGGTGCGGTTAATTTAGAGACCTGAAAAATCTGCAAATAGATACAAAATCATGGTAAGATTCCAAGCCTCTTCCACAAACCCTCTGGGGAACTCCCCGACATGGTAACCCTCAACAAGGCACGTGAGCAGGCTTTAATGGTACATGTAGAAAGGGAATCCACCACTAGGAGAAAGAGTAACAGCGCCAGATATCTTGACGACCAGCGCCAGATATCTTAAGGGATGTATATGATCCGCCGCTGAATTGGGAGAGGGGGTGGGCGCACAAGAGAGGAGAATCCCCTTTTTGGCATAGTCTGTGGCAAATCATTCTTCGCATCTGGGATTCCTTTGACCCCCAGTTGGGGGACAGTGGACGGTTCCGGTTTTGGACCGACAATCGGACAAAGCATGGCCCCCTGAAGATGCAGTTCCCAAGGCTCTTTGCGCTGGCGAGGAACCCTAATATCGCCGTCAGCGAGTGCTGGGAAGGGGCGTGGGTCCTTAACCTTCCTGGGTCTTTGTCGAAGGAACATTTTGTGAAGTTGCTGAGGTTGCATGAGATCATCCACCCTCTCAGCCCCTCGGGAGCCTCCATGGACGGGTGGATATGGCGGGGACCGCCTTTCTCAGTAAAGGAGGCATATCTGAAAATCCGAGGGGAAGTGAGGGACGACATCTATACCGGTGCTACATGTCATCTCATAATGATGCAAAAAATCCCCTTAAAGGTGCGGCTGTTCGGGCGGCTGCTGAGGAGACGACGTCTGGTCACATGGGTGTATCGCAGGCGATGGGCGCCCACGGAGCCCATCTCGGGCCCTCTGTGTAGCGGGGGTGAGGAAGACTGCTCACACCTTTTTTTCACATGTCCGTTTGCCAGGGGAGTATGGACATCGCAGCAGGTTCACGGCGTGGATTTTTCCTCCGACACCGCGTTTTGGGCTTCATTCACGATGGGTAGACACCAGAGCAGAGCGGACTGGGGGAAAATATTGGCGGTACTCTGGGCGATATGGATGCATCGAAATGATGTGGTGTTCAAAGGAGGGACGGCATCGGTGGACAGCGTCATCTCTGGCATTAAGATTTTAGGATCTTTCTGGGGGTTTTGGGGGTAGCGGGCTGGCCTTACGTGGCCATGTCTGTATATGTTATGTACATAATGTTTGCATCTTTTTAATGGAACAGGTGGACCACTGGTTTCCGGGTGGCCTGCCCTACTTTCTTTCAGAAAAAAAACAACAGCGCCAGATATCCTGCCTGACCCCCTGACCCCTCTTTGAGGATGAATTTGATACGAACCATCCGGTTCGTACAGGTGAGAAGACGGTGGAGGGAGAGTGAAGACGCCGGGTGGTTGTCGGCGTGTCGGAATGGACTACAGCAGGGCGGGACTGGCGGAGTGGATGTTGCCGGAGAGCTCGACGGAGTGGACGTCGTCGAGGGAGAGGAGAGACTACTTGAAGCCACAACTTAATGATTCATCTCCTGCCCTCCCACAAGGAGGGCTACATACTTAAAGGAAACGTAAAGGGAATGTCTAAAGACGAAAATGCACCTAGTGGGCTTACTGGATCGTATCATGTAGAAAGGGAAATGTAATGGTACATGTAGAAAGGGAATCCACCACTAGGAGAAAGAGTAACAGCGCCAGATATCTTGCCTGACCCCTCTTTGAGGATGAATCCATCCACTGTCCCAGCCCCCATTTCCCAAACCCGACAATGACCGAGAGATAACGCATCTCCTGACCCAGGCCACATATTCAGGGGGAATATCTCCCTTCCTCATCAAAGAACACAGGGATTCTCACTTTAAGGGCCCTACTAAATTTTGCGGATGTTGAAAATGTAGATACCAGAAGGAGAGAGGAGGCAAGGTGACAGGAGGAGCCTGCCACCTTGGGAGCTCAACATAAACCCTAAGAATAAATCATCGTTCCTTCATTCTATCTGCCATAAAATATACAGATAGAGATGTACACTTTCACACAAAACTCCTAATAAAGAAGGGTATGACAGTTTAACCCTCAAGCGCAAGAGTGAAGAATATACTTAACCAATAGGGTATACTAAACCAGTAGTGTGAAAAGGATGCTCGCAATGGGGAAGGCTCCTCGCGATGCTCTGGACACTATGGCTGCACCGCAATGAGGTGATATTTAAGGGAAGGGCCATGTTGCTGGACTCCGTACTACATGATGTGGAGAATTGTATATGCTATTAGTTTAGTAGGAAGTGACAGGTGGAAAAAAGACCAGGCTGGTCGGTCATCTATTTTTCACAATCATATATATTATTATTAATTTTGGGTTGATCACCGATTTCAGGTGACCTCTCTTTTTTATTAAAAAAAAATTTTAACCCGGTAGTCTAGCACTAGATATTCTCCTATGATGTAATATTCTATAACTGGGCCTATTCTCCTTGCCACGGCCTTTATTTTCTTGCACTGCCTTTTGCAAGGACAATTGTTTGAGAAGTATGTGAAATCATCATTCTGCACAGCTATTTCTTTTAGGTCTTCTGTGATAGCTTCCCTAGCACGACCTAATGGTTTCATCATTATTACAGCTGTTCTACACATTGAAAAGCATATATATAGCATCTCTGGAAAGGCATATCCCATTAAAAATAAGTATATGAGATGTTCCAGATGCATACCCAAGTCGAGAACCCTAGGAATAGGGACTAAATCCATGTGGACAAACTCTTCTCCACTCCAATATTCTTGGCCAATGGCATTGAATAAGACACTGAGAAAGATATCATCCATCGCCCCCGCCCCTCCGGAGACCTTAATTTCTGATTATTAAAATACAATTTTCCAATGCGTATAAAGAGAGGTAACAACTGGATTCTAGCACTTCCTTACAATCGGATTTGATGAGGATGTTGATGAGGTAAACAACAAAAATGGAGTATCAACAACAATAAACATCATAGCATTTTCTCTAGGAAAATTTTAAATAATAAATAAAGTTACAACCTGAAGGCATGGTCCCATATATTATCAACAATGTCCCAATCAACAACTACTCCATCTTTTATTGGGGACGCTACCTGAAAGATCATCTGAGAATTCAGAACCCACAGCGATAGAACATAAAAAGAAAAAGAAAATCAAGCCTAAAGTTGAGAGCTCGACGTCCATGTGATCTCGACGATATCCCAATGCTTGACAACCCACGTATAACTTGCGCCTTGATTTGGCCTTTTCTGACTCAGTTTGCCCACTGTCATTTGAACGCTCCCCAATAGAATCGGAAGCTCTCTGAGATTTGGTATCATCACCAGCTTCTGTCTGGTCTATGGAACCGACAACCTGCCAAGAATAGAAGAAATCACCATAAAATGTCGACAGCATACTAATTTATCAGTACAATGGAGTCCAACTCAATGAGCTTCGAATTCTTGGGGTGAACAGTATCATCTAATTATCCAGTTGAGAATAATGAATAATACAGTTAACTGATGTTGCATTGCCACGTTCATTTTTTTTTTTTGAAGATTTTTTTTCCTAAGTTCATGCTTCACAAGAACCAGTCAACAACAGAGGAACAGGCCAACATCACTAACCACCCATTTTCAGTCTAATCGATTACTTCGTAGAGTACAACATTCCTTCGTCAAAATGAGCGTCAGGGCATACTTAACACCTTTGCACGTGGAGAAGCTTGGAGGTCATTAATTGGAGAAGCTTCGAAGCACAGGAGAGGTCAAGAGATCATTAAAAAAGGCCATAAAAACAGAAGACTCTCCAGGATAGATAAATTTCTAGCTGAAATAAACCAATAAATCACAAAATTTTAAATAAAATATTTCTACAATAATTTTAGATGCTTTACTGGATATGTTGACAACACACGGGTTGCATCATCTCAATACAGGACCTTTAACATTTACACCAGTCAAAATTTTCGACCGAGGATATTTGATCCAAATGCCAACCTCTGACTTTAACTTAAGAAAAAATAAATGTGCGTAAAGCCACAAAAGAATCCAATTTGTGGAATCTCAAAGGATAAACAATCGGACAACATTTGAAACAGCACACTCACGGATGGGAAAACAGCCTTGGGGGCGTCTTCTCCAGCATAACCCGCTTTGCACGTGTGCGATCCAAGATCAATGACTATTGCCGAAACTTCATCTGCGTCACGCCAGGTAGTAAAATAAAAACAGTCAACGATGACAGAAAGCTCAAATACCCGAAATCAACGCAACAGGCACTTAAATGTTGCAAAAACCACAACACGGAAATCATAAGAACAAGGCATTTACCTCCTCCATACATGATGTAAACTCGCGATCTAAACACAGAGACGCTAGAAAACTGAGGGTTGATACGCGAACGGGACAACGAATCCTTACTTCTCAAGTAGCGAATGGCCTATTGCGAGAGGAAATTGAGAAACTTCACGACAAATTAGTAGACTTTGTTTCAAGCCGCTGCTTAGCGGGAGGAACGATGAGCTCGGATTTTGAAGTGAGCAGGTAAACCCTCGTTTAACGAGAAGACGCCCTGCTTATCGGGTACGGATCCGGAACCATTAAAATCCGATGACGACTCGTTATTCGTCCTTCCCTGGTTAACGTCCGTCCGGGACGTGACGACCGCGACGCGATGGGATGGATGACGAACGGTGACGGCCCGGTCCAGGTTTTTGATAAAACCATCACATTCCGAACGGCGTCACCATCACAGGTGACGGAATTCAAAGCTCAGTTCTCTCTCTCTTGAGGAGATAATTTTTAAGGTTTTTTGCAATTTTTCAATATTTTTTACAAAGCCCTCACCGAGATCATCTGTGACATCCATCACGCACCTCACCCGTCCGAGGACCTCCGTCACTGTCACGTCCCTGTCGCGGATATTTCGTCACCGTCACCGTCGCCGTCGCGGGTCAAGAATTTCGTCACCGTCACTGTCACGTCATCTGTCATGTTGCTGTCGCCATGATGTGTGACGGGACGGATGACATCTGCAGTTGCCCAGTTAACGATAGGAGGACAATGTTGATATCGTCATCATGCCTCGTCCACTGGTTGGATGATGATGGTGATGGTGATGGACTATTAAATGATGGAAAATTTTGCAAAAAAGAATTTATGTATAGAATAAAAGGAAATATGTGATGGTCGAAGTAAAAAGTTAAGAGAATAATTGTTTATGTACAGTTTTTACGAATGTGAAAAAATGATAACTTGTGAACCCAGCGGAGTAATGCATTAATGTATTTATTGGATCTGAATGATACAAAAAATGATTTATATGAGATAACTATGATGAAAACATTCTTCAGTGAGACTCTAAAAAGTGGAACTAAATGTAAATGAAGACTATGGCATTGATGTCATTAACATGGTAAATGATGTGCTAAAGTATTATGGACTTTTCTAATGGAAAACTAAGAGAATTGTTAAACCTCAAACCAAAAACCCAGCAGATGGTAGAAGCACTCTCTCCCCTCCTTGCTAGGCTCCCTACTAATTTGAGGCATATATTTTTCCCTAAAAAACGAGTCAATAACTAAACAATAAATTAAATGTAAAAATTATGTTGTGTTTCTGATTTTACCAAACATAAGAACCATAATAACCATTATGTTGTGTTTCTCATCGTCATTAGAGATCCACTTGTCCCCATAGGCATCACAAAAGTAATGTATTCTTAGCAATCAACTAACAATTCATAGTGATAGGAAACTTGATTCCTTCTGTAGTAGGTTGTGCCCTTTTAAACATGATGACTGCACTCCCAACCAAGAATAGGCAACCAACTAGGGTGTTGGTTGCACGTACAAGAAGAAATTCATGCGTGAAAGCAACTAGTCGAGGTTAAATATTTGTGCATATATGTGCCAACTATTATTGTGCTAATTATTCGATTAATATACGAAATCTACATATTTATTTGTATTCAAAGTATTATATACATGTGATATTGATTTCATGATAAATGTGTCTATAACTCCCTGCATTAGCACTTGAATATTGAATTGATCATGTTATTACCTAGATACTATGAATGTTTCTGATTTTACCAAAACCATACCAGTATATTAACAACACTTTGTGCACATTTTGGGTATTTTTAAGTAATATTCTTGACTTCCTAGTCAATATTTTTTTATTATTGATGAATAGTTCCAAGTATCATGTGTGCAGAAATTTATAGAACTCAAAATTGGACAATGGTCATTAGGTTAGAGCATCCTTGTGTGATTTTAGATATGCTTATTTGGGTTAGCGAGTCAAATTAGAGCAATTTTGATTTTGGGATTCAAATGAGCAATTAGAGAGATGGGTGCCACGTCTTTGATCCCTCCGCATTTCCCTCTGACCCCTTTTAGTGGGAGCATGGGTTTCAAATGAAATAGTTCTAGAAACTCAAACTCAATGAATGGGAAAAGAGAGAAACGGCGAGGAGATAGAATAGGAAAAAATAGAAGGGCACTTTCGATCGTGCCCTGTTTCTAATATTATCTTCCTCTGTCTCGCTTTACCTCATTCTAGGCTTGTTCTAGAAGTGGCTAGCTAGCAAGACAAGGCTCATTAACATCTTGCTTGTGTTGGGTTTTGTGCCTTGATTCATCCATGGAAAACATGATTCCATGGATAAGGAAGCGTGTTAATCGATTCATATCAATCTTTAAAACCAATATATCAAATGTACCTTTTGGAGAACTTTTTCTACCTTTGACCTTCTCGCTTTGAGATCATTCTAAAGTCATTCATGTGCCCGGCCTCTAGAAGTATCCACGCGATGACTTGGCGCTTAGATCTCTACTTCTTCTTCTTCAACTCTCCATGAAAATCCTGAAGATCTTCTCACCATGAAGACACTATCATTGGTTGAGTGGAGAAGAGAGTAGAGTGGAGAAAGGGGGAGCTCTCAAATCTGGCTGGCGTGGGAGCCTGATATGAGCGTCCCTTTACTACTTATATTTTACTCAAGTTTTTCTCAAAAATATATTCATCAATGCCCCTATGATCTTATGTGTGTGACCCTCTAGGCCAATATATCATTCTAGTTAATAACTTTAGTCGCCCAATACAAATTATTGGCCAATATTATTAATTAATTATATCAATATATAGATTAATCAATTAGGGATTGATTTAATTCAATCCATAGGTTGGGTTTCCATGTTGTAGGGTGCGAAGTTACACCTCGTGCTTCAAAATATACCTAGTATTTGATCTCTCTCATAGAACATTTACCATCATTGGTTACCGTATATGTATAATCTATCATCTGTTCGAGACTCTCGAACGACTAAGGGTATGGTTTATCATCAAACCCTAATTCGTCATTCGATTAGCACTAAGGGATCATTGGAGAATGCCTTCTCCAATATACTCATTAACCTGGCTAGGGATTTGCTACATCGTCTTCCTTGAGTTAATCTCCTCTTATACTGAGGGTGGATGATCACATCTTGACCACTCAATCATCTCCGTGAACTTCTTACTATATCCGAGCTATGACTTGTTTGAATCCCATGATTAGAGACTCGTAAATCATAGTCAAAATGTAGTTGTCCATTCACGAGATGCCCTTGGTGTCTCAAGTCAGTGGATCACCTATACAACCATGACATGAATCAACATGATTGATGTTTAAGTACAATACTAGTCAGGGATTCATACGGATTGATTCAGTGAATTCTTTCTCCAAAGAGCGCTCACTATCTGTCCTTAGTGTCACCACACTAATAGCCACAAGATCAACTTTACTTACTTTACAAGTGGGATCAGTTAGTGCTATTCTATCTAGATAATTGATGTCTATCTTGACTATCCATTGAATATGACTATTTAGAATATATGTTTAAAGAGTAGTGATCACTGGCATTATGATCTCATCATAAAATACACCTCCAACTTACGGCTCCCTTCATGGGAAAATAGATCCCAACAAATTGATTCAAAAAAGACATCTAATTTTTGACAATTAATCGCATCAACCTCCGAGCGATCAATAAAGGAGGAGGGTATTCATATTTTTCAATATAAACCTCACATTGGAATAACAATGAACATAAAATTTCATTAAATGAATTTAAATAAATATAGTGGTGTGATTGGCTTGACGGTCGCATAATATCCATCAGCTTGTTCAACAAGGTTGAAGAAAGTGTTTTGAAGTATTCATCCGTGCTCATCCATTTATTGGGGGTAAAACATTTTCTGATCCTACAAAAATATAATGGTCCAAATTTAGCGAGAAATATGAGGGGCTCAACCTGAGCATCAACACTTTAAGAACCTATATCAACACTTCAAAATTTTCTAAATCAAAACCTTAATAACTAAAGTTTCTTCACCTAAAATATTAGTAAAAATAATGTATTTACCCTTTCAAATGTGTATCTCATTTCCTCTTTGTTCAGTGCTCATTCAAAATTTAGCCCACCCAGGTTTCTCTAGGGGATCTATTGACTATATGATCCCCTTCACTTGGGGCCTACTCCTAAACCTTAAATATTATTTATTTAAATGTTATCATGTAAATATAATTAAAATTTTGAAATATAAAAAATCATATGTATTACTTTTATTTTTATTGGTCTCTAAATAAAGTAAATAAAAATATATACAACTATTTTTTATCATTCAGATTAGTTTTAAAATTTTAATTTGATTCTAAAAAATTAATAAAATCCAAAATATATATGTATCCTTTCTAAAATTAAATAAAATATGGATAAATTATATAAAATATTTTAATCATTTTTTTATCTTCCTACTTAACTAGAATCCCAAAAAAACCTAAAAATTGTTGACATGTGAGCTTATTAGTTTAATTTCCTGAGTAGAAAAATTCTAAGAATGAATTATTGCTACATGTGGATCAATAATTTACTTACCTTGTATTATTTAGATATTATCATGTCCGAAAATCATAAGTATTGTTTCTAAAGTTTAAATAAAAACAAAAAATCCTAAATTGGACATTATCATCTACCTAGCTTAAAATGATGAAATATAATTTTGTTTGTTTCATAAAAATTTTTGAACTCATCAATTAAGAATCATATTTATTGCAATGATTAATGTAGCTAATCATCACAAAAGATGCCATAATAGCCAACAATTAGTTTTACTAAATTTTAATTTTTTATGTGTAGGGGTGTCGTGGACCAGTGAAAAGGAGGACCATATTAAAATCCCAATAATTAAAACCATAGAGAACGATAAACATGACATGTGTCAGCTGTATGAAATTAAGGACTACAACCACGTGTAATGTTCTCATTGGGGAAAATGGACTTTGTGATGACTTGGAAAGCACAAATCGCATCACCATGTCACTCATCTAACATTAAATAATTACAAATATTTTTTACTACAACATCAATGTCGCTCCATTTTAATTGTTGAACTCTCATAAAATGTTGGCATGTGAAAATTTGATTTTACGCATACAATCAGACAAATTTTAAGCTTATTTTGGTATTAACTTTTTATTATTAGTCTCATTTTAACATGAAATTACATTTGATCCATAATTAGTCAATCATTTTAAGTTTACACTTTTTATGAGTTTTACGTGATTAACCTATATTACAGTGTGATTTTACAGTGTTTTATTGCAGTGTGATTTTAAGGTGAGAAGCAGATATTTGGGCTTAATTACTGTGTCAAGTGTATTTATGTATATTTTCAGTGTCAAAGTTAAATTAACCTATATGATGTTAAAGGCTAATTAATTAGAAGGATAATAATGGTTATTGGACATTGGATCTGTTAACTATAATGCACACATGAGCAGCTAAACAAGTCTCACTGAAGGATATAAGAAAACACGAAACTGATTTGGACAAGGTGATTCAATCATTTATTTTGTCGACATCATTTCAATTCTATTCCACGTATTTTACTGCAGGAATTCACTTTATTTCATTCAAATCAAGTTATACAACCCAACAATAAAGTTGCAATAGGTTTTCATGTTTTGATATGGAATTAACATGTTGTTTTTTATACTCTTCCTGCCATCTTCCAATCATTCCCTCAAATATATAAAATGAGGCGCCAAAAATCATCCTTTAACTTGATTCATACATATTTGGGTATTTAAGGCACTTTTCATGAAAAAGCACTTATACCCACCAACATCTATTAATCGTATGTGTATGACTCTCTATGCCCATATGTTTATTCTAATTAATAACTTTAGTGGGTTAATAGTACTTATTAACAAAGCTTATAAATTAAAAATATCAACATATAGATTAATTAATCAAATATTGATTTCACCAGATTATAAATTAAATAGGTTAAGTTTCCATCAAGTGTGGTGCCGAGCTACACCTCGTGCTTTGGAAAATACATAGTAATTAAAATATCTAATGGAACCTTTGTTGTCATCAGCTACCACATATGTTCAATCCTTCATTCATGTAAGACTCCCAAATGATTTAATTTATGGTTAAATTTCAAACCCTAGTATGCCATTATAGTTAGTATTAATGCATGACAGGGATCATATAAAATGTATTCTCCAATATCTCTACTACCTAAGCTATGAATTTAATGCATCTTATGCCTCAAGTTAATATATTATTATATTGAGAGCATATCATTCTATATGAACGAAACAATCACTGTCATTTAGTTTTTTCTATACATAATCTGAGACCAATTTTAATCCTGCAATTAAGAGACCATATGTCATAGCAAAGAATTGTCTTCCACACGTAATGTCTTTGGTGTCTCATAATTTACGTATCACTTATACAACCGTGAAATGAATCAACCTTGTTAAACTTTTAGTATAATATCATTTAGGGATTCATACATACCAACCTAGTAAACTTTTATACACAACCATTTGTCCTTATCTCCACACAGATGGCCACAAGATCATTGATACTTATCATATGAGCAATGATGAAATATTGTTACTGTTTCGTACTAGTTTGATGTCCATCTTGAGTATCTATCGAATATGAATATTCATTATACATGTTTAAAAACCAGTGCTCACGATATTATGGTCTGATCAAAATTCATTGAGTCATTGCATATATTCATGTATTTCATTATAAAATCACACAAGAGTGATAATAAAAGAATATTTATTCCAATTAAGTGAAATAGAATATGGAATTATGATTGGCTTGATGACCACATGGTATCAACCAGATAATGGGTATCAGATAAGTGGAGTTTACTCATCATCACAAATCAGAATGGTCGTGGTGGAGTGTAAGGATCTGGGATAAGCCCTCTCACCTTACTTTGTTTCACCTTTGTCATCGTTATTAGGTTAAATACATCACCACTATCTTCATCACACCATGTTCTATCATTGGATCACAGATTGTGTCTTTCATATATCCATTTTCCAACATGTTTATGTTACCAGACGATGTCACAAAAGTCGGACAATATTTTCATCATGAATCACTATCATGTCCTCGTTCGTCATTGAACAACCATAAAATCAATGACATCTTGGTTCCATAATTTAGCATTCAACATGTCATGTGTACTATTACACTATGTTGAAGAGTCAAATGGGATATGGTATTGAAATTATGATTCATATCGGATATCTTTGCATGGCTCATGTATTTTTGGTATCATAGAATTGATGCTCAAGTAGATGTGACCAAGGCTCCCAATAAGGCAACAGAATATTTGAATACAAGGATCATGAGCCCCCATATTTGAATCATATGCTCACATTATTCACATTGACTGATCACTTAATGAACTGTGATGCCAAGTAGGCCACATAAATTCTCACCGGTCCACATGTCCACTATCAATTACTCTTTGGGATATTTCCCACCAAATATACTAGGCTCTCCTTTATAACCCCATTTAATTTTTGTGCTGCAACCTTTATCACCTTGAAATGTAGAGGGTCCACATTCATCTCAATGGTGTACTTTCAAATGATCTTGAAACCCTTTTTGTCAACGATGATCCATAATGAGTCTGTGAGATAATAAAATGGGTTATAATATCTCCTTCTTTCCCCTAGACTTTTAGTTACCAAAACACTATGGTCACACGTGTTAGAGATAGAGCACTGCTCACTAGCAATATCTTTCAACTTATCATGGATCCGAAGATAGCTGAACTTCATATTCCACAACAGATGAACATTTTCTTTCAGTATGGTAAGCAAGCCCATATCCTCACTCCAATATTTAAAATGATTTAGTATTTGTACCGTCCCTATATGCCTGGTAAAAAACTATGAGTTGTATGGACATGGATTTATTAAACATCATCTAGCAAAAATGCTTGATCCAAATCAATGTGCAAGTCACCACAAGTCAAGGCCATACCAGAATATCTAAGGCAAATAAAGTGGAGGAAATGTGTTGAAAAAGCATGCCCCATCAAAGATGAGTAAATTGACATACACATAAAAAATGCTTAAATATATACACACCATGACCTTGACTCAACAACCTCATCTTGTGATGATGGCGCACGCCATCAAGGATCATCGACGACGTCGTCCGCGCCGCCCGCCACCGTTGTTGACAGCGGGGCGAAAGTGCTTGGTTATCGTAGTTTGATTTCACCATTTTTCTTCTAGTTGTATTTTGTGTTTTCTTCGTACTCGTCCTGTTTTTGACGCACCGCGACGCGTCCTGTGTCCGCGTTTTCATCGTCATGGGAAGAGGCCTCTAGTCCTTTCCCCTTTTTAAAAAATTTTTAATTTTCCCCTTCTATGTGTAATGGGGGCCCATTCTATAAGGGCCCCTAATGGACCTACTTTCGCGCCCCCCCCCTTGTTGACCACTTAAGGGGGCCCATTTGACCTCTTCCCCCTTTATGAGGGAAGAGGGGGGCGCCTTAGTTCTTCACGCCAGGAAGAAATAAAAGAGAGTACTATTTGATTTTTTCGTTCTGGTCTCCCTCCCTCGTTTAGAGAAGAAAACAGAGGTGGGAGGAGTTGGAGGAGAGCAAGGAGGACTAGAGAAAGGTGTCTACGTGCTCGCAGGTTGATCCGACCTCTCACTTTGCTGAGCGTACCCACATATTGCCCTCGTTGGACAAGTTCACCCCGAGCAAGCCAGATCACCTATGTCCACTAGCGATCCCAAATCGATTGAGCGGAATATCTACGCCGTGCAGATTACGGACAGTGACCAAACCTATCAGAATTTTCCTCACTCGATATTGCGGGGGCTGCCTGATCGATCTGGCCGTGTACATGCACAGGGGAGGAGCCCCGCGATTCAAATTCCTTGTCGTCTCTTGCCTCTGGCGACTACTTCATCGTCGATCAAAGGCTGCAATCGAGTTGGCCCGACGTTGCTCAAAAAAGATAGCGATCGAGCCGTGGCCATCAACGACCGTTGGTTGACGGGAGGAATTCCAAAGTCCGGATGGAGACCCCATATGCGGATCTCTCATCTGCCACAACTAGTGCCTACGCCCACGACAGGGACGCGGTAGGTGTGGCCGCCCACCCCCCCTCTTGGCGTTCTCTGGGTGCACTGGTGGAGTTCCTTGGTCGCTCCTGATCGATCCTCATTTGCTTGATGTGGACGACCTCCTGGTTGAGGAGAATTTTGTCGTGGAGTTCCCTCCACCAGGAGTTTGTCCCTAATCTTCCGGGACCAAGCACACTGTTCAGCCGACTCACTACCGCACATGAAGCTACTACCCATGTGGTTGTTGTTCCCAGTGCCGAGTGAGAACGATTTATCGTACATGCCCGATAGCCGTCATGTTGTCAAATGGGAATTCTTCCTCTAGGGTGGATCCTCCCATTGCCACCCGTTTACCATAATTTCCATCTCCGTTGACAGTGCGTTACCCCCTTCCCCTAGGTTATGCCAACAATGACCGGTGGCTTGTTGGAGCCGTGACCGCTGCCTTGCTCATCTCCTCGACCCCTCTAACCTTTACCAAGTGCTCTGGTTCCCCTTAGCTTGCCGAGCCGCCGTTGACTCTCTACCGACTCTCCCCCATACCCGCTCCGACCGCCATCGACCGTTGATGAATTCTGCACCATGAGCCATGTGCCGATGAGGTATGCTGTCCTCTCCCGTTGCTCATTTAATTATCTCTTATAGTATAGTTTCGTATTGACTCCACCGCGCTCGGGCTAGGTAGGTGAGAGAGGAAAATTTGAGAGAAACTATGATGTAATGAGTGTCTTACCGATATGTACGAGTTTGTCTGTTATATGCGAGCCCTACAGATTGAATCCGTTCGGCCGCAAATGCCATCGTCGCTCCGATGAGGTTCGAGAGGCCACCGTCGTCATCATCTGACGACCACGTCCAAGCTCGGGGCTCGGCGCCTCCCTCGAGTCGGAGCCTGCACGTAGGACACGTAGGGTGCTCATTAATTGCATCGTAGTCACATCAATCCATTAGGATTTATCCGTCGAACGACGACACTGTCGACATTCGATACCTCCATCTCTTATCAGTGCCGAGCTATCATACTCGATGCTGACCGGACGATGTCCTAGACGATGTTCGACATCACCTTGTCACAACATGACTGGACCCTTGCCCCATCTCCAACCCCTACACCTCATCAACCTTCACCAAAATCCCCACTCTCAACCCCATCGTGGTTTGATCAATCACTCCTCCATCTAAAGTAATCTCTTTAACCTTCTTTGTTTTAAAAGAATGCCATCTCTTTCTTGCTCCTCACATTCTTCTTTTCCAAAAATCATCATCTTCTTCCAATAATTTATTAGTCATCATAATCTCGTTGTTGCAATTCTTCTTTTAACATTTGAAACCTTCTTTATTTTATTATTTTAGCCTTTGAAACCTTCTTTCACATCATCCGAATGTGCTAATCTCTAGAATGACATGTGTCATTGAGGTTGAAATATCAACCACTCATTAACGTCGAATGACATCATGGTTCAAAGCATCAAGCCCTACTTGAGTAAGGTAACTGAGGTTAAGTAACATAGACTTTTAACTAGTGTTTGGCATGTCCCGAATGGAACCTATTGAAAGTGATGGAGTGGATAATGATTGTTAATAGAGGAGTTGGGGGATATGGTCTGCCACATCTCCCATCCCATCTCATGCCCATGGAATCTAAGAAATTTGTCACATTTTCATCATACATCACTCTCGGTCGCATCTCCATGCGCCGCATAAGGGCGTATAAGCAAATATTTTTTTCTCATTATCTATTATTATTTGGGCGATTTGGGTCCATTACTTTAGATGGAAACTTAGGCAGCCAAAGTTTGGGCCCTTTATTCTTGTAGTTTCTGGACTGAATTTTCTGTCTTTGCCTCTCTATCTCTCTCTCTTTCCTTGTTTGAGTCTCTTTGTCTCTCTCTCTCTCTAAGTGTCTCTGTATGTCTCTCTCTATGTGTCTCTGCACGTATCTCTCTCTGTCTTTGTCTCTCTCTCTCTCTCTCTATTTGTCTCTGTATGTCTCTCTATCTTTGTCTCTCTCTCTCTCTCTATTTGTCTCTTTATGTCTCTCTCT
Organism: Wolffia australiana; assembly: GCF_029677425.1. Classification (NCBI taxonomy): domain Eukaryota; kingdom Viridiplantae; phylum Streptophyta; class Magnoliopsida; order Alismatales; family Araceae; genus Wolffia; species Wolffia australiana. Next base: position 13,714,565 of record NC_135848.1, read on the forward strand.
GTCTTTGTCTCTCTCTCTCTCTCTCTATTTGTCACTGTATGTCTCTCTCTTAGTCTCTCGCTCTATGTGTCTCTCTCTCTCTCTATCTGCCTCTGTATGTCTTTGTCTCTATCTTTCTCTCTCTCTCTCTCTCTCTCTCTCTCTCTCTCTCTCTTCATCTATCTATCTATCATCTATCTATCTATCTCTATCTCTGTTTCTCTCTATGTCTCTCTCTCTCACTGTTTTCATCTCTCTCTCTCTCTCTTTGTGTTTGTCTCTCTATATATCTATCTATCTATGCATCTATCTTAATGTCTCTCTATATGTATTTGTCTCTCCCTCTATCTCTCTAAATATATATCTCTTTGTCTCTCTATGGTGTCATCATCGAAGCGACCATAACTCCTCTTGCTACCATTTGGCCTAGTAGCCACCATAGCCGCTAGAGTTGAGGACATGAGCCGTGAGGTATTGATAATATTTTATGGTTTGATATAAAGTGTAAATGTAATCCATATTTTTTAAATTGATTTCAGTGTAACAATTATTTACTTTAAGTGTAAGTAGCGAAGATTAAGCTTCAAGGGCATTTTTAGCGGGATGTGTGTTTTGATGAATATTCAAAGTGATGCATGTTTCAATATGGGTTGTGATCAAAGCACAACAGGCCCTCAGTCAAGTAGTTGACTGATTCTATGTGAAGATAAAATAGGAGCCTTAGAGATATTAAAACGCTACTTAGTTTGACCACACACTGAAGAAGTCAAATCATGTATTTAAGATTTGTGTTTTTTATGACATGAAGATAAACATAATTTTTAACACTGGTAACCTATTTGTGTGAATTTTTCTTCATTTGATTTGTTGAATAACTTGTTGAAAATCCTATTTATTACCTTCCAGTATTTAAGGTTAAATTTACTAATAATTTAATGAAAATAAATTACATGAAGATATTATTATCCAATGGTGATATCTTGATTTAAATGATTTGTTAAACACACCTAAAAGTTTAAGATTATTTTTAAAAGTCAAATCGTTGGCATAACAGCTAGTTTTTTACTCCTAACTCTTGAAAGGTATTTTGAACCGATGGCAAAATTCTAAATAGGAAAAAATTGAAGTTGAAATGATTCTTATTTTATATTGCTTAATCATAATCAATGCATATGACTGTTGGAATTTTGACTTATTACCATTATGTCCTTTCAAATTTCTATGTCTATGTATACATTTTGAGTCCTAATTTCAAACTCCCTTCTCCTTTCCCTTTGAAAATCGTAGTCTAAAAGCTAGAGAGATCTCTCAATTTGTGGAGAAATTTTCAAGCAATGTTTGAGAAATCTTTGAATAGGTCATTTGTTTTTAACATCAATCCAAATCCATATAACTTGGAATCGTGTTTTTTGTTGCAGGGATTCGAAGGAAAGAAGGCCGACATCCGAACTTCGCATGTCCTCGACCTTGTGATAAGGTTACAATATTTAGAATAACTTTCATACTGATTTTGAGCTTTTTTTCAACTTATCAATTGTTTTTAACATCCATACAAAACCAAAAAACTTGGAATTACATCATTTGGTTGAGTTTAGAAAGAGTTACATGGGTTTAAAGTCGGACATGGAGGGATTGGGGGGGGTAAACTAAGAACGTGGAAAGATTGATCTATAGATATTTATCTGATTTGTTTTTGAACACTTTGGATGAGATAACAGTTGTGCGAATTGTGTTATGAAACCATTCCAGGTGGAATCATTGCATTTGGCGCAGGATTGAAAAAAAAATTGAGTTTTAACCATCAAAGGTCAAACACGGGTCAAGAATTTCGTCCAAAGAAAAAGTGGAGGAGAAGATCACTAAACAAAGAACAACCACAAACAAGGATGTATTACTGAAGGGAAGTCATAGTTATATTTATGAATTTTTATGTCTGAAATAAAATTTTTGACATAAATGTATTCTTGATGAAATACTTAAAATTGATCATTGTCTTGAATACTATTTTAAGTCGCCATCAATACTAAGTGTTGTAGAGGAGAGTACATTATTCAGAAATATACTGTTATTGCTAGATTTTTGTGATCACTCAGGTTAAGGCTTTGGGGGCCATAAGAAGAAGGCTTTGGGGGCCAAGTTGAAGTAGATCAAGCAACACCATTCCGTGGAAGCCTTTGAGGGTTGAGGACGACAAAGCTTCATCGAATTTTTCTTTTTTCTTCTTATCCTTGTTCAGCCCTATTTCCAAGTGATTTGCTTGGGGGGTATTCACACAAACTTGATTAGGGCACATCATCACGCCATGACAGGTACCCCCGAATAACATTAAGGATTAGCCAAGTTGTCTAAAAAAGTGTGTCTCCCATTTCTCCTTCCTCATTTCTTAGGCAAAAGAATCCTAGGCTAATTAAAAATAAAAATATAATATAAATATAAAACCTAATTCACCACCGCCCCAACCTCCTCCCCCTCCCAAGTATAACTCTTATCTCTATCTCTGTCTCTATCTCTATCTCTATCTCTATCTCTATTTCTATCTCTATCTTTATCTCTATCTCTATCTTAATCTATATCTCTATGTGTATCTCTATATATCTCTCTATCGCTATCTATATCTCTTTCTCTGTCTTGGCCACCTAAACTAACAAGTATAACTATATCTTATGAGTTGATATAAAATATGTATTCTATAATCCATTATGTATTCTATGACATCTTGTGTGTGAGGGGGCTTGACTGATTAAACCATGGTGGGATTGAGAGCCGCGGTGTTGGTGAACGTTGACAAGGTGTAGGTTCACAGATGGCCAATCCCTACAGCCAGCACCAATTACAGCTGACGAACAACTTTTAATTAGAGTTTAGCTAAATTACTGTTGACGTTGGCGTCATCGTCATCCGGCCGACGTAGCCTGGCACTGTTAGTAGCATCCTCAAAACGTCTGTCCAAGCACAACTTCAAGTTGAGCCAACAACGTTGACGTTGACGCTGACGCGGAGGTTGACGAAAATTGAACTAAAAACTTTACTGATAAAGGCTGATGACGGCGATGATGTTGTAATCATCAACGTCATCGTCATCGGCTGTATTTTCGGACGAAATAAAATGTTTCAAATTATAAATTAAAATTGATGCGGATTATTCATTAAACGTAAAGTGCGATTAAAAAAACGAAACTGTTTATTGAGTGATATTTAATATAACTGCTTGCCCTCTTCCCAAGTCTTCTCGTAACAAAGTTCAAACTCCAGCTTGGGCTGGAGAGATTGAGAGGGTTTCGTCACGGTTGATTCGATTCTCGTAACGAGGTTCAAGCTCAATCTGGTTCTTCGATCAATCTCACAGCATGGGCGACAGCCAGTATTCGTTTTCTCTCACCACGTTCAGGTGCGGTTTGATGTTTCTTCGTCGTTGCAATGTTCTTGTAATTGTGCCGATTCTGAAGCATTTTTTTGTTGGTCTCTTTCGCACAGCCCCTCCGGGAAGTTGGTCCAGATTGAGTACGCACTTATGGCTGTTGGATCCGGCCAGACATCTCTCGGTATCAAAGGTAGTTCTTGTTTAAGTTCATTTTTTGTTTTTACGGTGCTCGTTACTCTTCTCTCCTCTTAAGAGCACTCCTTCGGCATCGTCGTTCTTCTGGGAGATGTTTCGGTTCTTTTTGTTCATCAAATAATATGATGCCACCGGAGTGAATCAATGGATGCGATGAGAATCTGATGCTAATTTCAATCAGCAGTGAATGCATGTGCCTTAATTTGTTCCCAAATGATACGTTTATCTTGCCATTCGTCTTTAGCCGCTCAACGGCACCCGTTCTTTAATTCTGCCAGAAACCAAATATATTAAAATTTTCCGGAGGGATTTTCCCCTCAAATTACTGTTGCACGTTAGGGAGTTTGATGGGACGATCTTAATTCATACTACTTTTGCTATTAAGTTTTCATATTTTCTATCTCTTTTAGGTCTACTTTTGCTATTAACCGATGTTTTTCGCATTGATTTTCTATTAAGCGTGCAGATGACTAATTTAATTTGTTTTTCTTAATTTGTAGACACTAAACTCAATTGACTGTTTTTTCAGCTTCTAATGGTGTTGTCATTGCCACCGAGAAGAAGCTGCCATCAATTCTAGTTGATGAAGGATCTGTAAGTGTATTCCTGAATTTTCCTTTCAAGCAAATTGTTCCATGCTCATTTCATTACACGACTAGCGTATTTCTGCAATATAAACTTACTTCAACATGCCAATTGCTTATATTATCTGACCGCAGTTTACATAATCTTTCTCCCAAATAGCTCATTATTTACCTGACCATAATTAGCTATTTATCCTCTTATTTGACTTCTATTTTCATTTTAAAGTTTTATTTCACTATGACCTCTTTTAATAGTGTTCAATGGTTGGGAATGCAGGTGCAAAAGATTCAACTGATGACGTCAAATATTGGAGTAGTTTACAGGTTCTTTTTCTTATCTCCAGCTCAATACGAGATCACAGTGTATTCCACATTATTTTTGCGATCTGCACTAATTTCTAAAGTTAGGGTTGAGGACTTTTAGTAATCATCGTCAATATGTGAACATACTACTCTTGTGTGGTATGAATTGTATCCAGTTGTAACTGATAGCCTTTTTCTAAAAAAATGTAACAAATAGTCCTTATTTGCGGCATGAAATTCTTAGACATGTAATTCTTAATGCAGTGTCAATGTGTACTTTTTCATCATTAATTTAATATTTGGTGCTAAGATACACTCTTGTGCACCATAGTTTTGCCTGATTTTGAGTGGCAATACGTATGTTCTAGTGTTTCAGCACCTGTAAATTCTTTTGTTTTTTAACACTCATGTCAAGTAGAATGAAGTAAACAAGGAAGTCAAATTTTTATCACTGTTTTTAGTTAAGCATGCTTCGTCAACATTTTGCAGTGGGATGGGACCAGACTTTCGGGTATTAGTGAGGAAAAGCCGAAAGCAGGCACAACAGTATTACAGGTTATACAAAGTGTGTATCGCAACTCGGGTCTCATTTGATTTATGAATTCATTTTTAGTTCATGATTCTGTCGAATGGCATTTTCTTTGTGTCCCTCTGTAACCTGTGGGACCTGCAAAGTAAACGATACTAGCTGATGTAATTCCAATCTTTATACGATGCCCTGTACTTTTTGCTTAATAGGAATTTTCAATACTTATCAAATTTATTTGTAGATCGTTCTCTTTGAGCTTTTCTATTTTCTGATTTTCATTCACTTCTATTATTGGTTCTGATACATTCCCACATTGGGGATGGATCGATGATCGAAAATGTACTTCCAATTTCCACGAGAAAAGGTTCTGGGGTTCCAATATTGCTTCAACACTAGAAAGAGAGGAGGGGGATATGAGGGGGAGAAAAAGTTTCTGGGTAGAGAGGAAGGAAACGGGAATGACGAGGGGAATTAGCGAGGTTGCAGGAGAGCAACTGTGGGCTTGGCAGTGGAAGTGAGGACGTTGACTGCGAGCTGAGAGAGGGAGAAGTCACGACCAAGATGAGAGGGAAGAGATGACGAGAGAAGGGACAAAGCTTACTGTGTGATTTCCTGCAACAAGCTGCCTTGAGTGGGGCTTTTAAGTAGGAGTCGTTGTGGTCTGGGCCTGTGCTTTTGTAACGGGCCTGGTCGGGCCTTGCTCCGTACATATACTCGCTGCTGGATCATATCAGCGTTTCTATCAAACTCATTCTTACCATTTTGCTGTATAATGTCGCTTAGAATTTATTGGGTTTCTGCTTGTTGTATCTATTACTATTCAGAAACTGAACTTTGTTCGCAGCCTGTGTTCAGTATTTGCTACTTTCTTTTAATTGCTTTTCCGAAGCTCAGAGTCAATTTGGTTGTCGATTAAATTTCTTTTATCCTCAAAAAAGTCATTCGATGTATTTTTCATCAAAGATATTTTTTGTCAGAATTCTATTTAAACCTTGTGTCCAATAAATGTGAAGAGTCTTTATAAGAACTCCTGGTCCACCTAAGATCTAGTTAGGTGTCGACAGAGGATGATATGTGGTTTTAGACAATGGATGGAATGAAATCTTGCAGAATCATGTTTCCTGCCATGAATGCTTTAAATACCAGCGTACAATGGAGTGGTCCTGTGCACTCTTCATTCAAGTTATTACTCTGGTACGACTCTTCCACATATGTGCAGCGGAAGAAATGAGCCCGAGACAACTAACAAGACGAAGGTCAACATTATAAAATAAGGAGGGGGGTCAAGCTGGGCGTGAGGAGGAATCGCAGCAGACTTTCTTGTAGTGTAGCTTCTGGAGATTCTCCAACTCCGGCTTGGCTGGCAAAGGGAGATCCTCCTTTCCAGTGGATGACTGACCAATACGGTCAGTCGTATTGGTTTCTCTACTGCAGCTTATTCTTTCTCAATAACTCCTTGAATACATTGATCCAAGTTTGCTGAAATTTGGGTAACTTCTGGGAGCAATTTTTATAGATACGTTATCTCACCTTCTAAGACATTCAGGAGCGTATCATATTCCCACTAACATAAGTCTGAGATAGAGAAAAGAACACAGAACAGAGGCAACGAGAAAGTGGCCAGGACTGGAAAAAAGATAAATTGTTCTTTAGTAATATGAATGAGATATGTTGTCAGGGAAGAACTCTTATTTCCTTGGGGAACCTATGTTGTTTTCTTTATTTCCTTTTAACAAGAATTCTTCAAGGGACAAATAAATGTTCTCTTTATAATCCGATAACTGTTCCTTTCCATGTTCCTACACTGATCAAGTTTATTACCGATATGAGTATCTTCCTTATGAGAATAAACGAGTACGCGGAAGCATTTGACGTCTGTTCTTTTGCTTTATTATCTTCTATCGTGGAACTTACTTGATATTTCACTGTATTTAATCTAGGAACAAATTCCAGTGACGCAGCTTGTAAGGGAAACTGCTACTGTCATGCAGGAATTCACACAGTCGGGGTACGCTTGTTTCTAGACTTCGTTTTTGTTTTTGAATTTGTATCAGTGAATGCTAATAATCACTTATTATGGGGTCTCTACCGTCAAAATAACTGCTTTTCCTTGTCATTTTGAAGACATCCGCGGCTGATAACTGAATGCTTTTATTTTCTGCTAGAGGTGTGAGACCGTTCGGAGTTTCTCTTCTCGTTGCTGGATATGATGACAATGGGCCACAACTGTACCAGGTATCCCACAGTCGCCTGATAATTTCCTGATAATTTATCCACAAACTTCGGTATTAACCATAATTTACTGCGATTATGTCACTGGAGGTCATCAGGCATTGAAACTTAACACTTTTCCCCACCCGATGTAGGTTGACCCTTCCGGGTCGTATTTCTCATGGAAGGCTTCAGCCATGGGCAAGAATGTCTCTAATGCCAAGACATTTCTCGAGAAGAGGTATTTTTTACATTATATAATAATATTTCATGGTGAAATTTTCATTATCCTTGAGCTGCTTTCTTACGGCGGACATTTCCGATGTTTATATTTTCATTAAGGGCATATTGAGTTGGATGGTTCATTAATGTGCATGCCTTTTAGTGAATGTTATCCGTCGTCCAAAGTTTTCTAATTTTAACTTTGGGATTGTGGTCGTGTTAAAATTGTGTAATTAATTCAGGTACACCGATGACATGGAGCTTGATGATGCTGTCCACACAGCCATTTTGACTCTTAAAGAAGGGTATTTTCTTCTCTGACGTCTTAATTATATGTGTTTTCTTATTCTGGATACCGTAAGCTTGTCTTCATGCCGTTTCCAGTTTCGAAGGTCAAATATCTTCGAAGAACATCGAAATCGGTATCATCGGCGCAGACAAAAAATTCAGGTTTTATAATTCTCCTATTCTCATATCTTCCTCTTACAAATGTATTTTTCTGTTTTTTAAATAAATGTGAGCAAGTCCTTGTACTTTTCCTTTTAAAGGTTTAGATTAGCTCTCTTTTTTAATGTTCTTCGTTTTACAGAGTCCTGACACCTGCAGAAATCGACGATTACTTGGCTGAAGTGGAGTGATATTTCCCAGCTGGGACGGTAACTCCTCCATAATCAATATAATCTTTCTGCTTCATGACTGCTTCTCTGGAATCATCTATTTTAGGATCATGTAAGAGGTGGTTGATTTTGTTAATTAATCATTTCGGTAGAAAACTAATATTCTCTATTATCTTTATTTCCTTTTCTACAGTTTTTACCAAATCCGAGGAAACCTCTGTGAAAGAATTGAATTAGGAAAATATTTTCTCCGTTCATATTTAAACGAGTTTATCACTAGTTGGTCTCTGCGTATCCCTGATCTGTGAATTTATAGATCCGATTATGATCGATCGGTTTTCATTCGATGGAGAGGATCAATAGATCGTTAATCTATCTATTGCTTTTTAATACTAATGTTTTTCGTTTTGATATCTGATATTTGTTTTAGAAATCACAAACAGAATAAATATAGTATCACAACTCATCGAGTGAGACTGCCTTCTATTTACATCACCCAATTTAAATTATTCTCTATCGTAGATATAATATTGTATTCGATATATATTTTTTATAATATAATGAATATTATCATTTAATAATTAACTGTTTGAATTTGTCGTATGAATTATGCTAGATTTTACAAAATATCAGTGAAAGTTAGGGATAGGAAAAAATGTTTGGTTTGCGAGCGAACATGAACACGGACGAACATGAACACAAGCACGACAAACACTGGTCCGGGAACAGACAATAGAAACACAAACACGAATGTGAAAAATATAAGACTAACAATGTTCATGAATGGTTTGCAACTGAACAAACTGCTTGCTAACATGAACCATGATGCAAAAAAGGTGTGTTCCTCATTCTGACCAGCATCCATTTTTCTCATAGTTATAATTATGATTAAAATAAATTATAAAAGTTAAAATTATAAATAAAATAAAATGAGCTAGCAAGTCTTGGGGCATGAGGCTTCGCCCTTGCGTCTGGGGGGTTATCTCACCTTCGTTTCATACATATGTTTTCTGAGTTTTGGATAATACAGACTAATCAAAGGCTAACTTATCAGAATTAGTCAGCCAGTAGTTTGTTTAATATTTGGCAGCCACTCATTTCCCCTTCGAGTCCAACAGAATAATGTTCTTTACTCTCTTGCAATGGTCCTGTATTGAAAATTATATTTGTAGTACAAAGGAAGTATCATAATACATAAGAATGTCATAAAACCCTAATCCTCTTTAAAAATTATGAGAAATGTAAACAATGATTGAGATCCAGCAACTCATCCTGATTGTTCCTTTTTTTTGAGATTGGGACGCTATAATTGCTATAGATGAATCATCTTCCTAAATCTCTTCTTTGATTTTTCGTCCATGGACTGTTGATCTTCTATTAACTTTTTAATACATTATTACTGCACACTACTCTGTGGTTCAAAAAAAATTTAGAGTGTCTTGTGACGACTCCAACTCTAATCTGAAAAAATATACATCATGCATACAACCTATGAAATTGTCTCTCTATCCATGCATGATTGTTCGACTGGCAAGAAAATGCCCAGAATTCACAGAGTTTGAAGGCAAAATCAGGGGATGGGACTCCTCACAGATAGAAAAAATGCAACATCACAAATTCAACATTCATTTAACATGATCTTACCATGACAATGTTAGCAGAAGATAATTTCCTTATGTAGTCTACGATATGCAACTTCAGATTGAAGGAAGATAGTGAGTTCTTCTTCCTGTAGATAAAGGCAAACAGCGGTTAATTCTCAAATCAATGCCAACAAATCGAAGATTAACACAAATATATATTTCTGCCTGTTCGCTTGGGGATGAATAGTGTTCGTTTGCCACTGAATGACAAATTTCTCATCCCTAATTGAAGTGGTCAATTAACACCTTGAATTCCTCAAATGTATTTCATCATTTTAAAATATAGATAATTAATACTCTTATCTAAAAAATAAAATTCCACAATTGTAAAATAAAATCTGTGTTTTTATTCAGATATAGTGAGATTAATGTAATGTCTGAATAGCTAATGGGCTTGAATAAAAGAAAATGAAATTAGTGACCCGATGATTCAGTTAATCTAGAAATAATCAAATAGTATCAAATGATTGAGGAGCTTCCTCATTGATTGATTTGATCAATTCCTAATTTCTAATGGTATGATGTTAGTCAGACTTGAAAAGATTACTAGCCGAACCCAACCTTAGGTGGGGAGGGTAAGGGGACAGATGGTAAAGCTGGGGTTTGTGATAGGAATTATGGGGTATATAAAAATTAAGGTTGAAATACATAGGGATCTAAGGTTCTCATGTAGTTAAACTAATAGAGACAAGTAGATTTTATGTTTACATAATGGGTTTAAATTATTTATATATTACTCATCCAATTAATTCTAATTAGATTCTTGAATAGTTTAAAATAAAAGCGATACTTTATTTTTCCTAATATTTACTAATTTATACTGAGTTTAAGATAAAAGTGTGAAAACCAGACCTTGGATAGCACTTTGACGGCATATGATGGCGGTCGGGATGGAATCGACATCAGTTTGACAGAAATGTTTGCACAAGATGGGGCAGAAAGACTGACACTTTAGAAATAGAAAAAATGGCGGGATCAGAAGTAAAGAAAGCATGATGAATGATGCAGCAGAAATAGTAGCAACATGGTTTGTTATAGTGAAAACAGTGACATGTGCTAGATGAGGTGCATCAGCAACATTATGCAACTTTAATGGCTGAATAAACATGCAAGAAAATAAGCACTTCAGTGGCTGGGAAGGTGCATTTGGAAGAAATAGTGAGATCTTTAAGAGAAGAGGCAGTGGCATAAGTAACTTGCACTCCAATATCAGTAACAAAAATGGGCATGGTGATAGTAGTGGCAAAAGCAATGATAGGTGCAGCAACAACAGTAACATTGAGAGATTGATGAACTGAATTTAAGGGGATAAATAATTTTTTTATGTATTAAAGTTCTTGTGATAATATTTATATTTCTTTATCAGTGTGAGCAGGGCTCAAATCTACATGGAGCCAATGTATTGACTTCAGAAAATTGTTTGAAGAGGGTTAGAAAATGGGAGTTTAGGTTTTAGATTTAATACTACTTAATTTTTTAAATATTAATAGGTAAAATCGTGGTGAGTTTAAAAATATAATATTAAAAATTAAATAGTTATATTTAAATATATAAGAAAAAAATATAACCTAGGAATGCATCTAGGTAGCATCCTTAGGTAGACTGGCGGATGAAGCAATCGGAATGGTTGACTCAGCACAAAACAAAAAAGGGATGGCAGCCTACATGGTTGCTGCATGGAAACTGGATGGGTGGAGTGGCATAGTGGCTATGGCTGGATGATGACTGTGTTTATGGGCAGCATGGCAGGTGATGGCTGTGCAGGTTATGGCTAGAGTTGCACCATCAATAGCATAGTGGCGTGCATGAGCCTGACTTTTAAAAAACTTGGCAATGCCATTTTTTTACATTGATAATGGGGTGGAGATTTCAAGATAATTAAGAGAAATCTCATTTTTATGCCACTCCAAGTTAAACGATGTTTGTCCTCTAAAATCCTATTTTCAGCCTACTGAAAATAGTAGTCCAATGCAATTTAAGAAAAAGATGGACTAAAGAAATGTTTTTTCATAATTCTAACCATTAGGAGAAAAACATAAAATTAAGAGTAGAGAGAAAATGAAAAGATATTTCCTAGGCTCCTTGAAGGCTCCATATCCTTTATGATTTGGTGACCATGGACTGGAGGTCCAATATGGCTTGGTATGGTCCTCATATCTATGCCTTCACTCGACTAAGATGTAGGAAGTATGCTCCACATCACTATTTAGCTCATTTGACTGAGTCATAAACTCTAAATTATACTCAATATGGCTTGAGGTTTTTGCCTACTCATCTAGTCTAGTTTGTGATCTGGGTTTCTCCTTTTCTCTATTTGAATAAATATTACTCATTAGATCCATCTTAATACCTCCACTCAAGTGAACTTCAAGAAAATGTGTGAGTTTTAGACACTTGACTTCAAGGAAGTTCAGTAAGGTTTGTCTCATAATACTGACAACAACCAAAAATCATGAATAATATGATGTGAGTTGTAATTTAATTTTAAAGAATGCTTCATTGATTTATACTCAAAATTATAGATTCAGTCTCCTGAAAATACATCTGAAATGCATAATTGAAACAAAATGGACTAAAGGAATTTTTTTTTCAGAAAGCTATCCATTGTTAAAGAGAACTATAGAAGTAAAGAGTAGTGAGACCATAATGGTCATGGTAGTAACATCAGTTGTAATGATGGTTAAAATGGTAACAAGAAAAGATGCATGACAAGAGAGGTGGTAGCGCCATAGAAGTAGAAAGTGTGAGGCAATACAGGCAATTAAGGGGGGACACAAAAATTACATTTTACCATTGCATAAGGAAACTACATGTAGCAGCAGTGGAAGTCACACATGTACTCAACAAGTGTGATTGTCTCTCAATAGTCACATGGAAATTCTGAGCAACCATTGCACATGGATGTTGAGCATGGAGGCACAAACAGAAAAGCAGTATGTACACGATAACAGAAGTGAAAATGCATAAGATGTGTGACTGTTATCAATGGAACAATGACTGAGCTGAGTGTGCACAATATCAACAAAAGAGCATTCGATTTAGCAGTGAAGATGGGTGAGTCAGAAAATTACATTTAAAGGAATCAATAGAATGGATAATTATTGTTGTATAATTATTGTTGGTTTATAAGGCTGAGATTGAAATGACACAAATATGATTCTTACAACATTAGTCCAAATTAAATCATTACGGGTCGTTAAACAAACTGAAACATGGTGATCAAATTACCTTTGCACATCGAACCAATGATTTCTTGGCTCCTCAAGAGAGTCCTGCCAAGCCATAAAAGTCTCATATCTCTAGTCATATGCACATAACTGTTGGCACGTCAAATATTTTCCTCTTCCTCTTGATGCCCCGTCATGGTCTTGCCATTCAAATCACATCAGAAAAAGAGGAAAAAGGTATAAGGAGAGAAAGGAGAAAAAAGATGCGTGCATGAGGAACTCTTTTATGGGTATGTTTTTAAGGTATTTTACTATTTATAATTTGGGATAATTTCATGAAAGCCATAAAAGTATATCTTTTGTCCTACAATAAACTATTTGCGCGTGAACCTCTAGACCAATACTTTAAAGACCATAATTTGATATCTATTTTTTAACATGTAAAAAATATTTTTTGGGTACTCACCCTAGTACTGGCTAGCCTAATGAAGTAGTGAGACTCAGGGACAATTTTTATTGGGCGACTAAAATTATTAACTAGAATGATACATTGGCCTAGGGGGTCACACACATAATATCAGAGGGGCATTGATGAATATATTTTACTTTATGAGTTTTTTTCTGAAAAAAATGATTAAAATATAAATAGGGAAGGGGCACACATTTCAAGCACCCAGGCTAGTCAGAATTGAGAGCCCTCCTTTCTCCACTATGTTCTCTTCTCCACTCATCCAAGGAGAGTATCTTCATGGTGAGAAGATATTCAAGATTTACAATGAGAGTTGAAGAAGATGAGGTGGAGATCCAAGAGCAACTTGATTGTGTGGATAATTCTAGTGGTCGAGAACATGAAAGGCTTCGGAATAATATCAAAAAGAGGAAGTCAACGGTGGAACAAGTTCCTCATAAGGTACATATGATGGAAACCATGTTTACACGCTTTCTCATCCATGGATACCATGTTTTCATGATTGAACCAAGGCATAGAACCCAGTAGTTTATACTTAGTATAATAATTGAAATTGTATGTAAGTATTATAATTTGTAGTACAAGTAACATTTAACTCTCTTGTCTCTTAGTTTTTAGATAAAATGCAATTATTTTGTCTCTCCTATTGGAGCTTTTTTACAAGAACTAGCAAGTCCAATAGTAATAAAATAAAAATATTAACCTCGGAAGGAGATAACATGAATTTGTTTCATGCACTTCCACATCATTTATTAACATTTATATTTAAATACGATATACAATTCATGCTTGAACCTACTGATTTATAGGTTTCATAATGTTTTAATATGGTACTATGAAAATGTATTTATTCAATAGACTCATAATCTCTTTTCAAATTAATAGGACTAATTATGTGTTTATGGATTTTTAAAAAATTTTCAGGATATGTTTGCATGAATTTACTAAAAATAGTACTTTATGAGATCATAATACATATTTAAGAGTTTTATGAAACTTTTTGAATTATCATGGTTAGAAAACTTTCAAAGCAGTCTAACTAATTTCCATATAGTCGGTGGGTTGTGGGGAAAGGTTTGTAGATGACAAGAGGGCGTGTACATCTTGTTAGAAGCCCATGAGGCACACCAAAATCCACATTACTTTCTCAAGATGTAATGAATATTATAATACCTTATAATTAAATTACTGATGCGCTGAAAATATGTATCCATGATCTACTACAAATAATATGTGGTGATGAATTAATGAAACATTATATATCATGAAAGTACCTCTTAATTTATCACTTGGATTATTTTCTATATTTATTGGTTTTATGAGACTAACCCCCTAACATCTTCCTTGAAGTCAAATGGTAGGTTTTTGACATCTTATTGAGGTCATTTGATTACAGATGCTTTGATGAATTTAATAATAAATTATGAGGTCAAATTGGAAAAGGAGATGTCGAAGAAATAAATCATGTTATGTTCCCATGACTTAGTTAAATAGTGCCGCCTTTTTGGATCTGGCCAAAATTCAAATTTAAAACCAATTTTCAAGATCCTAGTGAAGCAAAAATGTGGATCTAAAGATAATATCAACTTTATCATTCCCTCCATTCCTAGTGCATCCACTCCGAGGAGATTTTTTTTAACATAACATGATTTTGACATAATCTATTATTAACATTCTCTCACTCTCATTCTCTCATTTTAAATTGACGGATAATCAAGATGAACACTGAATTATCTATAGATAGAATAGTGCCATTTTCTCCTACTTAAACTATAAGTATGGCTGACATGTGGCCATTAGTGTTGAGACACTAAGGATAGATGTTGGATACTCCTTAGAGAAAGAGTTCACTGAATTGATTTGTATGAATCCCTATAAATTATGATACGTACACATCAATTATATTGATTCATGTCACATTTCTCTAAGTGATCCATTGACCTGAGACACCACGGACATCTCGTGGATGGATGATTATTTTCTTACCATAGCTTACGGGTCTCGAACCATGGAATTCAAATAAATATTAGCTTATATATAGTAAAAAGTACATAGAGGTGATTGAGTGATGATAATATCAAAGTTAGGGTTTTAATTCATCGTCGGTAATTGAGATTATTCAACAAAAATATATTTACCCATACTTACTAAGTAATATTTAGCTAGTGATGTGTATGGATCGTCTTCACACGGAACGATGGCTCAGGATTTAATTTTCTTACTATATTGATTAACAATACAAGAAAAGATAAAGACAAGGATATAATAAGTGAGTGATATCAAGTAAAAGGTTGTAAAATTTATAAGTCAAGCTTAAAGTTAGAAAAGAAATGAGGAAATAAAAGTACAATTACATGAAGTTTTACAAGAATAAGTTAGAGGACAAGATGGATACGATATTGATTGAGTGTGTGAAAAGGGTGATGGTAGAGTGAGAGACAAGATAATGGGTACGTAAGGAACTAGAATGATAGTAAATCTAATTTTGCTTACGATGATGTAGGGAAAGAAAGAATGCAAGGTGAAGACGCTTGCCTTAAATCCTTAAGTTCAGCAAGGATCACCGAAATTTACGAGTGTTGATAAGCTCCCCTCTTCTCTAATGCTTCTTCCCTCACACCCAAGACACCAAGAACACACTTCATGGATCTCAAACTCACTACCTCTTGATCAGCCCACACAAGTAGGAAGCAAGTTCAAGATGAATTTCACAGTGATTCAGGCTCTATTTATTGATCAGAGGATATGGATGAAAAGCGGAGGGAGAGAATAAGTGATGGAGGACCATCCAGTCAACCACGCCCCGATCCGTCGCCAGCCACGTCGTGACGCTCGAGCGGACGTGAAGAATCTAAAATTTCGCTACCAAGCTTGAGAACCGACATTGTCTTATTGCTTTGCGTCGTGTATTTTTATGTTCTCTCGTTCTCTTGTCGTCTTTGGATTATCGGGAGGCCCCTCCTGCGTGAGCACCGACCTCCCCTCGTGCGTATTTTATTTTTAATTATGTTTAAATGTTATCTTTAGGGGGAGGAAATCCATGTTGGGCTTCTTCTCCCCCTAAAGAATCCTTTTAAGGGGAGCCCAATAGGCTCTCCCTTAAGAGGAGGGGCCCAAAAGGCCCATTTCCCCTCCACAACTATCACTTCCCCAATATAAAAAGGGAAGAGTGGACGTGGAGGGGGGAAGAGAAGTCTTTGTTTATAAAACCAGATCTCGTTATCTCAATTTGGCAGTTATTTCTGTGGTTGTTCATGGTGATTGCGTTCTGAAGAAGATTGTAGCAGAAGAATGATCCTCATCGCCGTAGAATAAAAAAAGTCTTCCTCGTCGCCAGAAATAGTCCACGTTTGCCTAAGTCACCATCGACGAATCTGCCCCCTTCAATCCACTGAGCGTCGCCAAAGATTACCGACAGTGAATCTCTGCCATATCCGCACATCCACGACGCAGTATCGCTGGCGCAGCGGTTCTTGTCTGGACGTCGGCATCACTTCTTGCGTCCACTTCCTGACGTGGATTGACGGACCTTTGGAGAGAATTTCCCTCCCTGAAAATCGAACAAACCTGGGAAAACATTCGCTGACCTGGATCTCCTCAGTCTCTGAAATCTTCCTTTTGATCAGCCGACGGCCATATCCCTGCAAATCACGATCCACTCTTCTTCACACTGCTATTCTGGTCGTTGGGATTAACGAGTGCCAGTACTTTGATCGAGTACTCCTGCAGATTGGTCCAAGATCATTACCTCCCTGTCGAATTCCCTTGGGAACATTCAGACTTTTTCAAGAGATTATTAATTTCACCACCATAGAACTCTACGGGAGACGACTTGTCCTCTGGTTCGTATTATCGGACAACGTGGGTTTGGGGCTTTTGGAAGACAGTAAACATTCAAAGGGAGTATCCCATCTGTGATCTACAACATTGATCAACCTGCCGGTTTAGCCACGTGGATCGACGATTATTACGATCCCCATCCG
>NC_135848.1:13736827-13891827 GCF_029677425.1 Wolffia australiana
ATGAAACATACTTTATGGTGGATGCTTGAAAGATGAGAAGGGAATATTTATCTTGATGAAGACATCAAAACATTCCTCTTTTTATTTTCTTTTAGGTTATTCATGAAAAAAAAATTCTACTTGTGAAGAAATCAGTGAAGGAATATTAATCTAGATTAGGTATAATTTGCCATAAAATATTACTTGATGATTTAGAATTTTATGCGCTTCAAATATCATCCAATTTTTTATATGAACCATCCATGCATTCCAAAAATGAAATGGAGATTCACACAAAATGAAAAAAGGTAACTGACATTAATTGTAGATCAATCAAATTTAAGTGTCATATTATATTATATTATTCTATGAGTTTGCTAGAATTTCATTCATTGATAATATTCCTTTTATATACCTTATGAAAGAAATATTTTTTTGTGGAATATAATTCGATTTTTAGTGTATTCCCGTATAATATTTTATCATTAAGATACAATCATTCAGATATGTTTAGAACATGATGGTTAAGATATTAATTTCATTCTTTTTTCTAACAATAGTTTCCCTTCAGAAATATTATTTTTATTCTGTAAAATATTCAGTAATAATATAAACATATGAGTCATTGGCCATGAATGCACCACTAGGCACTTAAATACTGTAATTTTTAATCATAATTATCATTAAGATCTATGCCAAAATTGTGATGCACTTTTAAAGCGTCCTTTAATGGAATAAATAATAACATCTTTATGAAGATAATTGGCTTTTGCCTCAGCGTTCAATGTTTTAAATCTGAGAGTTTGGACCCAAAATATAATGTTGATGGATTTTTACCAATATTCATTATGTTAACTAACTGTATTTATAAAATTTTATAAAATATATTTTTAACTTATTTTGCCATAGTCGTTCATATTATCATTTGAGAATAGTTATTCTTACATTATGTCATTTAGGTTTTGAAAGATTCAATGTAATAGTGAACACATGAAATAATTGGAATCAATCCTAAGAACAACAATACTGTAAACAAGCATTGGACTGTTGCTGTCTTGGGAAACAAGGCATTCCATGATTGACTAAAAAATCATATACATCATCATTTCAAAGGATCATGTCGGACTACCTTGGTGGGTTGTCTCTTCCAGTGTTAGTTTTTTCCTTGAGATAGACCTTGAAACTCACATATATTCTTTAATTTTTAATTTCAAAATTTATCTTGAATTTAGTACTGTTTCCATTTTCACAATGTCAATTGTTATTTCAATTTTTTGGGCTAACATATAAGGAGATTTGAAACAGTTAACTGTTGTCAACTCAAAACTTAATTCACAATTTGTTGGGTTTGATGATTTAACTCAATCTGGACTAAGGTAGAATTCAGACATTTGAAAATCTCATTAGGGCATAGAAAAAAACTAACATTTCAGTCAAAAAGTTTTTTCAAATTGTTTTGTTAGAGATTTACATCCACGCTTACTTTCAGTCAAAGAGGGTAAATATGCCAATAAAGATGAAGTCAGCGGTGGGGTAGTTGGATGGGGGAGGCCCATGTTCAGAAGGGCAGCGTTAATGCCTGCCATGAGACTGACGATCAGCTGCCACTCAAACAGTGGATTGGATGCCGCGAGAAAAGAGAGAGGGGGAAAAGAGAGAGCAAACAGAGTGAGAGGCGAAAAACGAAGAGGGGGAATGATCGCTTATTCAACCAACCCCATTAGGATGCTGATGAGAGAGAGAGAGAGAGAGAGAGAGAGAGAGAGAGAGAGAGAGAGAGAGAGAGAGAGAGAGAGAGAGAGAGAGAGAGAGAGAGAGAGAGAGAGAGAGAGAGAGAGAGAGAGAGAGAGAGAGAGAGAGAGAGAGAGAGAGAGAGAGAGAGAGAAAGGGAGGGATAGAAAGAGAGTGAGAGAGTGAGAGAGAAAGAGAGAAAGAGAGAGCAAAAGAGAGTGAGAGAGAAAGAGAGAAAGAGAGAGCAAAAGAGAGTGAGAGAGAAAGAGAGGGAGAGAGGGAGAGAGAGAAAGAGAGAGAAAGAGAGCAAAAAGAGTGAGAGAGTGCCAGCGAAAGAGAGTGAGAGAGAGCGAAAGAGAAAGAGAGAGCCAAAGAGAGTGAGAAAGAGAGAGCGAAAGAGAGAGAGAGAGCGAGAGAGAGTGAGAAAGAGAGAGCGAAAGAGAGAGAGAGAGCGAAAGAGCGTGAGAAAGAGAGAGCGAAAGAGAGAGAGAGAGAAAGCGAAAGAGAGTGAGAGAGAGTGGCAAAGAGAGAGAGAGAGTGAGGGACAAAGAGATGGAGAGAGAGAAAGAGAGTGAAAGAGCGAAAGAGAGAGAGAGAGAGTGAGAGAGAAATAGCAAAAGAGATTGATAGAGAAAGAGAGAAAAAGACAGAGAGAATGAAAGGGTGAGATAAGCAGACGTACCGAGAAGCGAGAGGAAGAGCAGGAATGGTCGCTTATTCAACCAACCCCCACTAGCCCAAAATTCAATGCCAATACTTACCACGAATTAACATCTCTCACGCATAAATATACCCCA
This sequence comes from Wolffia australiana, assembly GCF_029677425.1. Classification (NCBI taxonomy): domain Eukaryota; kingdom Viridiplantae; phylum Streptophyta; class Magnoliopsida; order Alismatales; family Araceae; genus Wolffia; species Wolffia australiana. The sequence continues at coordinate 13,739,335 of NC_135848.1, forward strand.
TTTATTGGTGTTGGCGCATTTATAGGCATTTTCCTAAACTTAAATATTTCCTTTAACGTCTACAGAACGTGGAATTCCACAAATCATTTACAAGCTTTAAAACTCAGAATTTACGAATATACCCCTGAGGTCAGTGTCGGCGTGACGGCGCTTACTTTCCCACCGTGCGCGGGGAAACACGGTCTGAGCCATCCACGTGGCGGTATCAATGATTTTGATAAAGATACTCGGATCGTAAATCATTTAAATTCCGACGAAAAAGCTAAGAAACTAGGATCTGAGCCGTCCACTGGCGATGATGAATGAAGACAAAGAAAGATAAAGATATTCAGTCTAAGGCGGAGTCGGGGGAGATGACGAGCGAGGAAGGCGGCGGCGGGCGGCGGCGGAAGGGGGCGGCGGCGGGGAAGGACGGGCACAGCAAGGTGGACGGGCGGGGGCGGCGGATTCGAATGCCGATCATCTGCGCGGCGAGAGTGTTCCAGTTGACGCGCGAGCTCGGCCACAAGTCCGACGGGCAGACCATCGAGTGGCTGCTGCGCCACGCCGAGCCGGCGATCCGCGCCGCGACCGGCTCGGGCTCGGGCTCGGCGTCGCCGGGGCTCGTGCTGGGGAAGCGGCAGAGGGCGGAGGAGGGGGAGGGGGGGAAGAGGGGGGCGGAGATGATGTGGAGTTTTGGGGGGGCGGGGGAGATGATGATGGTGCACCACCCATTGGCTCTGCCCGGGAGGTTCGCCCTCGCGCAGCCGCTCGTCGACGGGGGCGGGCATCTCCCCGTCGCGCAGCGGCATCTCAACTTGCTCGCTTCTTTCCAGGCTGCCCCCGTCGCCGGCCCAAGGTTGGATGATGCACGCCGTTGACCTCTCTCTCTCTCTGTATTTTTCTCTGTCTTTCTGTGTGTCTGTCTGTCTGTCTCTCTCGCTATATTTGCTTCTCTCTCAGCTCGTTTCTCTGTCCGTCTGTCTCTCTGTCTCTACCTCTCTTTTCTCGTCTCTCTGTCTCTCTCTCATTGCTCGTCTCTCTGGCTCTCTGTCTCTATATCTCTCTTTGCTCGTCTCTCTGTTTTTTTTTTCTTCTCTGTCTCTCCCTCTCTTTGCGCGTCTCTCTCTGTGTCTCTTTCCTCGTCTCTCTCTCTCTTAGCTCTTCTCTCTGTCTCTGTTTCCTCGTCTCTCTCTCTCTCTCTCTCTTAGCTCTTCTCTCTGTCTCTGTTTCCTCGTCTCTCTCTCTCTCTCTCTCTTAGCTCTTCTCTCTGTCTCTGTTTCCTCGTCTCTCTCTCTCTCTTAGCTCTTCTCTCTGTCTCTGTTGTTCGTCTCTCTCTCTCTCTCTGCTCGTCTCTCTGTCTCTCTCTCTCTCTCTATGCTGGTCTTTCTGTCTCTCTCTCTCTTTGCTCGTCTCTTTTTCTCTCTCTCTTTGCTCGTCTCTCTCTCTCTGCCTCTTTGCTCGGCTCTCTCTTTCTATCTCTCTCTTTCTCTCTTTGCTCGTCTCTCTGTCTCTCTCTCTTTGCTGGTCTTTCTGTCTCTCTCTCTCTTTGCTCGTCTCTTTGTCTCTCTCTCTTTGCTCGTCTCTCTCTCTGTGCCTCTTTGCTCGGCTCTTTCTCTCTCTATATCTCTCTTTCTCTCTTTGCTCGTCTCTTTTTCTCTCTCTCTTTGCTCGTCTCTCTCTCTGTGCCTCTTTGCTCGGCTCTTTCTCTCTCTATCTCTCTCTTTCTCTCTTTGCTCGTCTCTCTGTCTCTCTCTCTCTCTGCTCATTCTTATCTGTCTCCTCCTCCTCTCTCTCTCTCTCTCTCTGCTCATTCTTATCTGTCTCCTCCTCCTCTCTCTCTCTCTCTGCTCATTCTTATCTGTCTCCTCCTCCTCCTCTCTCTCTCTCTCTGCTCATTCTTATCTGTCTCCTCCTCCTCCTCTCTCTCTCTCTCTGCTCATTCTTATCTGTCTCCTCCTCCTCCTCTCTCTCTCTCTCTCTCTCCGCTCATTCTTCTGTCTCCCTCATCCTCTATCTCTCCCTCTAACTATCTCTATCTCGATCGATCTATTATCTATTTCTTTACGGAGGATTATCTCCTCTTGTCTTCTCTCTTTTTGGCTTTTCATTCTGGGTTTCTGCGGCGGTTTCTTAGTTGTAGTGGGGGTGGATTCTATTCTCGATCTTGAGTTCGGTTAATCTGGTAAAAGTGGCAGGCGTGGGGGATGCTTAGAGGAAGACGAATTCAGAGGAGGATAGGCGCCACGAGAGGAGAGGGAGTGAGCTTTGAGGTGGCTGGGGTTCTTCCCCGGTTACTGTAGGAGTTGGTGTCAGGGAAGGCTCTACATGTTTGGGGGTTACTGGGTTCTGATCTGTAAGTCTTATTAGGTATGGAAGGTGGTCAAAGTTTTGGAGGAACTGTTTGAGAGTTCTTAAGTCTGTAATTCTCCTAAGATATGCAAAGTTAGGTCATTTGATTGAGTTATTAAGGTTTGACGTGTGTAGTCTCAGACTCCCGTTTGATAACTGGTAGTAAAATTATTGGGTCTCACTTCCCACATAGTTTGAAGGTTTATATGAGTTAATTGGGGGTGCAAACATAGACTTGTGAGTCAGTCCATAGACGGGGATAGCCATCAGAAAAAGAGGTGAAGAAGGTTGGAAAGAATAAAAATGAGGTTCTACGGCCCTACCAGATCCATTCATGGATCTCTTAGGTTGTGGCATTCTTTGAAATGAACTGGATGATATAGGTCCTCTTGATTAGGAGGAGAGGTTTACTGCGATAGAGCCTGACCCATAGGAGCTCTAAACTCCTTAATTGGATAAAACTATGGTTCAAACTATGGTACAAGGTTTGCTTCAACTTCAAACTTTAAGGTATGCTTTTCTTGATCTACACCAAGCACACACACAGGTTATCTCTTTGTATTAAGAGAATATGAAGAAGAGAAACTATCTGATTAGCTCCGCCCAAACATCAGATAAATTGGATTTTCCCTCTCTAATTTGAAATGAATTACCCATCTGTGAGAATAAAATTTGATAATCGTAAAAGAAAAACATATAATATTAAACCTAATGTTTACGATTTTTTACACAAGCAAGACAAAATTATTAAAAATATGGAATAAATTTTCTAATTTAGAACATCCAATGGGTTAGAGCATTCATGTGGTTCCTAAACATTTGTGATTCAATAGGATAAACAACTGAAAAATAGATACCCATCATAATCCATATTAGATGATACACATAGAATGATAACACACATATGTCATATGCACTTACGTTCCATTTATACTAGTGCTATCATTTATAACCAGAAATAAGTATGACTTTCTCCCTAAGGCACTAGGAATTTCTAGATAACCATAATTTAATGTTTTATTTTATTAAGAGAAATTTTAGAAATAAAAGGCTAGCTAGATTGACAAAATGGGCTGACATGTTGGCTTGGTCGGTCACATGTTGAAAATTTTGCTAGACTCCACTGATGAAAATAGATGTGACCGACAAACCAATCACACATCCCACATCTATTTTAATTATTTATTGATGCAATATATTCATATAATGCACACATGATATTTATAATGAAGTCCATGGATACATTCATCTGAATAAGCCAATTATAATGATATCGCAGTACGGAGATAAGTAGTCTTTAAACATGTGTTCTAAATATTCATATTCAAAGGATACTTGAGAAGGCCATAAAAATATCATGATAATATGTTATTATCTAGTGTTACTCATATAATTAAAATGGCTATTCTCATAGCCATTGGTATGGAAACACTAAGGAAAAGTAATAGGTGCTCTCCAAGTGAAACTCCAGGTGCTTAGGAGCAGAAGCGAGTTTACGAGCAAGAGCAGAAGACAAGCAAAATGCGCGGGTATACGAGTGGGCGCATTAGCAAAAGTGATTTTATGAGAGGGCGGAGGGGGGGGGGGTGACGGGCCCTTGGACATAGTCCTTGAAGGCAGTGGCCGCTTAGTCCATGGTCCACTGGATGGTCGGTGCAAGGCCAGAAATTGGATCGCATTAATTCCGCTCCTTCCTGTCCTTCACTACAGGGCCTGTCCCTCGGTGTGGTCAGTTAGGTCATTGAATTAATCAAGATGAATCTTTGAGTGGTATTATACCAAACTATCCATCAGGTTTATTCAAGTCATTGATGTGTAGGTAGTCCTAAGAAGTGAGATTTGAGTTATTATTCATGGAATTCCAAACTGTCCTAGCTGTAGTGCAACAAGAATTTCACAAAGATGATTGAGCAATCAAAACAGCATTATCAAACCTCAATATGAGAGGATACATCTCAAAGAAGAAAATGAGACGAAGTACTTGGCAAAGTAATCAATAATATAAGGCCATCAAGCCAATCATACATGTTTTGTTTGAGTTCATAGAAAGAAATGCTTATTCATTATTATTCCCATATGATATTTATCATTAAGTTCATGAGTACTGATGGAAATATATGTGGCTGACAAGCCAATCACACATTCCATATCTTGTTCCATGTTCAATAATAGAACATATTAATTATAGTGCACGTGTGATGCGTAAAATGAAGTCCATGAATACATGATCAGACTTAATGAATTAAGTATGTGTTCTAAATATTTCTATTCAAAGGATACTCGAGAAGGACATCAAAATATCCAGACAGAATAGCACTATCTAGCCTCACTCTTATGATGAGTATGGCTGGTCCCGTAGCTATTAGAGTGGAGACACTAAGGATAGATAGTGGGTGCTCTTTAGTGGTAAGAGTTCACTGAATTGATCAGTACCAATCCCTGAATGGTACTATACCAAATTGTCAATCAGGTTGATTCTCATCATGATTTTGTAAGTGGTCCTTAGACTTGAGACACCAAAGACGTCTTGTGGATGGAGAATTTTACTTTGTCTATGACCTATGTGCCCCTAATCATTGGACTCTAAATAGTCTTCATTCGGGTGCATCAAGAAGTTCAAGAAGACGATTGAGTGGTCAAGATAAGATTATCCACAGTCGGTATAAGAGGTGATAATTTAAGGAAGATAATGCGATGATGTCCTCGGCCAAGGCAGTGAAATATCAGAGAAGAGTTCTCCGATAATATCTGAACGCATCAAAACTAACTTGGATGACCGATTAGGGTTTGATCGCTTACCATACCCTAAGTCATCCTAGGAGTGTCAAGTGGATGAGGGACTATATGTACACGGGTTACAGTGTACATATAGAACGAGGTGATGAACATGATCCATGAGTGAATTGATACACACTCCTTTGTATTTTCTAGAGAACGAGGTGTAGCGTGGCACCCCACGTGTTGGAGACTCAACCTATTGATTGGGTTAAATTGATCCGATTTTAAGTAATATTTATGATGATATAGTTAATTAATTTGGAAGGCTAATAAAGGTTATTTGGTTGCTTGAATCGTTCACTAAACTGATACATGGGCCTAGAGGGTCACACACATGGTCTTTGGACATTGGAAGATATAATTTATACCAAGTTAGTATAAATAGGGGAAGGCCTTGAACAAAATTCGCCCATGCCAGAAGTGTTCATGGACCTTCCCCTTATTCTCCCTTCTCTCCACACCTCCTCTCCACACCTCCTCTCCACTCTCAATGCGATTGAGATGACGTAACGATGATAACGAAGGGTGAATGGCATTCGCAAGGGTGAAGGAGGATATTAGACATGCTGAGAATTGCGTGGATACATCTAGAGGCTGAACACTTGATCAACTTGAATTGTCTTGCTCCAAGATTCAAGAAATCACAGGTGTGATCCATGCACATGTTCTTCATTTCATCTTTTATCGATGGCGGTTTGATTTGTTTAACTCTTCCATTGCGGATCATATTGAATTCTTCATCAAGATCAAGGCCTGTAGAACCCAACAAGTACATCATCATCATAACACTATAGGATTCAGTTTATATGCCAAGTATGGTTCATCTTGTGGCCATTAGTGTGGATAAACAAAGGACATACACTGGGTACACTTTAGAAAAAGAGTTCATTGAATTGATTTCAAGAAATCCTTGAACAGTGTTATACCTAAACTTCAATGAAGTTGATTCATGCCACAATTATATAAGCGATCCATCAATTTTAGATACTAGAGACATCTCATGGATGGGCGACTATGTTTCAACCATGGCTTTTGAGTCTTTGATCATGGGATTCAAATTATTCTTAGCTTAAATATAGTAAGAAGTACACAAAGGGGATTGAGTGGTCAAGTGAGGATCATTCAACTTCAATATAAGGGGAGATGGACTTAGGGAAGATGATGTAGGTGAAACCTTGGACATGGTAATGAGGATATTGTGGAAGGCATTTTTTAATGATCCCCATTCCGCATCAACCATACCCTAAGCTGTTCAAGGTCTCATACAAATAAATGATTATATATAATATAATAATATAATATGTAAATTGATGATGACGAAGGTTCCATGAAATAGATCATTTAATACTCTCTCTTCTAGAGCACGAGGTGAAGCTTGAAACTCCACTTGCTATAAACTTATCCTGTCAATTGGATTAAATCGCTCCTTATTTCATTAATATACATGTTGATTTAGTTAATTAATATGATTAGATAATAATTACTATTAGACCATTAAATTTATTAACTCGAATGATGCATATGCCTAGAGGATCACACAAACAACATTAAAAGGACATTTGTGGATATACTTTATTTAAGGGACTTTTATGACAGTTTTAATTAAAGAATAAATAAGAGAGGGGCACCCATTTTAGACATCCAGGCTAGCTAGATCAAGGAGTCCTGTCTTTATTCTTTGTCACTTTCTCATTCAACCAAAAAGAAAGTCTTGAGGAGTTTTACTCGCCACGTCAGCGAGCAACATCCAATAGGATTTAATATAAAAGTAGATTATTAATAAATGAACACGTACCCTATACTCGTTAAGAGATTTAGTAGCTAGGATTAAATATAGGAAAATATAGATGGATAGGATCGAATATAGATAGGGAAATATAGACAATTAGGATTAAACATATACAAGAAATAGATAGACGGTTAGGATTCAATCCGATATAGCTGTTATAAATTTTTGTAATGGCCAGGATCGATTAAACAAACTAACATATATTGTTATCAAATATAGTTTCTGTAAATACGAACATACATGTTCATTTTTCTTTCGCGGAATACAATGATCATAGCCAAATTCTCCTCGTCTTCTTGTTTCATTGACTCTTCTTCTTCTTCCCTTCATTCTTTCTCCATTTCTTCTTCTTATTCTCTCTACTTCGTGGAGCTCGACCAATCTCAACATGGTATTAGAGAAACCAATCATCAAGTCAGAAGAGATGTCCGTTGCAGTATTGACCCCGACCTCTTCATCCTCCACAAGGATTGCCGTCGTCGCTGTACAAGTCCAAGTGAATATTCCCTGGGAGCCACATTTTTGGTCAGGCTCAATGATGAAAATTATCAGATTCATAAGAGTTCAATCCTTCCTATTCTCAAGGAGTATGAGTTAATACATTTGCTCAAGATGACTTGCCCTACTTCTTGCTCTAGATTCACATGAAAGTCTAGTGGAGAACCCAAAATACAAGCAATGGTGGAAAAATGACCAGAAAGTTCTGGGATTTCTTCACTCAACTTTGTCAGAATCAATCATTCCCTGTATTAGCAAAGCCAAAACTACCAAAGAAGCTTGGAACCTGATGGTGTCAGATTGGTATCAGATTGGTATCAGAGCTCTAGCAGAAAAAAAGCAAAAGTTATGGGTCATCAACGACAGTTTCACACCATGACAAAGGTACGATGCCTACCAATAAATGTTTGAATTTTTTTTGATTTTTGTAGAATCATTGGATTCTGTCGGTGCTTAAAATCGATGATGATACAAGAAATTATATTTTCTTGAGAGGATTAGGAACATAATATTGTCAGCTTGTTTTGTGTGTAAATGCTAATCTTCACCATATGAAACTTGAAGAAATTATCACTAACCTCAAGGCACACAAACGTTTATCTTACAAATCAAAAAAAGGAAAGCTCCATTGTTTTTCATCCCATGGCCAACAACAGTCAGATCCTGAGAAATTCATCTCCAAATCAAACACCACAAAGAGCTAACTACCAGGCAAGAGGATTCAAATCAAAATCATGGATAAGGAAGAGGGAGGACTAATCAGATATGTTCTTAATTTGGTCACAAAGCTTGGGAGTGTCAAGAGTTCACAAGAACTCAATAAAACTTGGGACAGCCCAGGAAAAATTATCAATCACCCCCTAAGGCATACACTTTAAGAAATTCAGAAAATGGAGCATGGTTCCCCGATAGCAGAGCAACACACCATGTGACAGTAGATCCGAACATCATCTCAAATTCTACAAATTTCTATCCCCATGATTCTACAAAATGAGTGAGCATCTACAATTGGGTAATGGTAAATGTTTGAAAATTCTATCCATATGCTCTTCTAAATTTCTACTTATGATAAAAATCTTTTTCTCAAAGAGATATTTCATGTGCCTGAAATTACAAAGAACTTGTTATCTTTAGTAATGTGGCATTCTCGACATGGACATCCCGGATTTAAAATTTTACAACTAGTTGTAAGAAAGTTTGGAGTACCATTTACAGATTTTTCAAAACAATCTGGATGTGAATCATGTAGAATTTCTAAATCCCATAGACTCCCATTTCCTCTTACTCTTCATCATTCCAATATGCCTCTTGAGTTTGTTCATTCGGATTTGTGGGGTCCTTCACATATCCAACCTAATTTTGGTTTTTCTTACTATGTTGTGTTCATCAATGATTACAGTAATATGCATGGTTTTACCTTTTGAAACGAAAAAGTGAAGTATTGACTAAATTCATTGAGTTTCAAAAGAGGGCCGAAAATCAATTTTCTACTAAAATTAAATATTTTCAGTCAGATTGGGGTGGAGAATAACTCCATCCAATTCTAAAATCACAAGGTATTATTCATCAGTTATCATGTCCTCATACCAGACTTAGCATTACTCAATCATGCATTTATGCCCAATAAATTATGGGATGAGGAAGTAGCTAAAACTACATATCTCATCAATAGATTACCAACTCCTGTTCTAAGAAACAAATCTCCTTTCAAAATTTTGTATAAAAATAAACCTGACTACTCTTCTTTGAGAACCTTCGGATGTACATGCTATCCATACTTGAGATCATATGCACATCACAAACTGGACTCACAGTCAGAGAGGTGCATTTTCTTAGGATACAGCTCAATGCATATTGGATACATTTGTTTCTCGTTGCAATCAGGTAAAATATATATTTCACGGCATGTTATGTTTGAAGAACATCTATTTCCATTTTCTTCTAACTCCACACCAGAGAAATCCTCCACAATACTTGGATCTTACCTGGTTATTCCACCCAATCTTCCAAGTATAGATAGAACGCAAAGTATACAAGATTTGGTAATTCAAAATGATATATTATCATCGCTAATATCAAATTCAGTATTGAATAATGATATTTAGTCATTTCCTACTCATGAAGAAAGCATCTTATAATAGTCAGATAACTCTTTGTCGACCTCAGTAGACCCTAGCCTTTCAGATATCTCTAGTATACTTGACTGGGGACCTGATCCTGGAGTCCCTATTAAAACAAAAAAACTTAGTTCTATTTACCTCCTAGATGAATAAAATAAGAAAAATAATCATCTATCATTTTCAACTATTAAATAATCCTATTCCAAAATGTTTATTTACGAGCTTAAGCTACATATAACCAACTACTTACACCGTGGCATCCAAAGATGAAATATGATGCAAGCGATGAAAATAGAGTATGATGCTCTTATTCAAAATAAGACTTGGACATTGGTTCCAAGGGATCAGAATTTTCATATAATAGGCTGTAAATGGGTATACAAATTAAAGTACAAACCAGATGGAAATATTGATAAAAATAAGGCTCGATTAGTAGGTAAGCGATTCAATAAACAGGAAGGGTTTGACTTTACAGAAACTTTTAGTCCAGTGATAAAGCATACTATAATAAGATTACTGTTTTCACTTGCTATTAGCAATTGTTGGAAAATTCATCAATTAGACATATCAAATGCGCTTTTATATAGAAGAAAAAAGTCTACATGGAAAAAGTCATCAATGAGATGTATCAAATGCGCTCTAGGTTTCAAATATATCTCTCATCCTGATTTTGCTTGTCTGCTTAAAAAATTGATCTATGGTTTATAAAAAATCACCTCGAGCGTGGTTTTACAAGTTGCCATCTTCACTTCAAGCCCTTGGTTTTACTGGATCAAAAATTGATACATCTTTATTCTTCAAATTAAATGATATGAATCCATTTTTTATTTTGATTTATGTTGATGAAATCTTGATAACGTCCCCATGAATCAGTGAAATTCAACAAGTTAGTCAATTACATAAACAATTTGTAATTTGCGATCTTGAACCTGCAAAATACTTGAATTTGTACCGCACCAAAAAGGGTTTATTCTGACACAATCAAGATATCTTTTGTCCATACTTAAACAGTCAAATATGGAAAACTTAAACCATTATCAGACCTTATCGCCTTGTCTTCAACAATTAAAAGTGAAAATAAAACAATGGATGATACCTGGTATAGAAAAATTGTGGTGCTGTTCAATATTTAATCTTAACTAGACCTGATATAGCTTTTGCAGTTAACAAGGCATGTCAAAAAATGCATTCCCCTAATTCTGATGAGTAGGAGGTCCTCAAACACTTACTTCGTTATCTAAAAGGCAGTATTCTTCATGGGTTACTTGTTTACAAAGATTCTAACTCAAATATCAGTGTGTTTAGTGAGTCTGATTGGGCAGGTGACCAAGAGGATGGAAGATTAACGTGATCATCGGGAAAACTCTCGTGTCCAGGAGCTCAAAGAATCAATCTACTATAGTTCAAGCACCAAAGCTGAATACAAAGCACTTGCAAATGTAACTGCTGAAATACTATGGATTCAGTCATTGCTAAAAGAACTTAGAGTCCCATCTGAATCCATACCAACACTCTGGTGCGACAATTTGGGTGCTTCATATCTAGAAGCAAATCATGTGTTTCATGCTTTGAATGAAACATATAGATATTGACTACCACTTTGTCCGTGAATAAGTGTCAACTAAAGTTCTAAGGATAAAGTTCGTCGACAACGAGTATCAACTAGGTGATACTCTAACCAAACCTCTTTTAAAATCTCATTTTTCTTTTCTTAGGTACAAGCTTAATGTTTTTCTTTCAAAATCTTGTGGGGGGGTGTTGAGGACTCTTACTCGCCACATCAGGGAGTGACATCCAATTGGATTTTATATAGGAGTAGACTAGTAATAAATGAACACATATCCTATACTCGTTAAGAGATTTAGTGGCTAGGATTAAATATAGGAAAAGATAGATGGATGGGATCAAACATAAATAGGAAAAGATAGATGGTTAGGATTAAACATGGACAGGAAATAGATTGATGGTTAGGATTCAATCCGATATAGCTGTTATAAATTGTTGTAACGGCCAGGATTGATTGAACAAACTAATGTATATTGTTATCACACATACTTTCTGTAAATATGAACATACATGTTCATTTTTCTTTCGTGGAATACAATGATCATAACCAAATTCTTGTCTTATTGTTTCATTGACTCTTCTTCTTCTTCTTTTCTTCTTCTTCTCTTCATTCTTTCTCCATTTCTTCTTCTTATTTTCTCTATTTCGTGGAGCTTGAGCAATCTCAACAAAGATCAATAAGGTCTTCAAGAAGGGTTGGATGAGAAGTGGAGATCCAATGAAATGAAGGAAAACTAGTTGAAACTATCTTAAATAAATGAAATAAATATTTATGTTATTGCTATAAATAAATATTTACTACTCCTATTTGAAGACCATGCTTCCAAGTATTTTACTTTCGTGGGGTAGTCCATCAGCTCATGGGAGAAGGTCTACTTACTTCATATATGGATGTGATGCCTATCTTGTAATTTGTCAAAGGCATGTTTCCCCACTATGTTTACCAGATTGACTTTAAAACTCTTTTTCGTGAAGCATGTCAGTTATTTAAGCATGGACGATCTACCTTTAAGTTGTTGAATGTCAGGTATTTAAAACCATTTAAAATTATTCATAGTGATGTAAGGGGGGCAAGCCCCATATTGATTTTATCAAGGTGTAGCTGGTTTATTATATTTGTTGATTATTACATTCAGTTCACATGGCTGTTTATGTGGAAGTCAAAGACAGATTTCCCCAAATTATTCTGAAATTTCATGAAAAGATCAAACAGTTCAGGACTGATAAACAGTTCAGGACTGATAAACAGTTCAGGACTGAAATTTCATGCTGTAGTGTATACACACATGAAAATGCATGGACGATTCGTTAACTCTAGAAATAAGTGCTCACAACTGAATTTAAATGGTTATATCCTAGCCTCAGCATGATACCTACTCTTACAAGAACATATGATAAAGTTCTACTGGGAGAAGAAGTACAAACAACAACCTACGTTATTAACCAGGTTTACGCAAAGACGGCAAGTCTTTGCAGTTTGAAACATCTTCTGACTCATTTTTTTCCAGGTATTAGACTGGGCTCTAGTTTTCCTCAAGATTTTTTTGGATGTTCTGCATAGATACATGTCCACGATGTACAAGCCAGAAAACTCAACCCCAGAGCATGACAGTGTAAGTTTGTGGGGTACTCAAATACTAAGAAAGGGTATGTATGTGCTGAGGTAATTTTTAATGAGGAAGATAAGTTCTACTGGGAGGAAGAGAGTGAAGTTAACCAGGCCAGAGGTGTGGACTCAAGACTTCGATTTCTTGTGATTTCAAAGGAGAGACAGTTGGAGAGGGAATGACCCTAGGAAGACTCCCAGATTGTATCTTTGGATGAGGTGCATCATAGTGAAATTAATTGACATGAATAAGGGTTTCCAAAAGAAGATTTTATACACACACCTCTAGAAGAGAGCAATAAGATGGTTAAGATGTGTTATTCATTGAAGAAAGGGAGCAGCCTAAAGAAGTGATTGATCCTCAAAATGTAGAAAATTCTGGGGTGGCCTATTGCTTTACCCAAAGGTATGAGGAGTTGCATGACAAGTGGAAGTTATCCTCTTGAAAATATATATTTCCTATGAGAAGCTGAATTCTCAATACATAGCTTTGGCAAATTCCTTGGTGAGTGTATCTGTTCTAAAGACTATTGAAGATGCACTAGCAAGTGCTGAATGGAGAATGAAAATGGATGAATAAATGGAGGCTCTTAGAAGAAATCAAACCTAGGAGCTAGTATATCTTCCACTAGTGAAGAGACTATTGGGGTGTCAATGGGTGTATATAGTGAAGTACAGGGCTGACAGAAAAATTGAAAAATATAAGGCCAGATTGGTACCTAAAGGTTAGACTCAATCTCAGGAAATTTATTATTTTGAGACATTTGCCCAGGTTGCAAAATTGAAGAGTGTAAGAATATTAATTACTTTGGCAAAAACTTGGATGGGATCTTTATCAATATGTTGTCAGGAATGCATTCCTACATGGAGAATTAGAAGAAGATGTGTATATGTATATTCCTCCTGGTTATAAACTGAAAAATCAGGCGGGTAATGTGTGCAAGCTAAGAAATGCATTATATTGGCTTAAGCAGAGTCTCCGAGAACTTGGTTCGGGAAACTAGCTGGAGTAATGAAGAACTTGGGTTTCTAGCAAAGTAATGAGGATCGCATTATGTTTTTCCAATGTAACTCTGATGGCCAGCGAACGATCATGATCACCTATGTGAATGATATGATCTTTATTGCAGATGATATATACAAGATTTAACTTAAGTCAGAACTTGTCCATGCAATTCGACATCAACGAGTTGGGAAAACTGAGATACTTTCTAGGGACCAACGTGGCATATTCACGCTAGGTAATAACTTTCTCACAACATAAATATTTATTGGACTTTTTGGAGTAAACAAACATGCTTACATCAAAACTTGCTAAAACCCTTGTCGACATGTAAGTGAAGCTCAATTAAAGAGAAGATAGTGCAATAGTTAACGAGGAGTTTTTCCATAGGCTCATGGGAAAAATAATTTATTTGAATCATACCTCCCTAGATATTATGTATACAGTGAATCAGTTAATCCAATTTATGAACGACCCTCGTGAAGTTCATTTGAATGCAGCTCACTGAGTGTTATTTTATCTAAAAGGTACTATTGGTCAGGGTATATTTATGTCAAGGGATGAAGGTGTGGTACTTGAAATGTATTTAGATGAAGACTTTGATGGCTCTGTTATTGAAAGTCATTAAACTACAAGTTTTTGTGCATTTATCGGAGGAAGCCTAGTGACTTGGAGTAAGAAATATGAGGTGGTGTCTCTCTCTAGTGGAGAATGATATCATATGTGGATTCAGGTAATACTTGAGGAACTTGTTCTTCACTACAATAATTGTATAAATTTTCGTGGTCACAACAGTGAGCAATATCTATAGCGCAAAATTCAGTTCAACATGATTGAACCAATCTGAATCAGCATTTTGTGAAAGAGAAGATTGAGGCATGTATCATCGATCCAATTTTTGTCGGACCTGAAGAACATACTACAGACATTGTCATCTAGGGACTACGAGCATCACGGTTCAAGCATTTAGTCTCCAAGCCAGGTATGATCAACATCTAAACCCAACTTGAGGGGGGGGGGTGTTGATTAAAGGCATTCTATTTCAATCTATTTCAGTATATGGACCACATATTATAAGTGGAACATAATCCCTTTTCTTTTTATTATATTTGAACTGGTGAATGTGGGTCACACTTTAAGATCCACATTTAAGTGTATTCTTAAAATAAGTCACATTAGTGAGCGGGGCACACTCACTATTTTTATTGGCTGGTATCTAACGTGTCTTTTTGGTTTGTTTCAAGCAGAGTAACAGAGAGAGGAGCATCCTTAGGAGATCAAAAGAGGATTCACAATATGTTAACAGTCTTCAACTGATCTTAATGGCTAATTGTGATTGATTTTATACAGATCAAGCAGTTTTGTTACCAATGAAAATTTTATAGATTATGCGCACAAGAATGTTGTGGAAATAATTTTAAAGTTATCATAAAATTTGAAGTGATGCCAGGATTGGAGAAGCACTTTAAATGGAGTGTGATGGATAAAAGAGAAACACGCAAAGGGGCTTCAAGGAGGAAGTTAGATGGATGTTTTCCACACAGCACAATAACCTTCAAATTATCTCCTAAAGGAACATTAATTCAAACTTCTAAAACTCTCAACGAGTGAAAAATCAGTAAGAAATGACAAGGGGAGACATTAGGTATGATGAGAGAGGGTGTCTTAGCAATTGTGCTCTATTTGTAATAATTCTATTCCTTCCCTCTCTCCTCCTCCTGCAAGTTTCTTGGAAGAGGTAAAATCTTATGTCCGGATCTAAGTTGTTCTAACTAGTTGAATACAATATTAAGAGTCCTTTATTCCTTGACCTTGTATTTTATCTTGCCCAATGCCAAATGCCTCGATCTGGGTGCAATATACAGATCCTTTATTAGATTCTTGATCATTGAAAGCACCTATTTTATTTAAAAATTCATATAACATACCAAAATCCATAGAAAAACCTTTCTCTAGTTCATCTCTTAAGGTCACAAACAATCCAAAAAGTATGTTTTCTCACTACCTCCTTTCTCCATCACCATTTCTACTACACTCTATGTCCCTCTCTCCAATCCATCAAAGTGTCTCCCAGCTACCTCATTCACACTACTTTGACCCACATTTTTTGCATTTCATTAGCCTCCACTCTGGAACATTGGCATAATACCATGATTTCTTCCTTTCTCTGACTGTTTTCATTCCCACACTTTTACCATCAACAACCTAGTGAGGCCCCCACCACCAGCTGATGTACCTTTTTTAAACCATTGCCACAAAAGATGTGTATCAGTTTACTTGGTCTTCTATAACCTTTATATTCATTTTGTAAATATTAAAAATTTTATGATATTAGTATCCTACCTCCCTTTTGATTCACCCTTACTTGGCCTATATTTATTATAGAGTAATTAAGTTATTGTGTCTGTACATATGCAAATTATTGGTTAAGAGTGTATCCAAAGAATGACCAAGTTAACTCAAATAAATACTTAGCATTATAGTTTTTAATTTCAATCATGAAAATTTGAAAAATGTATTAACATTTATATGTTTTTTTATGGAAAAACTTGATATGCAAGTTTATGGCATAGATGTTAATGGCATAATGCCAAAATATTTTATTTTCTATAAAACTGCTTCACTTCCATTAAGTCCAGAAATAAACTTGGACATCAAAATATTTATCTGGAATTAATTAATTGGGTTTTAAAGGTTATTATGATTGATGAAGTAACCTACTTGGAGCATTGTGATCCAAGAAGGATCAAGGAAAAATAGTCCTCAAGAAGGGTCAGTGAAAGGTGTGTAGCCTCTTCCTTTCTCAGCAGACTAACCCCTCATTTTTCCTCTTAAAGGAAATGCATGAATTAAAACTCTTGGAGATCACAAACAATGGGAAAACATAACAACATGGCATGGAAAATAAATAGAAAAGTTCCAACCCATTCAACAACAAAAAAGTAATCTGAATTTAAATTTTGAAACAACTTTAATTACATAGAGAAACTTTCAAAGGCTGGCATAAAATATCATCCATCATTTTTCTTAATAAATAAACTATCTCAAATTGGATTCATTTTACCCACCAGAGATAATTAAAAAAGTTTAAATTTTTATTTTTTATAGAATACTTGGCACTGGTTTTAAAGGGCATTTTTTATATCTGGGAATATACATCCAGTGACAACCAAAAAGTTCCATTCAAAGAGTATGGAGAATAATTCCCAATATCTGATTTTATGTCATTAGTAAATTTATTTATCCATTAATTACCTTCAGAGAGGTCCTTGAATCTCTTTTTATCAGAAATTTTGGCAACATGCTAAATGAAGCATTAATATTTTGAATTTGATATTTCTGGGGATTAAATATTGATCATAGAATATTATTATGATAAAAATGTTAAATTTATGTCATGGTATTTGAATTGTATAGTGCATTAATTTCACTTTGTAAACTATTTAATTTAATTTTATTAAATTTATGGTTTCATTTTATGAAACAGCACATGGCCTTATTCCACGATTAATATTTGAAAATATATTTCCTACTTACTATTTACTTATGAATGGTTTTTACTCAAATCATGGACTTACAGTAATTGACTTCATGAAATTAAGTATTTTTAATAATTGGTTCCTTTAATTATCATCTTATGGACTTATTCTCTAAATAACACTCTATTAAGAAGGAAACAGTTTGGAAATAAGGGATACCTATTAGATTAGTTTATAATATGAGAAAATGGAAGTACATGATGGAAAATAAATAATAAGTGAGAGACGTAGCATTCTATCCTATGGGTGGGTAAAATTCCCTAATTGCTGCCATGGGAGTGATTCCGGATGGATGACTGTGCAGGAATGTTTTTCACAGGACTCTAAAAGGTCAAAAACATTTGCTTACAAGAGATAGAACACATGATGTACCAACCAAATTACATGTAAAATTTCTGGGGAAAATAAGAAATATCTTTATAAACCCATAATTTATAAAGAGAGAGAGGGAGGCATTCTATTAAAGATTTACTCATCTCTAAACATATTTCTCATCAATATATTCTCTTCTTAGAGATTTCCAGTGGTGTCTGGCTGAGTGAAATAGCTTTACCAAGGTCCACACAGATAGATATATTTAGGGTTTTATTTAATGAAGTTTGTCTTGAGTCATTGCTTCTACAAAATTCCTGGTATTTTTAACGCATGAAGACCCAATATTAGTTTTTTAATCCCAAATTTTTTCATGATTTCGTCCCTAGATATTAACACACATAGGGAATAGGTTTATTTTCTGCCTTCGGATTATCATCATAATCCAAAACCAGAATCTTGAATATAAAATATTTGGAATGTTATAATTTCTTTTGAAAATTTTTAATTGAATATTTATTTTTCTAAATAATGTGGTTGATTACTTAAAAAACTATATTACCCTCATACTTCTCTCTTCCATTTGCATTAATTTATTCTAATAAATTCTTTCTCTCTCTTCCCAAAATCATAACATGAACTCTATAAATAACACCATTAGGAGATGACCTTAATATTGAGGTAATAATTTAGAATTACATTCAATTAAAATAAATTGAATAAAATAATTTAGAGGTATCTGAATCTGACTTACTCATATATTAAATTAGCGTTTAATTTTTTGGAAATACAGCTCCATACGTTAGAATATTTCTAATGGGCAGGGATAAATTATTATCACATCATCAATTAGTTGATGTAAATTCTTATAAATGTATCTATTAAATTAATTTGAATCAAAGACTGTAAAATCCCTAAAATTAAATTTATCACGTATTAAGTATATTTTAATGTTGGGGATATACAACTTCATATGTGAAAATCTAACTAATGGGTGGGGCTAAAATTTTATCACAGTGTCAGCTGCCGTTTGAATGGCCATACGTAGATCTTCAGATTGGGAATTTGGGGATTAACTAAATCCACAAGATGGGCTTTTCTGACAAATACTGTCCAACCTAGGTTACATTTATTTAGGATGAAGGTGAGATGGGCTTACCAAGGAAAAAATAAATTTCCTTCAGGTCTATTTTTCACTATACCCTCCAAATATCTACCATGATGGCTTTAATCATGTCGTCCAAAGATTTCTCCAATCTTTTTCTAAGAAATACTCATTTATCTACCCATGAACTAAATATATCATTCTAAAATTTGTATTATTTTCACTGATTTAATCCTCACACTTTGGGATACTGACAAAATGAGAGTATATCTTAAGTATAAAATTCACAATCTCAGAAACCCTCAAGGGTACTCCAGATCACTTATGACACAATATCTTCCCTCCAAGGGCAAGAAAGCTATGTAGGGTCTTTATTAACTCCTCACATTCGTGAATCTTGGATAATCTTGATCTTGTCTGAAATGAATGACAAATATTAGAGTAGTCATATCCATGCATAACTGCTCTATACATATGGGACAAGTACCCCTCAATGGAGTGGCTTAGTCTACCTGGATGGGTGCTCCAGCTATTTGGTGTTCCAGATTTTTTTTCAAAATGGACCATGGAGACCTTCTCTTGAATATAATCTGACTAATCTTCATCATTCATTTCCTTGTAGCCATGATTTTGAGTGGTTCTTTCCATTTGGATGATCACCTCTTTTATGTGGTTCCATAGTCTTTTTTTTTTAAAAAATGGGTCATGGACACCTCCTCTTGAGTGGATTTTAAGGATAATCCTGATTATCCCTGTCCTTGGGACCATGCTTTCCTGTTTAAGTGGCACCATTTTTGTGCTCCAAGTGGCAGGAACTCATTGTACTAAATGGTCTATGGAATTTTCCATACTTATGGATTTGTCTGACATCCGGAGATAGTACAGGTGGGCCTCCTCATCAGTAAAAATGGAAAGGGCATCCCTCATCCATGTGGGAGCAATCCAGTAGTTATCATATCCAATCTCTCCCACCTCATTCCTTTATTAATGTTAATATATTCCAGACCAGAACCATGAAAAAAGTAAGAATTAGTATAAATTTCTTTGATGACACTAAAATTAAAACTCAAGTTGGGTTTAGTCCATAAGCATCATAATTACAAAAAAGCTGTATTCATAACTTATCCTGCATAATCATGATATATCATTAAATTTTACAGAGTTAAAAAACCCTAAAATTAGGCATCCAGGGACGTTCTAATGAATTTTATCATTACCAAACATAAAGTTTACTAAACAGTGAGAGATTGGCTTTTCCTAAAAGATATCCAAAGATTTCTCTGAATAGTATCAGCTTATAAAATATATAATCTTAAATATCTATGGTCTTAGAGTATATTTTCTAAAAAATTGTATGGGTGAAAATTAAAATATGTGCTGGCCCAAATGAAAATAAAATTAAAGCCCTGGTAGTTATTTTCTCAATATAATACACTAGCCTGTATCAAATCTGACTTTATTATTAATTGATCGGGCACTTTAATAATGGAAAATATGGAAAATAGTTTGTCAAATTTCTATAGCGACACATCTTTTATATGTGTATATATAAGTGTAAATGATTTCGATATATATATTTTATATGATAATAGAATCACTTTAAACTTAATGCTTGAATACAAAGATAAAACATTTACATTGCACTAGATCTCTTACAGGGGAGATCACTTACAAGTTGGTAATTTCATCAAAAGTAAATAAACATCAATGTCATGTTAAATCCTTTGCTCCACATTTTGTTTAAAGATGTTTTTTCATGGTGAAACTTTCATATATTATGATTTTAAATTTTAGAAGTATTTGGCTTTAATAAAAATAACTTCCATTGTGATGTTAATGGAAAAATTTTCTAACTATGTAAAACAGTTTTGATAATAATTATGACATTATGAACTTAGATCATGCAATCATGATGTAATAGCCTAGTGTTAATATTTTTGATGTTTCCAAAATGAAATAAGAGAGTGAAAAAAGAGGGTACAAATTAGTTTAGTAATTCGGTGATAGGACACAAAATACAAAATATATTCAGAGTCTCAGTGGTAGAACAAAGGAGCAAAAGACAAGGCTCTTCCTATATGAGTCAAAGAATTCTCTAATTGAAGAATCTAAAATTATGTCTCTCTTCCTCAAAATCAAATATATGAGAAATGATGGGAACTATATCATGAAATAATCATTTTCAGAACATTTAGTAATGGCATTTTGGGAGCTGATTAGTATTACCATTAGAAAAACTTCTGCCTTTCATAATATAATCATTTTTCATGAATTTCAAACATCAACGGGAAAATGGTCATTTAATGAACTTAGTTATCATTCAGGGCAGGAGGAAGAAACACTAAGGTACAACACTTGTGAAAATTTACAAATTAAAGTTTCTCAAAAGAATATATCCATCAAGAAAAAGGATCAGCAAAAGGAAACACAGGAATCATCATTGGCAAGGAACAGCAAAACATAATAAATGTATTTTTATTTTGGAAATTAAAAGAGCAATTGAAGAAGCATGATCTGAACTCATTTATTCATTAAAAATCAGGGCATAGAAATAAATATGGTCTCAAAATTGATATTACTCTGTTACCACTACACACATGTTGGGTATACACCAGGGTTACAATTCATTGATGGTTCCTTGCAGGATTTCTTACACGACAGAAGTACCGATGATGGTGATGGAAATGAAATCAGGTTTATATCATTAGAATAGTTTCAAACAAGAGAACGACAATATATTTTTCGTAAACGGGCGCATCTTTCTTAATCATTTTTCCACAAAACCTATATCAATGTGTTGATCAGTCTTGGATCCTCATCACCATTAAGCGACCTATGTTTATAGGAAATAAAGTCCGAGCCAGCATCTCAATTCTTGTGAGTTTGGGCATCACAAACATAATTTCCAGATCACTATTGCATGAGAGCTTTTTTTTTAATAACAGATTTATGGCATTAAAGATAACTGAAGGGATTATTGAAAAAATAGTTGAAAGATCTGATGAATATGTTCCCTGGTTTTATCTCATTCAGGAATTCATAATTTTTTTGGGTATGTTTTAATACCTCTGATTGATCCAAATCTGCTTTTAGGCTTCTGAGGTGCTTATGACCTGTTATTTTTGGGCCTGGTATTGCCAGAATTCTTGCAGCTCTAGATAAAAGATAGGATGGGGTTAATCTCAGGCCAAAATAACAGTGAGAGGAAAATCGGCTTCGAAGCCAGGGCCTTTGATTTTGTGTTGTATACTTACTGATGACCATTTCCCAGCCAACTTGTACTCCACCCATCTGGATTATTTTTAAATGAAGGCATTCTCTTGCTCTAAGACCATCTGCTCATCCCCTGGTTGGCCTATTTTTCCAAGTTATTTTCACTATTTATTCTTTACCTGGCAGCTTCTGATCATTATTTTTTTCTTGAATATTGAGGAGAGAGAGGGGGAGAGAGATATAGATAAAGTAAAGGAGAGAGAAGGAGAAAAAGGGAGAAAAGAATGATAGAATGATATAAAGCGAATAAATCTTAAAAAAGTGTAAATAGGAAAGAAGGGATGGTAAAATTTCCCAAGGTTCCTACCTATATTTTCAATAAATATACCGATGGCTCCTCTTCAAATATAATCTAGAGATGAACCGATCATATCTTGGAAATGATCATGATTAGGTAAAAAAAATCCTCATCTTCTGCTGTAGGGAAATGGTGTTGGGGATCAAGAGAGATATAGATAAGGAGGTGAGAGAGAGGAGGGAGAAAAAAGAAGAAACGAATGATATAAAGGGCGATAAATCTCAAAAAAAATCAATGGCAAACTTTCCCAAGGGTCCCACCTACATCTTCAATCAATATACTAAGGGAAGCCTCCTCAAATATAATCTAGAGACAAAGCGTTTGTATTTTAGATATTTATGATGATTAATATAGCATTGTTCCAAGTGTTCTGTTGTGCGGAAATGGTATTGAGGATCAAGATTTATACATATACCCTTTAGAATAATCTTCTTCGAGGAATAATTAGTTATATACATTATAAAATAAAAAAAAATGGCATTCAAATTTTTATAGAGTTTCTATCGGGTTCACAGGCATCTATACATTAACTATATGTTTATCATGATATGACAACGAACGCAAGCAGCAGCCATAAGTGCGAAATAAAGGTGTTTTCTAAATAAAACGACATAATGGGGGAAGTTTTGGAATTTTAAATAGTGGCTTTTTTAATATAAAAAAAGTCTATTGAAACATATTTTCTAGATCCCCCTCTTCTGATAAGTAATTAAAATACAAATAAATATAAGAAACGTGTTCGTTAATAAATCAAACTCAAGTTCCCTTCCAAATCTACACCAAAATTTTTCCCTGTCCTTATTGGCACTATTCAACCCCTAAAATTCATCAACGTATAAAGCTTCTGATATTTGTTCAGATGGTTGATGAAATATTCAAAGAATAGTAAAATGAGCAGCAGTAAAACTCCACCGGACAAAGTAACAAATTTACCTCATTAATTTAGCTCCTATTCTTGGATTTTCTAGACCAAGAGGGAGGGATAATTCTGAAGCTAGCAGAAACCACATCATCTTCCTTCTTACTCTCCTCAGAGCCAAGCAGATCCTTGGAGAATGCATTTGGGTATGCTTTAACGCAGTCTTGCAAGGCTATGAAGGGATTTACGCAGTCTGAACCCTGGAAAAACCATACATAATCGCTACAATGAATTCATAAATCCAGTGAAAAAAAGAGAAAATAAAATAAAATAGTTTTTTAAAATAAGGCACGCACTATTAAAAAAATCATTGACATGGACTAGGGAAAAGGATGCTGAGAACACTAAAATTGTTTGAGTTTGTGCAGAAACAAATGTGAGAAGGGAAGTTTTCCCAAATCTAGGCCGAAAGGTACCTTTTCTTCAGAGGTGCTCCTTAAAAAACAGGCAAATGCATCAGAAAATTGTACTCCACAAGGACCCGCTCTTAATCCGGCTACACAGGGGCATTCAAGTGCCTTCTTCACCTTCTCCTCTACAGACTGCATCAGAAATTTAAACGTCGTAATGAGAAATAACGATACATTTCTGGAGCAGTCGATTGCAGGACTATCCCCCTGTAGAGTCCATCACCTCCCGACGAGTTTGATGGGACGTTGATGATGACAGATGACGACCTAAATAGCATTGAAGGCCATTATTACCGTCAACCATCTATGCTGAAGAATGTTTTTATGAACATCAATCCTCTTCAACTCAACTAGACGGGTTGAGGTTTACAGAGTAGTTGATTATTTTAATGAGAAATTTAGTAAGTTGGTGGCTGACATTGACGGATAGCATCAATGTATATGATACCCCATCCTTGGCCCTGTCAATTGTCAGTGCTAACCTAATCAATATCATCGTCATCGTCGAGCACCCTAAAATTTATCAACCTCATCACCAACATCACCAAGGGGCATTGACACTGACGTTGACGGTCACATTGATGCAAGCATTGACGAGTGCCTAACCCATCTCCCTGTCTCAAGATGGAACCAACCTCATTATCATCCGTACTGAAAGCTGCAGCTTCTGTAGAAAAGAGAAATCCATGAAGATAATAAATAAGCAGTAGACAAGAGTATCACACCTGTTATATTTGATAAATGACACTTAAAAATATTGAAAGTCATGAACCTGCATGTGAACTTATCCAAAGCAAGTCACGATTAGTGATTTTATTCAATTTTGACACTGATTCAAGATAGGAAAGCAGGGCAAACCATGAACCATACGACTGAAACCATATACTAAAATGATCCAACACCAAAAAATAGGGCAAGTTTGTTATGGTCCAACCAGGGACCCATCAATCGCGTAAGAAGATAAGAGGAGTCACATGTGTACCAGACCACACATTTGAGAATTCAAACAAGGGAAGGCGGGAGCGGGAACTCTAAATTAACTGACAGAGTGAGCAGAAGGGATCGATTCATTCTCTTGGTCTGAGGCTGCGGCCAGAACGATGGCAGGAGACTCTCTCTATTCTTTCTGCTTTTTCCTTTATTGGATCTATCATCTGGACACCAAATTCTAGGATATCTTTCCTCTTATAGTAATTCTTGACTACGGTTTACAGGATTATTTTTCCACACCTGTGATCATATCAATTTTGGTATTAGAGCCTATATGGTACTGATAAGAACCTTGATCTCGGTTTGTATTGGGAGGGAAGTCGAGGCGAGGCAACATAGAAGTTCTCCGGTAGGAGAGTAGAAACGGGAATGATAGGGAGGGTCAAACAGAGGAGGCAGGGATCGACCAGGGACAGGCCACCTGATGACGCAGTGAAGGGTAGACGATCACAGGGATGGGGATCGTCGAAGACTAGAAGAGAACGGAACGGCAGGGGTAGGGATCAGATTGGAGGGGAGTCGGCTGAAGATCCGGTGAGACAATCACGGGGATAGGGGATCGCTGGACAGCCAAGGGGACAGAACCGACACTGGAGGATCGAGATAGTGAGCCAAGAGGCCAATCTTGCTTTAAGTCTTGACTGCCATGCTAAAGGGAGGACTACACATACTTACAGAAAAAGGAAGCAATCTAACCTAAACATCAAACGACTAAAGTGCTACTAATGGGCTAAAATGGCTAAGATACCCTGGGGGGGTTTGAGATCGTATCAGATCTACAGTTAATCATGTCTGACCTGGAAAGTAATATGATCCGTCTGCGCAACTATGCCCGGAAGAAGAGCCGACAGCGGCCCAACCCGGAAGTGCACGCAAAACCCCCTTATGTCCCTACTTAAGCCCTTCTTCCCTGGAGGTAGGGCAGGAAGAAGAATCACTTGCAAGTCCCTCCAGTACCCTCTCCTCTGCTCCGTTCCGGTAATGACTCTCCCTCTCTGTGCTCCCAGGCCCAATATCGTACACCTGTTGAGCAACGACCGTTCGTTGGAATCCTTTGCCATCCTCTCAACCATTCCCGTTCTCTTCCCTCTCGTCTCCCCCCCTTCTCATCTCTGTGTAAATGTCTGTGGACAAAACTGATCGTTTGGAATATCATTTTGGTTCCAAAAGCATGCTACAAGGGTGGATCAATCACATTCACAAGCCGGGATTGTATCAGAAAGAAAGGTGGAGGGATTGGCTACTAAATTCGCAGCTGATCAGAAGTGAGTAATGAATGCACTAGAACATCTGATGCAAGAATTAGCTGCTATATCTGCTGGAATGAAGAAAAAGGCTCTGATAGCTGCTGCTACTACTCATGGAGAGGATGAACCAAAATGATATTGACACATCGATCACCATCAAATTCATGAAAGGAGGTTAGAGTATAAATCGAGGTTTAAACGAGGAGATCTCCCCATTTTCGACGGTTACCAGCATGAACCTTGGTTGAAAAGCCTTGAGCATTCTTTTCATTTACACTTTCGGGTGGACAAAGATAAAAATGCATTTGATTGTACTTAATCAGGATGAACCTCCACTAACTTAGTTTCTTTAAGCTCCAGTTCATAGAGAGGTATGGGATGTCGACACACTCACTGTATCAGAGTTTATTTTAAATTAAGCAAACGACTTCAGTGCATGAATATTGCACTGAGTTTGAAGCTACAGTTTTTCAAATACCACTGGTAATGAAGTGCTGAAGGGCAGATCATATAATTGGCAAGAAGGATTTATCCATCAGAGGTGAAACTGACCAGGGTGTCTTATACAGAGCCTGGAAGAATATTCCCCATTATGCAAATTTGCGAGTACAATATCAGCAGGGTCAAAGAGCTCGCAATGGAACATCTACTCGCTAGCAGGAGGCCAACTTCAATCGGCCTACTAATAACTTGGATGGAAATTGTAGTTCATCCAACTCTGTTCCTCAGTTAGTATGCAGAATAACAATGACAAATTTCCAAGGTGTCAAAATTTATGGATCATGGATACGGAGTTCCAGCATCGGAAATACAAGGGATTATGCTACCATCGCTTCACACCAGGTCATCCTTGTAAAAAATTCTCAATCTGATATTGATCCAAAAAGGGGATGAACTGAATGAACTAGCTGAAGAGTTCGACTACCCAATGCAAACTCTGATGAAATGGGACTGATTACAGAAGGAGCCTTTTTTTTTGGCCTGAGTGAATCTCAGACTATGTCAACGACTTTCATCCTTGGGCACACTAAAGCTAAAGGGTTACACAAATGGAGCGCTCGTGTTAGTGTTGATAGATGGAGCGGCCACACATAATTTTATTAAACCATCTATATTACCTATTGCAGCTATTCCAATATTGGATGGGCCAAGGTTTGACTTAATGCTGGGAGATGGTTTCCTCAAATCTTCCAGAGGGATATGCTTGAACGTGACTCTCCATATGCCAAATTCAGATATACTAAAAGACTTCTTACCTCTGGCTATGGGGAAATTTGACATTATACTGGAATACGGTTCCCTATACCGTCAGTGGATGAGCTACAAGAAGAACTACAAGGAGCTTTAGTTTTTCTAAATTAGATCTGAAGTTGGGTTATTATCGGATCCAGATGCATGATGATGATATCTCCAAGATGGATTTCAAAACTCATCTGGGACACAATGAATTTATAGTGATGTCTTTCAGATTATCAGAAGTTCCCGCCATGTTATAGTATCTGATGGTTCCATCTTTAAAAATCAATTGAGATGCTTCATACTAATTTTCTTTGACGAGATTACAGTATATATCAAGGATGCTGCAGAACATGAAACCCACCTTAAGCAGGTCTTAGACATATTGAAAGACAATGAGCTCACGGTTAATTTGAAGAAATGTTGTTTCTACCAGCATGATATTGAGTTCTTGCGGCACTGCATCTCGGCCCTGGGAGAGTCCACTGATGCAGGGAAAATCAAGGCTGCACAGAGCTGGCCAATACCGAAGACTATAAAACAACTCCGGGGATTTCTGGGACTGACTAATCATTACATTATATATCACAATATGCTACATGTCCCACCAACAACACAGGAAAGCAGGGTACCCCATGAATCATGCAACTGAAACCATATATTAAAATGATGCAACACCTAAAATAGGGCAATTTCCCCATAAACCCTGTGATAATGTAAAAATGTAATGCAGGGAAAATTAGTCATTTATAAATGGATTTCTTGAATGCGATTAGAAAACCTACCACACTAAAGAAGATAATTTTCACTTTGGAGATCTAGGCGCCAACTTATTATCTATTTAGTGTCTCATCCTGACGCTCAAACAGGTGTTGGATGAATTACTCCAAGAATACAAAACTGCCTTAGTTTTTCTTATCAAGGGTTTATGTGCTTCAGAATTTTCATTACAACGTGCCTGCCACCGCCTTCAGACTCATTTGACGTTATCACTATCACATAAAAACACCGCATTTCACTTCCTTTAATCGCTTCTATTCGTTCTCAATTTATCTCACATAAGATTGCGCAATCTAAAGAAACTTACATCATCTAAGAAAGAAAACCACGCGACTTGAAGCTGCTTGCGCAACGATGCGGAACTCCGCATGAACTAAATAAAATAGCAGAGTCCACAGAAAAATTCACCAAATGAAATCGAGACACGCAAACAGACGCATTATACAGCCTCAAGGAAACGCTAATATACGATCAATGACACGGCTAGAAAGGAAACATCAGATCATATCGATTGATGAATCAAGTAGACCAAAAACTTCGCCGTCGGATATGAAACGCTCATATACGATCAAGGACACAGCTAGAAAGGAAACCATAGATCTTATCAATTGCTGAATCAAGTAGACCAAAAACTTTGCTGTGGATATGTAACGCTAATATAAGATCAATGACAAAGCTAGAAAAGAAACAACAATTCACATCGTTTAATGAATTAAGTAGACCAAAATCTTCGCCATCGGCTATGAAACGCTAACACACGATCAATGACACGGCTAGAAAGGAAACAAAAGATCATATCAAATGCTGAATCCAGTGGACTAAAAATTTGGCCATCGTATATGAAACGCTAATATAGGATCAATGAGACAGCTAGAAAGGAAACAACAGATCATACAGATTGATGAACAGAGTAGACCAAAAACTTCGCCGTCGGATATGAAACGCTTACATACGATGAATGACACGGCTAGAAAGGAAACAACAGATCAAATCAAACAAATAATCGAGAAGAAAAAAACTTCGTGAACAGGACAATCAACCTGCAAGTAAAGCCTCCATGGACGTAGATTCAGAGCTCTCCATTGTCTCTCTGCGCACAGCTGCGAGGCAGCCCAGCCCAATTCGACGAAGACCAAATTTCCAAACAAAGAGAGACACGACTATAAATTCGAATGGAGAATAAAGTAATTATGCCATTAATACGGTATAGAAAAAATAAGCTTGGTACAGGCGGACCTAACTATAAAAATATACTGTGTTTTCGGACTTGAACATAATTATACTACTAATAAGTTAGAAGTAAGAATGGGCCGGCTCATTGGGCCTTTCTAAAATCGTTGCGATCGCAGCCCAAACAGGCTCGACTATAAATAGCCGGTTCAGCGGTTCTTCTGTCCACGAAGCTGAAGATTTCTCGCCCTGAGTTGAGCTCGGCCAGATATGGCAGCGAGTGCCTCCACCGCCGCTTCACTTCGCCACAACCAGCCCTTGAAGGTATGTAGACGAGATTATGAACTGAAAATTTCAAATTTTCTTTATTCGCTCATGATTTCTCATTTGGCGATCTCTTTTTTGTTGAGGACAGTGCGGATTTTGTAGGACGAGTAATCGCTCTGTGTTTCTTCTCAATTCGCGGGCTTTGTCATCGACGGGAATCAGAACGGGCTCCGGGAAGATACAAGCCTTTTTAAACCCCTTGGATGACCCTATCGCCAAGGAAGCACTGAAGGTCGTAATAATTCGCCTCTTTTTCCATGTTTCGATTCGATGCCCTGTTTTTCGTTGGAATTTTTTTTTGACACGCTTATCGATTTAATGCCGATGCGTCGCGCTTGTAATGATTGGAATTTTTTTTTTTTGAAACCATTGGACTGATTGGATATCCCTTCTTGCCAAGTCCTCTTCAAAAGATTCGAATGTTCGGTTTGTTTTCTGGCTGTCTAATTCTTGATTCCCGGAATTTATCGATTCGGAGATGCAATTCGATTGTTATGCACTAGGGTTTTATTCAAATAAATTCAATTATATTTAAATGACCGGCCATTTGATTCGTAGAATCTGTCAACATAATTCCAGATTCTCTAGTTCTTGGGATTTATTTTCGAAACCAGCAATAATCAATCTGATGTAGTTTCAAGTTGACTTCCTCATCACGCTTTATTCAATCTGTATTTCTCTATTGAGGATTAAAAAAGTTCCTGGATTAACAAAAATAAAAACCGTTTCCAACATTCTGATTTTTCTTGACCGAAACGAACATGATGAACAGAAAATTCTTTCTTCCAGGAACCGATCGCTTTCTTGGGTGGCATGTTCGCTGGCCTCCTGAGGCTTGACTTAAATGAGGAACCTCTAAAGGATTGGATTGCAAGAACAGCTGAGGCAGCTGGAACCACCGTTGAAGAACTTACTGCTGATCCTGATTCTGACGAAGATTCTCCCCAAGAAATCCAGATAGATTAAGAAGTCGCAATCTCCAATCAGCCCCTGATTTATGGAAATACATCTCAAGGTTGTTCCACGAGTTCCTCTTTCCTGTATTATGTGGCCATATGTGGTAAATATTTTAGGTTACTATTGAATACTGTTGTCTCGTATTTTATCTCCTGTCTCATATTTATCGTATTTCTTTTCGAAGTATCTGCCTCACAATTGATTTGAAGATAACCCAATTTTGATTTTTCGTCGCCTATGATTAGGCTAATTTAATTGAATCTGCTGGGTCGGTGATTGGGCCTGGGCTACCAACCCGGGCATCCCGGTAAGCCCATTCAGTCGCCTTTTTAAGATCTTCTTTTCTTTAATTTGCCCAGTATGTTTAGAAATATTATATTTGCAATCAATGTGTATTGTTTATTTCTAGTATAAATCACTGTGAAAATAATTCATTGATTAATTTGAACTGATAATAGGTATGTGTGATGAAACAGATAATAATTAGTTTAAAGTCGTTGTTTTATTTGTGAAACTGATAGAGATAGATAGAGATAGAGATAAGGATATGGATAAAGATGAGAAAGATACTGATGATTTCCCATGAGACATTAAAGATACATGGATTTACAGAAACTCAATGAGAATTATTTGTGCAGCAATGTAAGTTGACGAATGTAATCCAATAAAGTCAATTTTATGTAATTTGTTGTTCCTATAGATGTAAAGTCAAGAATTAATGCAATTAAATCGTGTAAGTGGTTTTATGTAGATTTAGCAAAAAATAGGAGATGATGAAATCGTAATTTAAGTATAGAGATATATGTATGTATATATACATGTATATAAAATAAATGAAAACCCTTTGGTACAGATGTGTGTGTAACACACGCGCATATATATATATATATATATATATATATATATATATATATATATATATATATATATATGTATGTATGTTTATATAATATTTTCTCTTTAGAGAATATGCCACTCAAGATGAACAAGTCTATCAGAGTCACATAAATCCAACCCATACAGTTGGAGGGCAGTCACCAATCCCAGAATCATACAGGCATTAAGATACACAAAAAGATTCACATTAAATACAACAGTTTAAAATTCATATTAAACACAACATTAAAATTCATATTTTTTAAAAGTTCAGATAACCCTAATAATTGACTTACCATCAATAATTTATAATTTCAGAAAACCTGTCGTCAAACTGAAAACTGGCCATGTTTATAACAATGTAGAGGGCCAAGATAAATAACTAGATACTTGAAAGAAACGTGATCTTCGCAACTGCCATCTTTTATTATTAATTACTTGTGTTTAGACTGTTGGAACAAAGGATTCACCATTGGAAATGACTCGACCCAATAATCTTTGGCTGATCGAGGCCTATTAAGTGAGTCGGCTACGTGGCTCGCTATCTATCGTCCACGTCTCTGCCCAAAATCAGCTGCCTCTATAAAACCTTGAATTTGAAAATCAAAATCGATTGGCCATGGCGGGAATTGCAACCGGCGGAAACGAAGGCGATGGCGCGACGGAGATCTCTGTGAGGATCGGATCGTACTTGGCGGATGTTCAGCTGTTGGATGATGCAGCTGGTTCAATCTTCTTGCTGTGGGCGATTCGCCAGCCTACTCTCGTCAAGCCTAATTTCTTCGTTTCTCAATCCTCCACGGATCTCCGTCTTGATGCCTGCGGCCACCAAATCACCATCTCTCAGACGCCTTCTTCCATGGTAATTATCTCTAATTCTATATCTTGATCTCACGATTTCGCTTTAGTTTATTTTTAATTACCTGCGGATGTTTGGAAGAGCGTCCCGGGCGTCACGGGAGCCGTGATGTGGGATAGCGGAATTGTTCTTGCAAAGTTCTTGGAAAGTGCCGTGGATTCGGGAAGGCTTGTTCTTCAGGGGAACAGGGTCGTTGAACTCGGTTCAGGCTGCGGATTGGTCGGGTGAGTTCATCGATCCACATAACATGTTTGATTTAATGTCGCTGAGATTTTACTTGGTTCTAGGTTTGGGCACATCTGGATGACGACGACGTTTGAGAATTATGTTGACTGTTCATGGATGTTTTCTCGATGAACGTGTCAGCGCCAATGACTAGCATAGTCATATCTCCGGCGATTTTTCAAAAATTCCCATCGTCGTCATCATTATCGTCAGCAGCGGTTGATGGCATTAACATCAAAATGATGTTGAAAAATTCAACTAAATTTATCAAAATGGCGGTTGTCGATGACAGATGTGCCAGCCATCCATCATCGTCAACATCAACCACCAATGGAGTCCTCCAAAAATTGTCAATTGTGAAGTCAGCGTCAACGTCAACGGGGATCAATGACGTTGATTGACCCATTAATGAATGCCAAACCTATACTGGCGCTAACATTTCTTTGGTGGTTTCAGATGTGTGGCAGCTCTTCTGGGAGCGCGAGTAGTGCTCACAGATCTACCGGATAGGTTGAAGCTTTTGAAGAAGAACGTTGAGGCAAATGCCACAGGACAACATGAACATGGATCGGCCCAAGTTTGTGAGCTAACTTGGGGTGAAGACGTCGATCCAGATCTTACCAACCCCCCGCCAGATTTTGGTAAGACCAAAGCTAATCTGCTTCTCAGCTGCACACACAGCTTGGTTCTATGTCAACCGTCGCATCATTGTCAACGAAACTTGTTGATGATGTCAATGACATGACAATTGATGACTTTTGGATGGTGGACATTGATGGTGACATTGGCAGGATCACCCTTGATGGTTGATGTTGACAATGATGGGACACGGCCCATCATCGTAAAGCCTCATTTTCAGTAAATTTTCTTAAAATCATCAATTGTTATTAATGCCATTGATGATGACTACGATGGGAAATTTTTAATCGCCGGACATCTGACTTAGATTATGACAGACAATGATGTTGATGCTGTCAAAGACAAAACGTTGACCTCTCATTAATCTCATTGTAGTCCAGTTATGCTTAACCCTATTGGTCTCTGTTTGCTAGCCACTTTAGTCATTGATCCTCATTTTCCTTAATGATGACGCGACGGTTGACGATTTTGGGATTATGATTGGTTGACTGTGATGTTGACTGCATCACCTGTTGATGTTGACGATGGTGGGGCAAGGCAGACGATGATGTGATTGACCAGTGATGGTCGGTTGACTATGAAGTTGACTACATCAACCTTCATTTTTCTAAATGCTTTTGACAAATTGTCTATGTCATCAATGTCATGTCAACGTCAAGGCATCAAACCCTGTTAACGATGATGACGATTTTTTTACTTAGCAGATTTATGACGATGATGGTCGATCCCTGGTCAACATAATCATCATCATCATCATCATCACACACTATTTTCATCAGGATGTGAACCCTAAACTGATCTCTGTTAGTGGCCTCTGCAGTTGTCGGCTCAGATGTTGTTTACAGTGAGTCTGCAGTGGTGGATTTGATATCAACACTTAAACAACTCTCCGGCAGATTCACCACAATTTTTCTCGCTGGGGAGCTCCGAAATGGTGAGTCTTTTTTTGTTCAGTTCATCGCCTCTTACGATTTAGAAGCTGATGATGATTTATGCAGCTGCGGTATTGGAGTATTTCTTGGAAATGGCCATGGAGGAGTTTGTTATTGGGACCGTCGATCAAACCCAGTGGCATCCTGATTACATCAGCCACCGAGTGGCCATCTTCGTCATGGTGAAGAAGCTGCATCATCCAGAGGCAGGACTCCTCGACAAGAGGACTCATGGGATAGGAGGTTAGCACGGCAGAACTATCTCTTACTTGGCTCCATTCGTTGTCATTATAATATAATCACAAATATGATTATCATTATAGATGTCCTTGTCATCATTATCACTATCATGATTGTTATCACAATTAGAGAAGCAAAGAGAAATCCAATAGCCGCTTAAATCTTCGAACCAAACCTGCTTATTTGTTCAGAAATAAACATATTTTGATCAGTAAAATTTGTGATATGAGTCTCCCAAGGACTTATGAGAGAAGAAGAGGAAGGATGTCACACGCACCCATCATTGAAGCATGTGTGGATTTCAAATAAATAGGAGAAAGCAGGACGACAGGCTATAAATAAAGTTCAAGAAACTTACATTTTTTTTCCAGCTAGAATTTTATTAGCTGGGCCTACCTTCTTTGACCGGTAGCTTACCCTAAATAGACAGAAAAAAGGTTATGTACCATATTTAAAATAGTTATGCCTTTTCATTATCCTTTTAAGACCTCTTCTGCATTCAAATACGCATTAGAGAAATAGGAAACATTACTAACTGATAATATGAGCTTCCCAACTACAGGGCCAGTTGATAGTCAAGGAAGAAGGGCATAAGTCGTTAATTCCTAGATTAAGTTACAAATTTATAATACTTCCTTACTAAGTATAGAATTGCCTAAAAGTCGAACAGCCTAAGCCAGAAATCAATTACAAGATTTTTCATGTAATTATATATATAGATATTTATTTTTTATGGATGAAAACAAAAAACAATTTGGAGGGAAGCAGTGGTTTCTTAGTTTTAGCGAATGGGATGAGGGAAAACATAATATATGTTGAGAAGATTTGTAATGATACTGTTGAGATATGTTTAATATATTTTAATGTTTGGAAACCGTAGAATAACTACTTAAAATATCTTACGGCAATTTTTCACAAAGGGCACCAGGGTTTGCCCGCCGGAGCACCCTGAACTTGGTGTGGCACCTCTCTGGTTTTTCCAGTTCACTAAAATTACAATATCTTGAGCTGTAGGACAATGTTTTAGCACTGTTTGCGGTTTTAGAAAGCCCTGGGCGCGACTGGCCAGTGATTGGGAGATCCTCCTAGCTCTCTTCTTTCATCATCTCTTTTGTACTTGCAATCTCCATCTGGACATTCTTCGATATCCTTCATTATTTGTATTGTCTCATGCCATAGCAAATTTATTGACAGATTCATTTCATAGTATTTGTGATACTAGTAGAGTCAAAGGTCCTTATCAACCGGAAATTCGGATTAGAGCTTGGGACTGGATGTACTAAAAGATCATTGGTGCATTTTCTCACCCTTTCAATTTAATATGTGTGTGTGTGTATTGTGAATCAGAAGAGTATTCAATTTCAAAATAGTGATAAGTGATTGATATACTAACTTTACTATTGTATTTAAGACTGATTTTTTCAGTCTAATTTAAAAGGCTGTCATCATGAATTTCTCTTGTTATTGAGTCAAACAGAGACGTCTGCTGGATAGATAAAGCTTTAATTATCTGATATCCCAATTAGATCAGCTTTAGTAGGCCGAATAGTAAATATATCTGAATTTAATCTGCTTTCATTATTGATTGTTTGCTTCCATATGATTGAGCCTTGTCTTAGTTTCATATTTCAGCTTATAGTTAACTATTAATCTCTGATAGAATATATGACATCCATTCAATAAAGGTTTCGTGTATGCTGCGTGAGTTTTTATCTGGAATTCAATATTTTTTGCGAAATCAAGGAGGATCTTTTTGTGAAAGTCATTTTTTTTTACTTGAAGCTTTTCTAAGTTAAGTTTATATATTTATTTAATTCTATAGTATTGTACATGTTGATTTGCTAATTTTAATCTGTGATGTTAAAAATCTCTTAAATAATTTGATTATTTTTAGAAAATTATTAAATAATGTATTGTATGGAAATCATTGAACCTTAAAATGATAAGAAAAGATAAACTTATTCGAGGTATATCAGTTTCTCTGTGAGATTTTTTTTCAAACTATTCAATTATCTTTGTGCTTTGTTTTCTTTACCACCACCAGTGGCAACAAAGATGGAAGTGGATATGTGTCAACAAGTGGCGGAGTTGGAGGTGATGTGGGTAATGGTGAATACTTATGCTATCGATGAAGACATACTAGGAAAGAGAATGAAATATGAATTTAAAAAGGCAAATCACACTAATATCATTTTCACATGTCCAACTGACCAAGTGAAGCTTTTTTTCACGTATCTTGAAAAAATTATTGCTCCTTCAATCTGTCAAACATAAGAACAGACACAAAGGAGATTTTCAATGACCTGAACACTTCGTTAATTGTAATTGGTAACAAAATTCAAGGACACATTTTCTAAGGATGGAAGTCTATTTATAAATCATAGATCATAGATCGCGGATGAATAAATGAGGAAAATATAGAACTACCCTTGTCTTTGCAGCCTGGAACTCCATGTGGATCTTTAGATATGTGATTTGAAGTTGGAGAAATCTAGGATTTTATTTTCCTCCCTCCTCATCATGATCACCCATATGGTGCAGATTCATTAGATCTCCCAAAGATAGTTTCTTGATCTGCACTTTAATATATTCTTCAATAATGTACTGCCATCTTTTTCCTCTATTTCTGCTTAAATTGCCAATCATAGCACCGATCAGATTTTTCCATGTGTACCTGAGAAAATTTACGAAGTAAGGAATTTGGTGCATTAAATGAAAATTTTGCTTCATTAACTCTATGATGTCCCATGCCCTGCTGATGATCACATATTTATTACGAAAAAGTGGTGTTCTTTTTTTTATTACTCGTGCATTTTAAAATCTAACACGTAAGAATATAAATCACATTGGAACACACGTTTTAATTATTACCTGCATCCAATTATCGGCTGACAACACTCAAAGGACACAATCCAGAAGAATTGGACGGCGAAATGTGACAGAGTGGATTTAATCAAATAAATTATATTTTTATACCCTTAAAATATATGTATATAATTGAAGAAGTATATATTCTGTCTTATAAATTATTTTTCTTAAAAGACAAGATAAACTGAAAAAATTAGAAAAACCTTCGGAAGAGTACATAAAATATTTAAATAAAAAATATATTTTATAAGTTATAAAGTAATTTATTGATAAATTAATGTCAGAATTCGTGTTAAAAATAACAAATAAATCAATAACATTATTAATTCATTCTAAATATGTAACAATTCATTATAAGCCATAATAAAATGTCTTTGTTATGATTTCCATGCAAATAACCCTATAAAATACGTGAAATTTCAATTAAAGTATCATATTATTTATGGTTATCAACTACCCCCAAAAAATCTAAAACATTTCATTACAGTAAAATAAGGAAAATTGCCATTGAAAGAGGCACTTCAAGTGGCTCACTAATTACACATTATATATGTGAACATGATAGGAGTTTATGAAGTATTAAGTTTATTTTAATAATATGACGTAGAAGTGATCAAGTCATTAGCAATTGGAAATTAAATGGAACTTTATCAAAGGTCAATATGTCAGGCAATAAACTAAACTCGTTTATTGATCAAGAAAATACCATGTTTTATTGTAATACATATGTTAAACAAACATATAAAAGATACTAATAAGTATGATATATCCTACTGACTTGTATAGCATAAGCACCCAAAGACTTAAAATGGATACCTCATACTTGTTTCTAAATTAATTTTTTAGGGTTGAATTTTAAGAAAATATCCTTTGAGTTCTTAGGCTGTGATTCATACGAAACTAATAAAATTCATGTAGCATAAGAATTAAAATGAAATAATAATGGATTTAATCACATTTGCATAGATCAAATCCATGATTTCTTAGTTCATTGAGTGAGACGTGTAGATATTCTCAAATGAGCAATGGACGACAAAATTTTGGCATAATAATTTGTCATTAATCTTTGAGTTAATCGATAATAATTTATAAATTTCACTGATAAACTCAAATTTGGATAAAAACTTCATCGTTGAGAATTTGAGTTTAATTAATAAAATTTATAACTGGTACTCATAAATAAATTAATTCATTAGTGATGAGTATGGGTCGTCTCCATAGAGAACATATATTAGGGAAAGTAGGATCTCAATTGGGTGAGGTGAAAATGAGAGAACTTATGTATACGTTAGTGAACACATGATGAGAGTAGATAATAATATGATAAATGGCTAATTAGGTTTTACTAATTTGGGATTAAGATGGACAATAAAGGAGAGCAAGACGAGATCGTAACAATGGCGTGGCAGGTGGTGTAAACGCGAGAGGATACTGTGATAAAGATGGCAAGAACGAGGTAGACCGTTGGTAGAATGAGAGACGTAGTGATATGTGTTGGTTTAAATAGGAAGGAGAGAGATGTATGATGAGATCGTCATGGTATAAAGAGAACGTGAAATGAAGGTTAAGGTGAGGATGGGTAGGGGATGATGACGGAGTGGATTGAGGATGGTAATGGATGAGGGTGATAGATGGTGAAGATGGATAAACTTACTAAGTGTGTTGGAAACGATTTAATGTAAGGTGAAATACTAACCTTAGATTTCTATCTTCCGAGATCAAGACGTCTTCTTGATGCAGATCAACCTCCCTACTTCTCTGTTGAACCTCCCTAAGCTCTTGATACACCATGGAACACTTGATGGACCTTCAAAACTTCACTTTCTTTCAATCAGCCTCACTAGGAGGAAGTGAGCTTAAAGGTGTTTTTTACAAAGATGGGGGCTCAATTTATAGATCTAACATATGGATGGATAGAGGGTAAAAAGACGAAGCTGCTCTTAAAATTTCAGCTCGATTCAAGTACTGGATTGTAAGATATCAAGCCTAGAAGTGGGATGATTTCTAGCCATTGATCTACTTCAAATATTTCTCTTATCATCCTTGTAAGTGCCATCACATCATTCGGTTAGGGTTTTGTCTCTTATGGGTATTAAATGCGATGATTGGCTCAGATTCTTCCTCGTCATCTGCGATCGATGGCTCTCATTGTGCCACGTGTTGCCATGGAAAAAGACAAAAAATTATTAATGATAGTTTATAATTTAAATATATTATTCAATACGCAGATGACGCGGCACCAGATCAGCAATTTCTCCTTCTAGGCCAATAGAAATGTGACATTATGTGCCATGTGTACATGTGTGCTTCACGTGTACATGTGGCGCTCTGTGGTGATGCTACGTCAACTGATCATCATTGTTGACTATTCCAAGGACAGAGAAATGAGAGAGTAATATTAATATTTTAATAATCTCTTTTTTGGGCCACGAAACACATTTGTTGCTTAAACAGTTCCTTTTATGGTTTGCCCACGTCATATGCGCCAGGAAAAGTAAAAAAAACCCAAAATATATTCTAAAATTCATATTTAATAAAATAAAAGGCAATAAAATACAAATAAATAAATATTTTGACTTAGAAACATCATATCTTTCCAAATTTAATGTCAAAAAGTTCCAAAAAAAATCATATTCTGACTCCAAAAAGTGTTTTCTTTCAAAATATTATGTAAGAAAAATCTCTAAAAATATATAAAAATACAGAAATTCATAATATCGTTATAAAAATGAATTTAATCATTTTAAGCTTGATAACATGAATCTATGATTAATTCAATTCAAATAAACATGTAAATAAATATGGTCATATTAAGCTACTAAAAATGCATGTTACCAGACCGCCCCAACTTAAATCATTGATAATTCCTTAGCAACGGTATTTAAGATCTCTTTGTTGATCCATTCACGTTATAGTCTTTAAAACATGAGCTCAAAGTAATTATGATATCAACTACACCTTTAAGTACGATTATACCCATGTAATGCTAGAATGCATATTAGAGACTCCCTTGTGATTTTGGAAAGAGCTGGTGGCCATGAGGAGTGAAGCCTACTTCTCGCCGGGTATTATATTATAATCTAGGCAATGCTTTCCCTCGTGTGCTCTTATCATTCACTCACATACGATGGATCCACACTAAGTTTGCTCCCTCCTGAGAGTAAGAGGTAGTCATTATTCACTTTTCATACAAACACAATATCAATTGTGTATCAAGGAATCACGTGTGACGAGGCTCCTATCTAACTATGTGTAAAGAGAGAAGAGAAAGATGGATGGCTCAAAAGAACAGATGAAAGGTATGTCAAGTATGAATAATGGGCTTAGAGTACTTAGATAAATTACTCCCACACATACACGAAAAGAGTAGATGACACCTCGCTGGTATGAGAAAATAAGTGAAGATGGAATACATCAACTAAGCATGGATGATAACTTGATCAACAATCATGAAGAGAAAAATTAAATACTTCCAAAATAATAAGAAACAACGTACAATATTTTTCTTCTCTTCTTTTTCTTTTCTTCTTCTTCTCTTTTTTTCATTTTTCTAACTGGGGTGAACATAATTTGAAGCTTAATATGAGAGTAAATAATGGTTGATCAAAAACACAACATTATATGCATCCCATGCTAGTACAAGGAAGATGAACTAAGATGAGAGGACATAGACGTAAACACAGAGGGATACAAAGGAAAAGATATCGTAAGAGGGTGATATTCCAAAGGGGAAGAGAAAAAGAAACTTGGGAATAAGTAATAACACCCTAAATTTGGTATCTAACTCAAGTAATTAGCCCAAATTGTATGCATTTAAAGAGTTTAAAATAGGGTTGTTATCATATATTTACATGTAATTAATGTTTCCAAGTAATTTATGATTTTTCCCTAAGTTTCTGCTAATTTTATGAATTTTCTGGAATTTATTTAAGCCTGGAATAATTCTGTTTAAATGAAAATGCCAGGTTTAAATTTTAATTTTGATGTTAATTAATGTGGGGACGAATTACTGAAGTTTTATGGGAATTTTTTGGAATTTATTCTACGAAGAAATGAATTTTTAAGTAGTAAAAGGATATATTTATAAGGAAAATTATGATTTTTAGTGCATTTCTTCATCGTTCTTCTCAATCTTGGTCTAAATTTCTAAATCGCTAAGCTTGAGCACAATGTACAAGCCCTTACGGA
Source organism: Wolffia australiana (assembly GCF_029677425.1). Lineage (NCBI taxonomy): Eukaryota > Viridiplantae > Streptophyta > Magnoliopsida > Alismatales > Araceae > Wolffia > Wolffia australiana. The sequence continues at coordinate 13,780,416 of NC_135848.1, forward strand.
GATTGAGAGGAGAGATTGTGAAATTTACCTACCTATTCAATTTGCACGTTAATTTTTTTTAATTTTTTTTAATTTCTAGGAGATATTAGATTGCCCTTATGACCTAATAGTTATTTAATTTTGACAAAAAATACCCCAATACAAACTAAAACTTGAAGAATCCTAAGGGGAGATGAAGCTCTAAGGAGAGAGAAAGAAGCTCTGAGGAGAGAGAAAGCTCCGAGGAGAGAAAGATCTGAGGAGAGAGAAAGCTCCGATGAGAGAGAAAGTGTAGAAGAAAACAAAACAAGAAGGTACATATAGAGGGAACAACAGAAGAGAGAGAAAAAGGGGAATAAAGATATTGAGAGAGAAAAAGAAAAATAGAAACATATAGAGTATTCAACACTCCCCCTCAAACTGGTGAGTGGATGTTATCCATTCCCAGTTTGCCGCACAATTCTTGAAAACGTGGGGTAGACAGTCCTTTGGTGAAAATATCAGCACGTTGATGGGCAAACGGGGTGTAGGAAATACAAAAATGTCCCGACTCCAGCTTCTCTTTTATGAAATGACGATCAACTTCAACATGTTTAGTGCGGTCATGTTGCACTAGATCATGGGCGATGCTGATAGCTGATTTCTTATCACAAAAAAATGAGTAGGTTGATGACGCGATAGCTTCAGTTCTGCAAGAAGATTAGTGAGCCATAACGCCTTGCGGAGACCTTGTGCCAGGGCACGAAACTCTGCTTCAGCGCTAGAGCGAGAGACAACAGATTGTTTCTTACTACGCCATGTAATAATATTGCCACCAAGAAAGGTACAGTAACCCGTCATTGAGCGACGATCAACATGAGGACCAGCATAATCGGCATCAATATAGACTTCCAATTGGAGACCACCATTACGCTTGAATTGGAGACCAAGACCAATAGTACCCTTAAGATAGTGAAGTACGCAGTTGGGAGCATGCATATGACTAGCTTTGGGAGAATGCATAAATTGACTTAACACGCCCACGACATAAGTGATGTCAGGGCGAGTGTGAGTTAGATATATCAGCTTACCAACCAATCTTTGATATTGTCCTTCGTCAACAACCTCATCATGCTCCACCAAAGATAGCCGGTGATTCACTTCAATAGGAGTGGTAAGGGGTTGGGAGTCCGCCTTTCCAAGCTCTTGAAGAAGGTCCGTAATATATTTCCTCTGGCAAAGGATGATTCCAGTTGCAGAGTATGCCACCTCGATGCCAGGAAAGTAGCGGAGGAGGCCAAGATGTTTGATATCAAATTCACTAGCAATGAGCTGCCAACTCAGCCGCCGCATGTGAGTCATTCTCCGCAATGATAATGTCATCCACATACACAAGAAGCAATGTGACTCCCCTAGAAGAGGAATGATGATAGAAGAGGGTATGATCACCATTGCACTGAGAATATCCAAAGAGTTTCATTGAGTGCGTAAAACGACTAAACCAAGCCTGAGGAGACGGCTTTAAGCCATAGAGAGCTTTCTTGAGACGACATACCAAGGGGGGTGCAGAAGAAGGAGCCGCATAGCTGAGAGGCAAGGCCATATAAACCTCTTCATGGAGATCACCATGAAGAAAGGCTTTCTTGACGTCAAACTACTGAAGAGACCAATCATGATGAGCCGCGAGGGCAATAAGAAGACAAACAGTGTTCATCTTAGCAACGGGGGCAAATGTCTCTAGATAATCAATACCAAACTGTTGTGTGTAGCCTTTAGCCACAAGACAAGCCTTATACTGTTTGAGAGAGCCGTCAGACTGGTACTTGATGGTATAGACCCATCGACAGCCAACCAAGTGCTTGCCCAAAGGCAAAAGAACAAGATCCCAAGTTCAATTTTTTTCCAAGGAAGCCAATTCCTCTTCCATGGCATGACACCACTCAGGTGAAGCCAAGGCGACAGCCACCGTCTTCGGAATGACAATCGAATCAAGACGGGTGAGAAGGGCTTGATCAGACGTGGAGAGGCGATGGAAGGAAACATAATTGGCCAAAGGGTAATGGGAAGTGGAGGTACAAGATTGAGGGGCTTTCCGGAGAGCAATGGGAAGTTCGTCACAGGTAGGGGAAGGCTTTAGGGCAGCCGGAGGTGGAGAGGTTGGAGGGGCCGGTGAAAAGGCATTGCAGGAGGGAGGAGAGGGTGGTGCAGGTGTCGGGGCAGGGGCAGTCAAGGGACGACGTCGACGATGATGGTAAATGGTCCCATCAAATTTTTGTAGAGGAGTAGAGGTGGGGAGAGGCAATGGAGGAGTAGCAGGGAGAGGAGACAAGGAGGAAGGTGTAAGTGGAATAAGCAAATCAAGGGACTCATCGCATGAAGAGGAAGGGGAAGGAGAGGATGACGAGCTAGGAAGGTAGAATGGAGTAGACTCGTCAAAGGTAACATATTTTCTCATGAGGAGGTGATGAGTAGAAGAGTGATAGCATTATATCCTTTTTTATGAGAAGAGTAACCCACAAAGACATAACGGAGCGCCTTAGCATCAAGTTTATCCTGAGAAATATGACGATTAGCGATGCAGTAGGTGCACCCAAAGATACGTGGAATAAGATTAGTGTTCAAGGAAACTCTGGGATAGACCCGATGTAGGGCATCGAGAGGGGAAAGATGAGAAAGAACGCAAGAGGGAAGGCGATTAATGAGGTGGATAACAGTTAGAGAAGCTTCACCCCAGAAATATTTGGGTATATTCATGTGAAGAAGGAGAGAGCGAGTGGTATCAAAGATGTGGCGAAATTTGTATTCCGCAAGACCATTATGTTGAGGCGTGTAAGGACATGACGTTTCATGGACGATACCATGAGAGGTGAAGAATGTGGAAATGGTGGAGTTAACATAATCACGGGCATTATCGGAGCGGAAGCGTTTGAGAGACGTACCAAATTGATTATGGATGAGGGCATGGAACGAGATGATAGTTGCAGAAAGATCTGATTTATTTTTTAGGAGATAACCCCATGTAAAGCGGGTGGAATCATCCACAAATATCACTAACCAGCGGGCGCTAGAAGTACTAGAGATGGGGGCTTGCCTCTAGATATCACTGTGAATGAGGGAGAAAGGAGAAGATAAATGCGAAGAGGGGTCAGAAGGAGGATACGTTGCCCGAGTATGTTTAGCTAACCGACATGGTTTACAAACAAACCTGTCCACAGGACGTCCATGAAACAAATGAGAGAACATTAGTTTCAAAATAGAGAAGGAAGGATGTCCCAAGCGACAATGAAGAAGCCAAAGAGGGTCCTAGGCCACAATGGAGAGAGCCGCACCAACAGCAGGGACAGAAGGAGAAATAGGTGAAGAGTGGTGAAGGATGTAGAGACCACCGCGTTCCTCAGCAAGTGTAGTCGTCTGCCCCGACACCTTATCACAATAGAAGCAAGCATTAGGGTTGAAAAATAAGTCTTGGCCAAGATCTTGAACAAGGTGACAAAGGGAAACAAGGCTAAGGGTAAGGCAGGGGACATGGAGAACATGTTTGAGGGTAAGATGGGAAGAGAGTTGGACACTCCCAAAACCGGCCACAAGTAGGAGTTGACCAGATGTAGTATGGACTTTATGAGAGCTAGGAGAGGGGGTGTAGGTGAGAAAACACTTTGAGGAGGGAGTCATGTGAGCGGTGACACCTGAGTCAATGATCCATTGCATATGAGAAGAGGAAGAGGAAAAATGTGTACCTTGATGAACCAATGAAGTAGAGTCAACCAATTTAGACTGAAGGAGTTGCCGGAGTTGGTCAATTTCTTCATCGCACCTGAGTTGATCTCACATAGAAGATGTGTCGGCGGTAATCGGTTAGGGTGCCCCAACAAGCGATGTAGAAAAAGCCGTCGATGGTCCCCTGAAGGCAGGGGTATTGATCGGAGGCACCGAAGTGGTCACCAAGTGACTTTGGTGAGCATTCTTTTTTAGTAACTTGTAGCACGTTCCTTAGTATGACCTCTTTTCTTGCAATAATTGCAAAAAAGAGAAGAATCTCCATGGGGCTGCGGGAATCACGTGAGGTTGCAGCATTGGGGAAGAGGATGTATGAGGCTGCCCACACCGAGTAGGTGTAGGTCGTGAGTTCCCCAACGGCTGCAGAGCCATTGCTGAGATAGGTTCGGAGTGAAATATGCCCAGGCGTGTCTCCTCCATCTGAAGGACAAGAAGGGCCTCCCTCAAGGTAGGAACCTTTTCCCGATGAATAAGCTCGCTACGTAGAGACTCGTACTCGGGGTTCAGCCTCGTGGGAAATTTGAAGACCCAGAGTTGGAGAACACACCCACGATCAACCGAGTTGGGGTCAGGAGGCATGTAGTGGTCCAACTCAACCCATGGAGATGTCAATTCCAGGCTATAAGCTCGAACAGATCTGGGGCCCTAGACTAAATTAGTGGAGCGAGTCACGAGTCCATAAATAATGGCCAAGTTGTTTTGCTTACAGTGAGATTCTTGAGCAGCATCCCATATCTCCTTGGCTGAGTCTAGAGAAAAATTCTACAGCACATGATGGACTGATACTGTCGAGAAGCCACCTATGAACCACACCCTCAACATCAAGCCAATGATCATAGTGCGAGGCAGTGGCAAGCGGCGACTCTTCCAAAAGATGCTTCATACGTTTCTCTTTCAAAGTAATTTGAACATACTAAAGCCATTGAAGAAGATTCAACCCAGTGAATCGAAATTCAGAAGGTATACAGGGCAACGAATAGTGCCAAGAACTCAATTCGGATGAATGAGGAGACAGCCCCGGTGGCAAAGAGGCAGCAAAGGTAGTAGAATCATTAGACGCCATGTTGTCGACGGAGATTCGGCAAGGTTATAGGAGCGAGGAGATACTCTGACTTGGAGAAATCAAGATGGCACTGATAACGCCAAGTGATGCTGATGGCAAATGAAGATCGAGGAACGCCAAATGGAAGGCCAAGGACTGAAGGCCAAGAAACGTCGGCCGGTTGAGCTTGAATCTGCAGGAAGGTTGACCGAAGTACAGCTCAGGACAAACGTCAAACAGGTGGTAGGCAATGAGAACACGCCGAGCAATGAAGGCCAAGAAATGAATGCCGAGTAATGTCGGCCGGTTGAGCTTGAATTTTCAGGAATGTCGACTCAGGAAAAATGTCAAACAGGTGGTAGGCGATGAGAACACGTCGAATAATGAAGGCCAAGGAATGAAGGCCGAGAACTTCGGCCGATTGAGCTTGAATCTGCAGGAATGTTGACTCAGGACAAATGTCGAACAGGTGGTAGGCGATGAGAACACACTGAGCAGGTCGAGCTTGAATGTCGAAGGTTCCTTGTTAGCGTTAGGTCAAGTTTGAACACCAGACAGGTAGAGCTTGAAGGTCGAGCTGGATGGCAATAGATCGAGCGTAGATCGAGCTAGATGGCTAGATGGCTCCGAGGAGAAGGCTCTGGTACCATGAAGAATCCTCAGAGGAGAGGAAGCTCTGAGGAGAGAGAAAGATCTGAGGAGAGAGAAAGCTCTGAGGAGAGAGAAAGCTCTGAGGAGAGAGAAAGATCCAAGGAGAGAGAAAGATACAAAGAGAGAGAAAGTGTAGAAGAAAACAAAACGCCTTCCTTTAGGGTTCTCTTCAGGAAGGTACATATAGAGGGAACAACAGAAGAGAGAGAAAAAAGAGAAGAAATATATTGAGAGAGAAAAAGAAAAATAGGAACATATAGAGTATTCAACAAAACCAAATCATATTTTCTTCTATCCCCTCTAATTGACCCCGTTGATCCTTTTTATTGGATCAAAGAAGTAAATCTAGAGCTCATTCTTCTATTTTTCTCATCTCTTCTACCCCCCTTTTCTAAACTCTTCATCTAATTAGAGTGATTTTATCTTCATTGAAGATTAAATTAAGTCTAATTAGGGTCAAAATTATTAAAGTAGATCACTACTTGAATTCCTTACTAACTTCCCTTGGACAATATCCATACTTATCACTATACATCTTAAGTTAGGGTTTTAGAAATTTTATTGTATAAGCTAAATATACAACGATAAGGGATTATAAAATTGCATAATTCACCCTTATTTTGGCTTATCAGTAAGCATATCATAAGCATCTAGGACTAGCGGGGAATAGATGGGAACCTATAAGAATGAGTGAAATTGGGTTAATGGTAAGGGGTAAGCTAGGTAAAATGGGTGAAGAGGATACACATATAGGTTTCAAAAGGGGTTTCAAGGTGGCTCAAGGAAAGGTGATTGTGTGCTTAAGAATTGAAAACATGACCATTTTTAGCCCAATAGGGATTCGCTTAGTGGAGATTAAAAACTCTAGACATGATTCACTCATTGGCGGGTGGATGATGGGTGGCTCACTCGGCATTCCCCTAAGACGATAGTACTTCAACCCTTTGATTTTCATGTCTGTTCCTCACCCCATATGATACTTGAAACTAAGACAATTCATGCAACATATGAATTAAAGTAGAATCATAATGGGTTTAATCACCTTGGTACATATCAAATCCATGATTTCTCAGTTTATTGAGTGAGAAGCGTACATATTCTCAAGTGAGCAGCATACGAACAAAAATTTGGCATAATAATTTTTCATTAATATTTGAGTTGATGAGTAATAATTTATAAACTTCACTCATAGAAGAATTTAACAAGTTAGTGTCGCGAAAAAATCATTTCCATAAGGAAAAAATATTTGGATGTTAATGTGTTTTTATGTTATGATGACTGTATGAGAATATATATTTTATTATTCCAGAAAATTGTCAGAAGATAAGGATCATGTTTAAAGATAGAAAGATGAAATAATTATACATTGATATAAATGAATTGAATGTGGGTGTGGTGAATGATGATGGTGGATAAATTAGATATTGATGGATGTTATGGATGAAAAGGATGTGGATGGGTGTTGATGAACGTGGATGGATGTTATGGATAGATGTTTATGATGTTGAGAAGAAGATAATGAAGCGAGTGCAAGACGACTCAGCATAGATCCTCATATTTCATTAGGATTAAGGCAAATTGTGATAGCAGGTAAGCCCCTCCCTTTATCTTTCACTTTCCAACTTCAAGGGATGATAAACACTACGAAAACTTGATGGATCTTGTAATCACTTTATTTAACTTGGCCTACTTAGTAGAAGCAATTCTATGATGATTTTTACATTACTCAACGATCTATATATAGGCAACATGTGAATGAAAGGAGGAGGGAAAGACAAAACTATGCTCAAAATTTAATCCCAAAAATCTTTTTGGATCATTGAATACCGCAATTTGAAGTTGAATCATTCTCAGCCCTTCGATTTTCTCTCTCCGTATTTTTAGAGAGGCTTAAAAATTTTAGGAAGTCTTGAAAAGTCATAAATGTATTAAAATTTCCAAACTAAATTATAATTCATGAAAAATATTAATATTTATTTTGACTTTTAAAAATAATATCTCCATTAACCTAATGTCAGAACATTCTAAGAAATATATTATAGATTAAAAAATTATTTTCTTCATGAATATGATCTCCAAAAAATCCTAAAAAATAATAATGACATCCTAAAAATAGATGTAATCATTTTAAGCTTGAAAGCACACTTATATTATCTTTTTAGCACAAATAAATGTAATAAATACATGATATTAATATATTACTTGTATATGTATATGTATCTATGTGATTCCCACCACAACAAATATTCTTCATCTCGATCATCCCCATTATCAATTCACATTTTTTGTTAGGTCATTCAGATTGCATTGGGAGCAAAGGGGAGTGAAGGAAATAATGGAGAAGAAGGAAGCGCACACGAAGAATTATATCCTTGGTAATTTTTTTCATGGCCTTTTCCTACGTATACTTAACTTGAAATTTTCATAATACCCTTAAAAATTAAGTATATCTTCTTACGTCACAATACCATTTGTGTGTGATCGTCTAGGACCATGTATTAGTGTAGTTAATGACTCCAATTGGCCTAGTAACATTTTTAACCAACCTAATTAATTATCTATATAAACATGTGGACTACTTAATCACGAATCCATTTAACTTCATAAATTTGAGTTTCTATCCCTCGGTTTGATAAGATACAACCCTTCATCTAGAAGATACAAAGGATTATATTAATTCTCTTATGGAACTTTACTGCCATCCATTATCGTGTACTTATAATCTTTCATCAGGTTGACACTCCTAGGTAGTGTTCGCCCGTCCAGATGCCGGTACCGGATACCGGTATCGGGACGGATGCTGGACGGATGCCGGTGCCGGATACCGGTATCGGGACGGATGCTGGACGGATGCCGGTACCGGAAACTTCCGGTACCGGTTTTTTCCGATATCCAGATACCGGATATCGGTATCGGATATCGGTTGCTACAGTGCCGATATCCGATACCGATATCCGACCGATACCGTGATCCATCTCCCGTCTCAGGGGGACAGATGACGGTATCGGATATCGGATGCGGATATCGGTTTTCGATATCCGCATCGAATTTCATAAACATTTCATATAAGTTAGTTCTTTTATGAAATTTCATATAAGTTACGTATTTCGAATTTTTAAAGTTTTGAACCTTGTTTTCTGGCAACGGTGGGAGCGGGCATCGGCGAGCACCGGCGGGCAACGGCGAGCAACGGCGGCAGAAGGCAACAGGGGTAAGTCGATTTTCAGCTCTCTCTCTATCTTTCCTCTCAGCTTCCTCTTTTTCTCTATCTTTTCTCTCCCGTTATCTTCGTCCTCTCTCAATTTTCTGTCTCTCTTCGTCCTCTCCCTCTCTCAGTTTCATATCTCTATTTTACTTCTCCCTTTCTCAATTTCGTAGCTCTATTTTTCTTCTCCCTCTCTCAATTTCATATCTCTATTTTTGTTCTCCCTCTCTCAATTTCATATCTCTGTCAATTTCCTATCTCTATTTTTCTTCTCCCTCTCTCAATTTCATATCCCTATTTTACTTCTCCCTCCATCAATTTCATAACTCCATTTTTCTTCTCCCTCCCTCACTTTCATATCTCTATTTTACTTCTCCCTTTCTCAATTTCGTAGATCTATTTTTCTTCTCCCTCTCTCAATTTCATATCTCTATTTGTTTTCTCCCTCTCTCAATTTCATATCTCTCTCAATTTCCTATCTCTATTTTACTTCTCCCTCTCTCAATTTCATATCCCTATTTTACTTCTCCCTCTCTCAATTTCATATCTCCATTTTACTTCTCCATCTCTCCAATTCATATCTCCATTTTACTTCTCCATCTATTAATTTCATAACTCCATTTCTCTTCTCCCTCTCTCAATTTATATCTATATTTTACATCTTCCTCTTTCAATATCATATCACTATTTTTTTCCCCCTCTTAATTTCATAACTCTATTACTCCTCTCCCTCTCTCAATTTCATATCTCTATTTCTCTTCTCCCTCTCTCAAATTCATATCTCTAGTTTACTTCTCCCTCTCTCAATTTCATATCACCATTTTACTTCTCCATCTCTTAATTTCATAACTCTATTTCTCTTCTCTCTCTCTCTCTCAGTTTCATATCTCTATTTTACTTCTCCCTCTCTCAATTTCATATCTCTATTTCTCTTCTCCCTCTCTCAAATTCATATCTCCATTTCACTTCTCCATCTATTAATTTCATAACTACATTTTCCTTCTCCCTCAATCAATTTTATAACTCCATTTCTCTTCTCCCTCTCTCAATTTCATATCTCTATTTCTCTTCTCCCTTTTTCAATATCATCTCACTATTTTTTCCCCCCTCTCTTAATTTCATAACTCTATTACTCCTCTCCCTCTCTCAATTTCATATCCCTATTTTACTTCTCCCTCTCTCAAATTCATATCTCCATTTAACTTCTCCATCTCTCAAATTCATATCTCCATTTTACTTCTCCATCGATTAATTTCATAACTCCATTTCTCTTCTCCCTCTCTCAATTTCATATCTCTATTTTACATCTTCCGCTTTCAATATCATATCACTATTTTTTCCCCATCTCTTAATTTCATAACTCTATTACTGCTCTCCCTCTCTCAATTTCATATCTCTATTTCTCTTCTCCCTCTCTCAAATTCATCTCCTTTTAACTTCTCCATCTATTAATTTCATAACTACATTTTCCTTCTCCCTCTCTCAATTTCATAACTCCATTTCTCTTCTCCCTCTCTCAATTTCATATCTCTATTTTACTTCTCCCTCTTTCAATTTCATCTCACTATTTTTTCCCCCATCTCTTAATTTCATAACTCTATTACTCCTCTCCCTCTCTCAATTTCATATCTCTCTTTCTCTTCTCCCTCTCTCAAATTCATATCTCTAGTTTACTTCTCCCTCTCTCAATTTCATATCACAATTTTACTTCTCCATCTCTTAATTTCATAACTCTATTTCTCTTCTCTCTCTCTCAGTTTCATATCTCTATTTTACTTCTCCCTCTCTCAATTTCATATCTCTATTTCTCTTCTCCCTCTATCAAATTCATATCTCCTTTTAACTTCTCCATCTACTAATTTCATAACTCCATTTTTGTTCTCCCTCCCTCATTTTGATAACTCCATTTCTCCTCTCCCTCTCTCAATTTCATATCTCTATTTTACTGCTTCCTCTTTCAATATCATATCACTATTTTTTCCCCCATCTCTTAATTTCATAACTCTATTACTGCTCTCCCTCTCTCAATTTCATATCTCTATTTCTCTTCTCCCTCTCTCAAATTCATATCTCTAGTTTACTTCTCCCTCTCTCAAATTCATTTCTCTAGTTTACTTCTCCCTCTCTCAATTTCATATCACCATTTTACTTCTCCATCTCTTAATTTCATAACTCTATTTATCTTCTCTCTCTCTCTCAGTTTCATATCTCTATTTCTCTTCTCCCTCTCTCAATTTCATAACTCCATTTTTTCTTCTCCCTCTCTTAATTGAAGACGAGCTTGTCTGATTGAGGACCGGCAGAGTAGAAGACCCACATATGGGCATTATTACAACTGAAGAAGAGCTCTTCAACGGTATTTCTTCACCTAAAATCCTTTATTACACTTTGGATTTTATTGTTGATTTGGTGTTTAGGTGTCAGTCTAGGCAATGTGATTTTTATGGTTAACTTAGATCTACTTTTCGTGCATATTTTATCACTTCACGATTCTGAAAACAAACGTCGAAATTGTGGGGAATATTTTAATTACGATGATGAAGATGGAGGTCGTGATTTTGATTATGCCAAGTTTTCTGTACTTCCACTGTTTCGATTGATTATTAATGTATCTAGATTTGAATTTAATTGGTCCAAAACATGTAGGTTAACTTGAAATTGTGCAGAAAGATGAATCCAACTGGAGGCAGTGACCCAGCCCAAGAAAGAGCTGGGTCAGGAGTCGTACGTCCCGAACGTACAGAGGAGGGAACTTCCCGTGTCGTACAGAGTCAGCCTCGTATGAATCGTTCCCTCATCATTGACTACTTTGAGCTGACGGAAGATGGGTACTATATATGCTTACTGTGCCGGGAGTTGAACCCGCACAGTAAGAGGAGACCCATTAAGAGGCAGGCGGACAGAAGCACAAATGTGTTTTGGCGCCACTTCAAATCATGCCATCCAGATCGTCATGCTGAACTGAAGGGCGAAGTCCCTGAAGAACGTGGTCAGACACGCATCATCGACAGAATACAGAGCAGGCAACAGGGAGAGCCAAGCCGACGGGGGCCGATCAGGGGGCACACCCCAGACGAGACGAAGAACTGCATTGCGCGGTTCGTATGCCTAACAGATTCTCCATGGAGCATCGTTGACAACGTCACATTCAAGGATATGTGGCGGTATGCTACGCTTATAGACCTGGATCCTCCAAGTGCGAAGGTCATAAAGAGGTGGACCATCCAAATGCACGGCCAAATGAAGATTGGTGTGAGGAAGCTTTGGGAGACCGTGGCCCGAGTATCACTGACTGTAGACGCGTGGACTGCGGACAACGGGACCGGGTTGCTAGGCATCACCGTCCACTGGGTGGACGACACGTGGACGTACAGAGAGCGGGTTCTTGCCATCCGTGAAATCGTCGGCAAGCACGACGGGGGGAACATGGCGTCCATTGTTCTCCAAGCACTAGATGAGTTCTGTTTGTGGACGAAGGCCAGAACTCAGCGTGTTGATCATTCTATTAGTAGAGCTTGCTAGTTTTCTTGCCTAACGTAATTATGCAGGTCTATGCTGTTACTACGGACAATGCGACGGCGAACAAGAAGATGTTGGCTTTGTTGGCGTGGAAGGTCAGGAGCGTGAACCCGACGTTTACTGCCAGGAGGCACGTCCCTTGTGTCGCACATATTTTAAACATTATCGTGCAAGCGGCGTTGAAAAGCTTCAACATTCCTTCGGCCCAGAGCGTGGAACCTGAAGAAGGCGATGTGATGATGACCGCAGAGCAGTATGAAAGCGACCAGGACAATGAACTCGTAGATGTCTACTCAGTATCTGATGAGGTTGACGGGCCGCGCAAGCCATTATGTCTGGGTGACGCAGTTGCGAAGGTACGCAACTTAGTGCGGAGTATTCGAAGCTCTACGCAACGACGAGAACTGTACACCCAAGCATGTGAAGACGACCCCGAAGTTGAGGACACCAACATGGTTGTCCTAGACTGCCCCACCCGATGGAATAGCACGTACGATATGCTGACGGCCGCCATAGAGAAGCGTGATGTGCTGGACAAAGTCTCGACGGCTTTTGGCCGGAAGGCGACGTCCTCGAAGCTGTCGAAGGACGAGTGGGAATTGGTCGGACAGTTCTGTCGCATCCTTGGCCGTTTTGCCGTATCCACAGACCATGTCTGCAAGTCCGTGACGCTAGCGATCTGCGATGTCCTACATCTCATTGACGGCCTGAGGGTTCACATGGAGGAAGTGGTAGAGCAAATTGAAGATGGCACATTCTTCACATCTGTTCGACGTTTGCACGAAGGAGATCGGTCGAATATGGCACAGGCGTGTAGAGCGATGCTTTCCAAACTTAAACAGTACGTGGAGATATTGTGGGCGAATGAGGCGATCACTGCCGCAGCGTTGATGGACCCAATCCACAAAGGGTCAATGCTCCGCCCGGGGGTTCGAGAGGCGACTATCGCGTACGTACAGTCGTTGTTGCCCGGTGATAGGTCGAGCCGTGTTCCGAGAATGGCCGCTCAGAGGGGGCGGCGAGGAGGTGTAGAGTTGGTTGGGTGGCTTAGCACCACTATGCGACACATGGAACCGGCACCGTTGACAACGCGGTCGGCCTGGGATGAGTTCGACCAGTTCCTTGCGGAGATTGTGCGAGCGAGGTGTCTACACTCCACTGTCTTGGTGGGCAACGGCGAAGCGGCGTTCCCCTTGCTTGCAGCCGTCGCGAGGACTTGTTATCCGTGTATGCGACGGCGCCCCGCCAGCGCATGTTCTCAGTTGGCAACGCTATTGTCACGTACAAGCGTTCTCGTCTCTCGCTGATAAGCATTGAAACACTCATCACCGTGAAGTGTTGGCTCCGTGCGGACAACAAACGTTGGTACAATGACGTCGAGCTAGGCGAGGATATTGAGGACGATGAAGATGGTGGGGTTAGCTGTTCTCGAGGTACACGTCACATAACTCAACCAAATGTTATTTATACATATTTATCACTACTTATCACTTCTCTTATGCAACGCAGGTGACGATCAGGTGAGCAGAAATCTTTGACAGAGACGTTGGGCTTATGTTTTTTTGACATGGCTGCATTCATAGCCTACCCGTAAATTTATTGACTGAATATCGAAAAACCGGATACCGGCGAACACTACTGTATGGTGTCTTTTGTATTAGTAGAGTTTTAATGCGCTGGCCAGTCATGTAATTAAATATCCCGAATTTACTACGACAATACAGTTGAATGCACTTGCCATTAATTTCTTCATCCCATTCACTAACTATCAAACGCCATAAATGAAAATTAACTACAACCCGTGAGTATGTTCGCTTGAAATGAAAATCGTTTCCAGTTCTTAATTCAATTAACTATGTATGAAACACCATAAACTCAATTAACTTAATATGTTCGTTACTCTTAATAACTAAATCTGCACTCCTCAATACACTAACTACAACACGTGACTTCTACGCTCCCAAATACACTAACTACGCTCCGAAATACACTGACTACGCTCCCAAAAACACTAACTACAACACAGGACTTTGTTCACGTAAATGAAATTTGTATTTACTCTTTAATTCAGTTAACGCAAATTTATTATTATTTTTATGAAATACATCACGTAATTCTGTTAGCTTAAAATAAAAATTGTTTTCACTTCTTAATTCAATTAAGAATTATTTATTACTATTTGTTACTGTTTCTTATAACTACAACACGTTAGTTAATATTTTTGTTACCTACATCTATGCTCCCAAATACACTAACTACAACACGGAACTTTGTTCACGTAAATGAAATTTGTATTTACTCTTTAATTCAGTTAACACAAATTTATTATTATTTTTATTAACTGCAACCCGTAATTCTGTTAGCTTAAAATAAAAATTTTTTTTACTTCTTAATTCAATTAACAAATATTTATTAATATTTTTATTAAGTACATCACGTAATTCTGTTTACTTAAAATAAAAATTGTTCTTACTTCTTAATTCAATTAAAACAATTTAATAATATTTTTTACTGTTTCTGTTCAGTACAACACGTTAATAAATATTTCTGTTAACTACATCCACACTCCTTGATACACTAACTACAACACGTGACTTACTTCTCTTAAAGTGAAAACTCCATTAATTTATTAATTCCACTAACTAAATATCAAATGCCATGAATTTTCCCAAGATAACATTAAAATTCTTAGTATTTTTATTAACTGCAACCCGTAATTCTGTTAGCTTAAAATAAAAATTGTTTTTACTTCTTAATTCAATTAACAAATATTTATTAATATTTTTATTAAGTACATCACGTAATTCTGTTCACTTAAAATAATTTTTTTTTTCACTTCTTAATTCAATTAAAAAATTTTATTAATATTTTTTACTCTTTCTGTTCAGTACAACACGTTTATAAATAGTTTTGTTATCTACATCTACACTGTCAAATACACTAACTACAACACGTGAGTTTGTTCACGTAAATGAAAATTGTATTTACTTTTTGATTCAATTAATACAATATTATTATTATTTCTATTAATTACAACCACACTCCTTAAGGTCATTTTGAAATGTTAACATCGTTATTAATGGGCCACGGGGCGGCTCAAATGCGTTTCAATTAAAAAGTGGGCTGCCCGTACTTATACTCTCCCGGAATTTAAAATTTTCCGGTATGTGATAGCAAAAACTGTACAAACAATTCGCCGGATATCGATTTTCGATATCCGGATATCGAAACCGATATCCGGTATCCGAGATCTGCCACGTCCCTACCCCTCCGATATCCGATATCGATATCCGTCCACCACCTAAGGGACGGATATCGGCCGATATCCGATATCCGAGATCCTATACCGTCCCTCTTTAGTCCGAATATCGGATATTGGTTGTCCGATATCGGATATCGAACGGATATCGGGACGGGCGAACCCTACTCCTAGGATGACTTAAGAGTATAATCAATTATCCAACCCTATTTATGTGTTAGAAAATTATTAGGGAAATATTCTATGATATAACTCTCTTACTTTGGTGAAGGACTTTATCGAATCATCTTATTTTTGTTGTCTCCTTTAATATTGAGGTCAGAAATCCCATCTTAACCTCTCAATCATCTTTGTGTACTTCTTATTGCACATGAGTTGAGATGACTTGGAATTTCATGAATTGGATCTCATAGGTCATAGTCAAAGAATAAACATCCATCCGCATGCCATCTTTGGCGTCAGGTCTACAAACCTTTTATACAACTGTGATGTAAATCAGGCTTATTGACAATTTGGTATAATACCATTTATATGGAGTCATTTCAATGAATATTTTCTCTGAGAACCATCCACTATATGATCTTAGTGTCTCCACAGCAATTGCTATGGGATTGTCGATACTTTGATTTCTTGGTGCATTATAATGAACATATTGTACCAATGAACTTTGTATGAGATATGGAATATGTTACTATTTTTTGGCGACATATATTTCCACCACTATCGACATCTACAATTCTATCCAGCTGGAATAAAGGAATAACACATAAATGTAAATAAGAAATAAAAAATACATTGAGAAGTAAGGGAAAAAATGTTAAGCTTTACATAGTGAAAACATGCATATTTATTTTCCTCTTGTATTTTTACGAAGTATATTATAAATAACATTTAAAAGATAACATATTGAATAGGAATTGAGAAACTTCAGGGTAATTTTAATGGATTTACTTGAAGAGTCTAAATAAGATTGAAACAAAATATTATATTTTTATAGTAAAATTAATATATTTGTAGATGTTACTTTTATTTTTTTAACAGATTGATTCAAAGACAAAGATAATTCTAGAAAAAATAAAATTATATTTTTATACACACGTAATTTGATAGACTTATAATAATTTATAAGAATAGATAATTATATTGAGTATAACCTGTAGGGGGAACTCTTATTTAAAGATTCTTATTTATGTATTTACCTTTCTTCGAAGTGATGCATTTGCATATTTGATACTGAATTGAGGGTATCATTGATTATAATTAAATTATTTTTCATATTGACTTGATTTTAATTGAAAGCTTTCTTATATACATAGAGTTTGATTTAGTTAGAGTTGAAATCATTGGTTGAGAATTTTAGAAGGATGGTACTTATTTGAGGTTAAAATATTTAATTGAATCGACAAAAGGAGAGCTTATTTGAAAGAAAAGTAATCTTAATAATGAATTAAGATTACTGAAATATACTGGATAGTGTATGAGAATTGGAATATATTGGGTCGAGTCAAAATATTTGGATGAAATATAAGGTATTTAATTTAGGTAGAAACTTTGAACCTTGGTTAACAAATATATTTCTTTGTAAGTGGTATAGTTTTATTTAATGTTCTTAAGATCTCGACATAGGTGAATGCTATCTTGTAGGTCGAGGTGGTAAAGATCACTTGACTCTACCTCTATCAAGAGAATTTCTCAACTAGAAAGTTCATATGGCCCACTCTCTTCCTGGCTTCCAAGGCAAGCTCTAAGCTGTGTCAATGTTGGATCATATGGCTTTAATTGATTATTCGATCAAATTTCATGCAGCGGAATATGAAAAATTAATTCAAAGTTGATCTATCAAACTCCAGGCGATCTTATCACATTGTGTGGAATTGATACCAGTATCACTCTCAGCATATCAGTGTGATGAATGCAACGAAGTATCTCCAAGTCATTTTCTTCAATCCTCCTTCAATATCTTGTATATCTTCTTGGCGTTCAATCACACTAAAGGGAGTGAGGTTTTGAGAAGTTTACCAGAAAGGTAGGTGCACAAAACTGATTAGCATGAGCCTGAAAATGTGTGCCCCTATTTATATTTATTTTGGATTTTTTCTTCAAAGTCCTTATAATTAAGTATATCCACCGTCATCTATAGATCTTGTGAGTGTTATCCTCTATTCCAGCATATCTGTCTAGTTGATAACTTTAATGGTCCAATAAATCTCATTGGTCAAACTTATTATTTAGCTATATTATCGTATAGATGAATTAACACAATCAACATGTTAATTTTTGTGCCCATAGGGTGCCAAGGTACACTTCATTCTCTAGAAGATACTAAATTAGTAAATAAATTCTCTCATAGAACCTTTAACATCATCGATTACTGTATATGTATAATTCTTCATCTACACAAGACTCCTGATGACTAATGGTCTGGTTAACCATCAAAGACTAATCAATCATTCCAATTAGTACTTATCATGGAAAACCTCTTATACACTATCTCAACTACAATTGCCAGGAAAAACAATGCATATTCTTATTTGAGTCAATGTCCTCTTATCAAGGACGAATGGTCCCATCTTGACCATCCAATCATCTTTGTGTACTTCTTACTATAATTGAAAAAATACTAATATAAATCCCATGATTAGTTACTTATAAATCATAGTCAAAATATAGCCATCTATCCACAATTTATATTTAGTGTCTTTGGTCATAGGACCACTTACACGATCATGACATGAATTCACCTGATTTATAGTTAGTTATAATGACATTCATGGATTCATTTGGATCAATTAAGTGAACTCTTTCTCTAAATAACATCAACCATCTATCACTCATGTTTTTGTAATAATTTCCACGTGATTAGCCATACTTATCATATAAGTATGATTAGATAGTGTGATTCTTTTTAGAAATTTGGATGTATGTCTTGAGTATCCTTTGACTAGGAATAGTTAAAATGTGTGTTTAAAGACTAGTGATCACTATAGTATGATTTAATGCTATTCGTTTTGATAATTTTGATGTCTGTGATAGGTATCTTTTGAGGGAAACCTCGTTTCTCTGTGGCAATCAGCACTATTGCTATATTCTTCTGCATCACTTCATTCATGCTACCACCACAATGTCACTGGCCTTGTCGAAGCCTTGGCTAATTTATTTTATTACATAATTTGAATATAAGCACTATGGTTAAGGAATCAGTACTATGGTTAAGGAAACTTATTTTCTCATCAACCTAGAACTATTTCGAATTAATTTTCACTAGTTTGTTTTAATTCTTAAAAAAAATGAAAGATCCAAAAATTCCAAGGAGAATGAAGTAGACATGCCTTTGTCTATTGTTCCCTAGGCAAGGATAAACTGAGGAAAAAGACAGAAATGTCCCATGCGTGCCAAATGATATAAATGCCCCTAATGGGCCTGGTGTGCTGACAATAATCTAGGGTTGTAGGACATATAATCCATCTATATATTGTTCAATCTAGCAGACTGTCTGCAAATGTTAGATCATTTGAGACTTGGTTTGGCAGTGCAGGGTAGACATACCATTCAAATTTGTATTCTCTGCAGTCTAACTCTTCACTTAAGAGTAAGAATTTGGGTTAATAGCACGAAATGTCCCAAACTTTTTCAAATATCTGAGATATAACCTAAACTTTTTTTTGGCACGGTATATCCCAAACTCTCTAAGTCGACGCTGACATATCCCGGTGATGACGTGGAATCCATCGTGGCTGCTAGGTGAATTTCCGGCCAGATTTTGACCTGGCAGAATCCACCTGGCAGCCACGATGGATTCCACATCATAACGGGGATTCCACCTGCCAGGTGTTTTCCGATAAGAGAGAGAGAGGCATTCAAGAGAGAGAGAGAGAGAGAAGGAGAGAGAGAGAGAGAGGCATTCTAGAGAGCAAAATAGAGGCATTCTAGAGAGAGAGAGGCATTCAAGAGAGAGAGAGAGAAGGAGAGAGAGAGAGGCATTCTAGAGAGCAAAATAGAGGCATTCTAGAGAGAGAGAGGCATTCTAGAGAGGGAAAGAGAGGCGTTCTAGAGAGAGAGGCATTCTAGAGAGAGAGAAAAGAGAATAAGGGAATGAGCAGGGAAATGAGAGAAAACTGACAGATTCGGACATGAAAGCACAGTCGGGGTCGCCGACGATGGGCGAGAGCGTGCCGTCGTAGTCAAGGAACAAGGCCACCCTTTTCTCCTTGGCTTTCTCCACGATTTGCTCGAAGGCCGACAATGCAGAAGGGTACTTGAGCTGCCAAGAGAATCACCCCACTAAGACGCAAGAAACGAGAGATTCTTTAGAGATTGAAGAGGATCGAGAGAAGTTACCATCAAAGACGGTAGGAAATTTCTGGATCGTCTTGTAGAGAGTCGGCAAAGGTGTCCTTGCAAAGCCTTCTTCTTGGAGGGGACGAAGCGGCCATGGGGTCGAGCCATCCGTTGGATTGAACGTCGTCCAGTAGCCCCGGAGCGACTCGTCTGAGAGAGATGGCCACATAGAGAGATGGGGGGAAGAGCCCCGCTTGACCGCGGGACGGCACGTTCGACGTCATGATGATTCTAGGCTTGCTCAAGGACACGGGTCGGCGATTATGGGAGTGTACGTCGGGATCAGATCCATTTGATCCAGTCAATCAATTTGGAGTTTGTGATTCCCTTCAATCCTCGTCAGATATTTTATTCTATGAAGAAATCACCGTTCACAGGAGGCAGCAACGTCTGTAATAGAAAGAATCAAGCATCTGTTTACACCGTTGTACTCGGTCTGCAAATCAAACGCGTCGCGATGCTTCTGAACGATTGGGAGCATGATCTGCCGACGAATCTAGAATATGTTCTAATTGAACCCTTGAAAATCCCCAAGCAGAAAATCTCTCCCTCCCCTGTCCCCTCTCTCTCTCTCTTGAACCCTTAATAAATTTCACTCTCTTTCTCTCTCTCCCTCCCTCTCACTCTCTTTCTCTCTCTCCAATATCTAAGACGATCGGCGATAACCTTCCCCTCTCTCTCTGTCTATGTCTCTGTTTCTGCGCCTCCTCTCTCCCCCGCGTGGTTCGATTCGGTCTGGTCTCTCTAAAACGCCTCACTCTCCCTTTCTCTCTCTCTCTCTAGAATGCCTCTCTTTCTCTCTCTAGAATGCGTCTCTGTCTCTTTCTCTCTCTCTAAAATGCCTCTCTCTCTAGAATGCCTCTCTTTCTCTAGAATGCCTCTCTTTCTCTCTCTAGAACGCCTCTCTCTCTCCTCTCTCTCTCTAGAATGCCTCTCTCTCTCACTTATCGGAAAACACCTGGCAGGTGGAATCCCCGTTATGACGTGGAATCCATCGTGGCTGCCAGGTGGATTCCACCAGATCAAAATCTGGCCGGAAATCCACCTGGCAGCCACGATGGATTCCACGTCATCACCGGGTTATGTTGGCGTCAACTTAGAGAGTTTGGGATATACCGTGCCAAAAAAAAAGTTTAGATTATATCTCAGATTTTTGAAAAAGTTTAGAACATTTCGTGCTATTAACCCTAAGAAATTATTCTAAGTAGATAATGTTGATGGATTCTGAGTTCTCCATGTCTTTCAGATTAACTTTTTGCAAGAATGCTAATTTTTTAAAAATTAACGTATGATTATCCAAGATTATTATAAACCATATCAGAATCTCAATTTTCTTTGACACATAGAGGTGACAGATCTTCCTGGGAAGCTCCCAATCATAGACTTCCCAGAAGTAGACTAGTGGCTTCCTCAATATGTGGCCTTTTGTGACTAATACATCTTCTACCAGAGATCTACCGGCAACCACTCTATTAAATTAAAACAACTCTGATTCTGATTTGAGTACCCAAATTCAAAAAGTTCGAATAATGAAATAGTAGTGCCCATAAACTTTAACCAAAGGCATGATCTACAAGAATATAACCAAAAAGAAAAAGAAAAATAAGAGATCACCCAAGAGTCAACTGCAAGAGACTGTAAACAGAACAAAGTCTTATTACAGATCAAAAGGGGCGCCAGAAAAATGAAGTACCTTAAGTTGATGCCGGTTGAGCAGGCGCCACATCAGCGGGAATCTGACCCTCAGCTGGAGCAGGAGAGCCGTTGGCGGCGGGTTCCTTGGGCTTGGCGGCGGCGGCGGCGGCGGCAGGGACAGCGGCCGGCGGCGGAGGCGGCTTCATGTGCGGTGGCGGGGTGTGTTTGAGCTTTATGAGGATCTGGCGTAGGCGGGCCATGTCAGTGGGCTTTCCGGGTTTCGGGCCCTGAACCACAACAATTGAGGGCTTCTTCTCCTGATCCTTCTTCCCTCTCTTCTTCTCAATATTGGGTATCTCGTGCGGGATGAGCTCCGCTATCGCTTTCCAGTACTGTTTATCAGCACCGGCGTGGAACTTCTCCTGATTCGCTAGGAAGAGCTGTTGGGTTCCATAAACATGGAAAAGTCAATGGGTCTTTTTTCTTGTTTTGTCGATAGGTTGATAGTTAAAGAAATAGATGGAAAGATTGGAGGGATTGATAGATTGCTAAAAAGGTAACAATTTTTTTTGAAAGGTAAAAAGATAGCGCAAATAAATTGAAGAGATATATAGAGAGCTACATAGAAATATAACGGATAGCTAAATAGATCAGAGCGATTAATAGACAACTAAGAGATTTATAGATAGCTAAATAGGTTTGGTATATAAGACAAACTAGACATAGATGGATAGTAGGATAGAGAAATCGATCAAAAGAAAGGTGAATATATAAGACAGAATAGATAGATGCATCGGCAGATAGACAGTAGGATTGATATATTAATAAATAGAAAGCTAAATAGATGAGAGAGAATAGAGTGTAGATAGATAGGTAGCTAAATAGAGTAGATAGTTTGTTGGATAAAGAGAAAGGTAAATAGATAGATAAATAAATAGATAATTAAATAAATTAGATAGATATGTAGATAGCTAAATAGATTAGATAGATAGTTGGAGAGATAGACTGCTAAACAGATTAGACAGAACTCATAGATATATAGCTAAACAGATTAGATGGATTAGATACCTGAATAGATTAGAAAGATATATGGATAGGTACATAGAAAACTAAATATACATAAATATATTATAAACAGATAGATAGAATACCTTCTCCTTTTCTCTGTTCTGTGTTTTGTTTGTCTCACAGTTTAATCGCCTCTTCTCATAGAAGGCCCGCTTGAAATCATCAGCTTCATCGAGGATCTGATCTCTGAGCTCTCTCTCTTTCTTCTCCTTCTCCTCAAGTCGAATGGCGTTTTGTCTGGGTAGAAAAAAAAATTCTGGCAACTTCTCCCATGCGAAAAAAAATTACCCTCTACATAGATCAACATCCTCTATCCATTTATTAAAGATAAGTATGAATCACGATCCCTGCTCAGAATTCTGCGTATATCAGGGAACAAAAAGAAATGTTTCCAGAATAGGGCAAAGAAAATGCCATGGAGTAATCTAAATGTTTTCCATTTAATGTGAGGACTACATACGGCCTTTGTCACACATACGTCATTCTTTTTTTGATGATGCATGATAAAAAATATAGCACACTATAATAAATAAAACTTATTAGTTTACTCTCTGCCAGAGATAAAAAAACGTTACGGGAAGGTCCTTGTCCATGAACATTTTTTCGTTTGATCTAATGGGAATTTCAACATTTTGAAGGGCGAACAAAGTAGGCCAGGAAACTCAAGGCATGAAACTAAATGCCTCATTTAAAATGCCCGAATACAACTCGAAGGATAAGAACAGATTTGAAGCCTAAATAATGAGAATTCAACCATTTTAATCGCGAGGTAGACGAGAAACTGGAAACAATAAACTAATCCCTAAAGAATGCATTGGGGATTCGGCGATCTGAAGAAAAGATGAACTTTTAGGTTTAACTATCGTCCTAAAAAAGTAATTCATAACCAAGGAGGCTAAAGAAATTTCACCAGGAACGAGCAATGAGTTCGAAGAACCAGACACAAGAAAACGTATTTAGAAATTTCAATGAAAATGATGTTAACATTACATCCGCCGCAAGCATTAAGGCAGTGAAAATTTTGGAGCCCTAAGAACATGTATAATTATGTAGTCGTCGAACCCACGACGATTGAAGTATTGGAAATGAAGGAAAACAAAAGAAGAATCGCAATTGAACGACCGAATATCTGCATGTACGAGAAATCAGTGAGATTCGAAGCAATTCAAATTCGTAAAGCAATCAGATCGAGACGCACCGGCGCCACTCCCGGAGGATAAATCCTTCCTCGGACTGCATCTCGGTGGGAGGCGGAAGGATCGGGCCGTCGGACACGAACAACCCACCATCATCCACCTCTCCGAACGGCTTCCCATTCGTTTCCGGCATCGTAAACGGAGATGGAACAGAGGAAAAATCCGGATCTAGCTCAGATCGCAGCCCAAAGTTCTCCGGCGAGGGTGGAATACTGTCTCCCGAGACAACTGGAATGGGGATATCCTCGTCCACCCCAAATCCGCCATGATCCGAAGGAAAACCAAGAGGCGGTTCCTCTACAGGAATTCCTCCAACAAAATCCTTACCATCTGCATCGCCGACGAATCCGTTGTATGATCCAAACCGCTGAGAGGGAAGGCGTGGATCGTATCCAAGATATCCATCATCGAAAGGTCGATCAGATCCCCTCGTCGCCGATTCATCTCCGACATCGCTGAATGCATCGAACGAGGAAGACATTTTTGCTCTCGATCTGCTCTCGATCTGATCTCGATCTGCGCCGCGCTCGATCAGAGTCTCCTCTTCGTCGCCGCCCTTCTCCGATCTGGAATTTCTAAATAGCTTTATCACGTTCTCTTCGAGAAGAAGACCTTAGAACCGCACATCGTCCTTCTCTGCCGTCCGATCGGTGAACCCGGGACCATCTACCCGGAGACGTACGAGTTAAATCAGTAAATTGCTTTATTAAACATGTTATTTAAAAAATTGTTTAAAGCCGCCCATCGCTCGAGAGTCCAACACTGCTGTGAGCCGTTCGAATTTGGAGCGGAAATTCGAACCGCCCATCGCTCAAATCTCTCTCCCCTCCTCTGTTTCTCCAATTAGCTTTATTTTTCAAATTTTAAAAAAGAATTTTTAAAATAATAACTTGTATTAGAATTTTAACAAAATACCGTTAAGTTATAAAAAGAATGACTAAAGCTGAACACGGTTGGGACCGTGTTTCCATCCTGATTTCGTCTAGAAATGGCTTTGCAATTTGGCATGGAAATTTGCCCCATGAACGTGATGCAATGCAATGCAATGCTATTAAGATTATTAATAGAAATATAAATATGATTTTGTATTTATAGATGTAAATACAAATATAAATTGTAAAAGTGTAAAATACAGTTGTATCTTGATTTTGTGGTGAGCCCATGACATGAATGATAATTTGATTAGCTATTTCAATTAGTATTCTGACCCAGCATTTGACTTACTTGTTTGACTTCAAAATTGATTATGTCGAATACGTGTGACAAAAAATATAGGTTATACTAAACAAAATTCAATCTTTGACCAGACCGAGACCGCACAGAAATTTAGTTGTTGGTTTAGGTTTTTTAACAAAAATCAACAGTGAGTCCAAAATCGTCATTCACTATCATCAATTTACTAACCTAGAACCTACGCGCAAGTTTCCCAATGAGTTTATTTTATTAAATTTAATGTTAAAAAATATGTAAAACAATGATTTGTATGAGAATTTTGAGAAAGAACCATTTACCCAACATGGTTGGGACTATGTCTTAATCCCTACTCCAATCAAGGGATGGTTGTGCCATTTGACATGAAAATTTTCCCCACGTGGGTGAATTTAGGAATGGCCCAACCGGTTGCGCGGTGAGTTGGGTTGGCCATTTTTTACCAAACTTTGATAAAATCATTTTGATCCTATATTGCCGGTTTGGGATTCAGGGGTTTACCTAAAGTCGGAACTACATAATTGAAAGTGAGCCTCTTCCACAAACTACACCAAAACACATTCTGGATAATGCAAAAAGTAATACAAATATGAATACATATACAAAAATAATACAAATACAAATGAAACTAATAATAAGAATATGAATTATAAAAGCAAAAAAATACAGGTTTTGTCTTTCATTTTGTTGTAAGCCTGCAACAAAATGGTATACTTGCCTACTTATGTTGATTATTTAGCTCTTTCAATTTATTTTGGCAAAAAATTTCACTAATTTTTTCAAACTTTGAAATTGATTTTCTCTGATACTTGTGACCTAACTTATAAATTTTACCAAACCAAAACAATCTTTGAGCAAACCAAGACCATGCCACACTTATAACCGCCTCAGAGAAACCAATCAGAGAGAAAATTAAGATAGACGAGCAAAGAGACAGATAAGGAAATGAGGGGGTAGAGAGAGAAACAATAAAGAATCGCCCCCTGAATCGCACAAACGCTCCGCCCGAGAGTCTCCGCGCGAAGTTCACTTCGAAAATTCGAACCGCACCGACGGGAGCTGGAAACCGTATAAATACGACCCACACGGCACGATTTGTTGAAAGACTTCGTTTCATGAACTCCACACCGCCATCAGCATGGGAAAGGCTTCCGCTCCTCGCGGTGGATCTCGATCTTGATCGCGAAGGAGATGCCCTCGCGATCAGCTCGCAGTAGATCCAATCAACTCAGTTGTTTCGATTCCGAAGGCCGCGTCCATCTTCGATCTACGATTCACGCGGCGCCGGGAAGATCTGCCAACCGCCAATCCTTCTCAGACTGTGTTCTTGATCGCGCGGCCGTTTTTTGATTCCAATGGACAGGTTTTCGAACCGCGTGCCTTACAGGCACCTGAAGGAGGCCGAATTGGAGTTGGTTAGTGTTCAGGATCTGAATTTAAGCGACGAAATTAGTGTTGATTCAGATAGGAAATCGAATGATCTGCCGGTGTCGTTGCCTTCTTCGTCTTCCCCTCACTCCTCCTCTCCACCTCCCGCCGCGTTACCTGAGGCGAAATTCAGCAGCTTGAAGACGCTCATTCTTGCCTGTATGGTGGCCGCGGGAGTACAGTTTGGTTGGGCTTTGCAACTCTCGCTGCTTACTCCGTATATCCAAGTAGGATGATCCTCCAGATGCTCGAAGATTCTCGCTTCATGAATGCTGCTCATAATTTGTCATTATGCGTCCAACGCGATTCCTTAATTTTTAAAAAATTATAATTATATTATGTCTTCTCTCTTGGATGCAGACTCTCGGTATTCAACACGCATTCTCTTCATTCATTTGGCTCTGTGGACCTATCACTGGCCTTGTTGTGAGTTCTTACCCTTCTTAGCTATTTGAGATTATTTGAGAATCGGCCACAACTTATGAAGTCTTAAATTTGTCCGGAATGTGTGTCAATGTCCTCGCATAGCTAGAGACGGACAATATATTGATTTTCTCCTTTGAAACAAATCTTTTTAAGCCTCCCACTGCGTTCATTTTCGTCAGAATTTGAGGGGATTTTTATTCTGTTTTTCCAACGCTGTAGGATAACTACCCAGCGAGGCTTAGGTGGATGGACAAGGGTATTTTTACTCGTGAAAATTTCCACCAGTTTCTAAAATAAAACCTAGTGAAAAGTATGCGCGAACGATCTGCACGGTTCCTTTTTATTATTTTCAGTTGCCTCATTTTTAGAATTTGGATATGAGCCTCCTTTGGAAAAAGGCAGGAAAAATGACCGCTAGTTATTTAGAAGCAGTTGTTGATGACTCTGAACGTTTTTTAATTAGCGTCTCATTTTAACTGCTATTGATTCGGGCGTTTCATTTGGCAAGCTAATTAGATAATTATATTAAAGTATGACTGGGTATTGTTATTTTCTCTGATGATATGTATCAAGGTAACTTATTGTCGCGGTAATCTTTTGCACCGGTTGAACCTTCTTCTATTTTTTTTGAAAAAAGATGCAACTCATATTTGAAAAAAAGTTTCCCCATGTGCGTGGAATTATATGTTAGGAATAGCTAGGATTTTATTCACTTTCTCTAATCTTTGTACTTTTTGAAAATAATATTTCATGTGCTATTCATTTAATTCAATGTCTTATCTGTTGTATTTGAAGACTGCTTACCTATTCATGGCTGGCAAGAACTATTACATATTTTTTTGTGAGACCTTATCAAAATCCCAAAATTGTTGGCGTGAATGGACCACAAAATACCGACAGAAGATCTTCATAAAAAATAGGCTCATGATGGAATCCCACTGAATAGAGGGACAAAACCAACTACACAGAAGATTTAGGGAATATGAAAGAGAAAAAATATTAAATTGACTGATGGATTAGGTTTACGTCTGATTACCCTTGAGGAAATATTAATGTTATTAGCAAGAATCGAGGGGTGGAGATCAAAGGAACCTTGGTTTTATGACTGAATGTTGTGCTGACCCTTTATGTAGGAATAATAATTTGTTTTACAGGCTTCTAGTTATGTCTTATTTTAGTCTCTATTCTTGTACCAGTGGGCCATGGATTATTAGCTGTCCATCATTGTCTTTTCTCTGTATTTGGGTCACTCTGCCTTATTTAAGAAATTTATTTCCCACATTGGAAATAAGTCACCTGTGTTATCTGGAGCCCACCTCTCTCACTATGTATGGCTTTTAAGCGAAACTATCCTGTTCAGTGAAAATGTCTTTTGCTGTTTGGTCCAAACATTACCCGCCAGAGCAACAGTAGCAGAGAGTTGTGGAGAAAGAGAAGGCCAATGCTGATTGAAGATCAAGTTTGACATTGTATCAAAGCTATCCTG
The DNA here is from genome assembly GCF_029677425.1 of Wolffia australiana. Classification (NCBI taxonomy): domain Eukaryota; kingdom Viridiplantae; phylum Streptophyta; class Magnoliopsida; order Alismatales; family Araceae; genus Wolffia; species Wolffia australiana. The sequence goes on from NC_135848.1 coordinate 13,808,613, forward strand.
GTGAGTATGTAGCGCCTGCCCTCTCTCCAGAAATGACATCGCCTCCTGCCCCATAATCTTACTTGCTAGAGGACTCTTTTGTGTGAAAAGGTAGCCCAAAATCTGAAATAGATGATCAGAGAAAGACCTCTGCAACTATGGGCATTACAGATCACGACAGGGCCACTATTGTGCTCCCTGCTATCAAGATTAAGTTCATTGGACTCAATGCATAAAAGTGTTGCAAGTTGGTGGACCGATCCTTGGAAAGCATGTATCTTGGATATCACCTTGTGAAAGACCCTTGGAAGCCAGGGGATCCATGGTAGAAAATTTGGAAGTTAGAGGAGTCTCTGATCCACCAATGGCTTCTGGGAATATAGCCCCAGATATGTTGGACAACCAACTCTATGCATAATCAGTCAAGCAGATTTGGAATTAGATTATCAATAGCTGCTCCAAGCAACGAATGGATTGGAGAAAAAATGAAATAAACATACAAATTGTTCACATAAAGCAAGAGGATGCGGCTGCCATGATTTTTGCTCGCTAGCCGAAGGGAGTTTGGAGAGAGATTGATAATTACTGGCCAGTTCAGAATCCCCAATATAATGCGAGAATATATATTCTGAAGCAGTGACACGCTACCCTTCTCATGGGCCTCAATCCAGAATACAAAAAATGTTCGAAGCCCTTCAGACCTGGATGGCGCCGCAGGACGAGGAGAAGAGACAAGCTAACTCCAAGTGCAGCAGGAGCAGGGGAACCATCTGGAGCATTCTCCATTAAGAAAAGTGATTTTTTTTTTTTTAAAACCATTAAGAAAAGTGATACTAGGACAGTCCAGGCAGACTCGATTAGAAAACTTCAGCAGGGTAGGAAATCAAACCAAAAACAGTCACACAGAGTTAAATTGAGGGGCACACTCTTCTGTGTCTATTGCAAGAAACAAAATCATCCTAACGATAATTGCTGAAAACTAGTAATAAAAAATCAGCAGCCACTGCAGCAATACTGGAAAGTATATGTAGCAACCTTGGAAACTCAAGAAACTGGGGAAACCGCCTCAGGGAAAAACCAGGGGAGTGTAACAGGTGAAGACCCTGCAGAGAATGTTCAGACAATATGGGAAGAGGTAAAAAATTATAGAGGGTTATTGGGCTCCATGTCCTGGCTTAGTCAGGTAAAATCTTGGTCTTGGTTGGAGTAACAACTTTTTAAGTCCCTAGAGTAAACACCTGGATCCTGGACACTGGGGCGACTGACCATATGACCTTTTAAAGGGTCATATGACCATATGACCCTTTACCAGTCACTGAACCACACAAGGTAATCACAGTTGGTGGTGGAGTTCTGACTGTTCAGGAAGTGGGAATATTGAACTCAGTATTGGGTCAGTCAAGTGGCTATTGCTTGTACCTGGCCTCAGGGCAAGAGGGATTTCATTGCAGAAATTAGTTGAAGACAGTGGATGAAGAGGACTTCATTGTGTCGAAGAGAGAATGTCTTGCTTTTCCTCGAAGACTCCCTACCACTAGTCTCACATCCATGAAGCCTCCGCTGATCGTGGATCAGGTTATGCTGCTGCAAAGAGAATGGGCCATCCCTCTCTTGAGTTACTCAAACTGTGTTTTCCTTCTGTTTTTGGAGTTGGTTTTGATACCTTTGTTGTGATGCTTGCCGGGTGGCATCTTTTAAAAGTTTTAATGATTGAAATTTAATTCCACTTATGGGGATTTGTGGAGCCCATGGTCAGTGACCAGCCTTTCGGGGCATAAATGGTTTATGATTTTTGTGGATGCTTGTACTTCCTGAAGTCCAAGGCAGAATTATCATCTGTGATTGGGCAATTTTGTGAGCTGATTTACCGAGGATTGGATATATACTTGCAGAAGTCAGGTCCCTATTCTTTCAGGCAAATATGCCCAAGTGGTGTCGTTCTGCAACCCAACACATCAAGAGAACTTCAGCAAAGGTAATGGGGTACAAGAGCTCGATTGACCTGATGTCTTCTAGATATCCTCTGGTGAGATTGAGGGCCGTACTGATGTCCAGGGTATTCAGATGTGTTGCTTATGTCTACATGGAGGCAGGAAAGTAATATGATAACGGGCCATTATTATGCCAAATGGCAGCCGGTACTGTATCTTGACCCTTCTATCTGGCCAAGGAGGCTGTTAAGATCCCATGGAAAACATATGTAAAAAGGAAGACAAGGAGTCGTGCCGACTCCAATGCTTGTAACATACAATAGGGTGGGACGATGGGGATTATGGGGATCATCTTCTTAGAGGTTACTGGAAGAGGAAAGAGGGAGGCAGAGTAAGCTTACGGTGAGGGCTATGCCTGATGATTGAGGTTGTCAGTAAGGGAGTTAGTGTAGTTGTGGCGAGAGGCTGCATCTCGCTCACTCGATTGAGGAGACTGTACCGGTCGGCGATCAAGTTCATCAGCGGGCTTCTTCCTTGCATCTTGAAGGAGGTTTGGATGTTGTGGCAAGACGATCATGAATTGACTGTACAGTTGCATGTGATTAATTGTTTGATTCTTGTGGATTGTGTTTGGGCTGCATCATAGGCCTAGGCCAGCGACACTCAACCCATATTATTTAAGGGAAGCAAGACTTCTGGAAAGACAAGAGTAACTCGTGAGCCTCTTCCTCTCTTTAATCGCCATCATTTCTGCTTCTCATACTTTCTACCTCTCGTTTTTAATCGCCTCCTCTTTCTCACCCATTGGAGTCTCCAATTGGACTGTGGACAACGTGCTCGACAGACATCAACGGAAACTCTCCCTCTTCCTCTCTTCTCTCACTCTTTCTATATCGCTTGTTGGATTGTCACTGAACCTCTGCTTCATTGAAATATGAAGAATCTTTGTAGAAGTCCAAATACAGTTGTCATTATTGGCTGCCACATTCCAATAATGTATTAGAAAGTTTGATCTGAGGACAATCAGATGTGTGTTCAATGGGTTCTATGATACCCAGACGGGTCACAGGCACTATCAGCCAGAGTCCAGAAAATTTTTGCTCACAAAAGATGTATATTCAGAGTGAAGCAGATGCTCTTTACCCATGGGAAGGAAGACACAAGCATAGTTTCTCAAGTATTGCAGCAGGAGTTTGAGTTCCTATGTCTGCGGAAAGGGGGTCAAAGTATGGGTGAGCCCATTTCTCTAGCAGGTCAACCAGAGTCTGATGGCCAAGATGTGATGAGCTAGATGAACAGTTGCGTCTGGTCACAGAGCATACTCTACAGGTACAAGAGAGAGTGGAAGAACCGATTTTGCAGAGAGAGGGGGAAAATAATAAACATATTTTTGCACAATACCTGGCCTTATTGTGTGCCCTAAAAGAGACTAATGTTCCCACGAATGTTGAGGAAACCCTGGAAATGAGAGAGTCAAATGATACCATTGATGAGTAAATGGAGGCAATAAGGAAGAATTATTCTTCGAACCTGGTTTTATTATCCCTTAGAAGAAGGGTTGTTAGATGTAAATGGGCATGTGCACCAAAATATAAGGTTGATGGGAGTCTGGGAAGACACACAGCAAGACTGATTTCCAAGGGCTATACCTAATTGTATGGCATTGATGACTTTGAAGCTTTGGTACCAGTAGCCAGGTTCAACACTGTCAGAATTTTGATTGCTCTGGCAGAAAATTCATGATTCAGAGGAGGAAGTGTATATGACCACTCCCCCTGGCTATCAATTAGCTGATAGGCCATGAGCTGTGTGTAAACTGTGAGAGGCACTTTAAGGACTGAAACAGTCACCAAGGGCCTGGTTTGGAAAATTATCCTCAGCTATGAGAAGTTTGGAATATCATCAGGGCACTGTTGATCATACACTCTTTATTAAGCATAGTTCCTCTGGCTCCATGGCAATCCATAGTGTCCATGTGGATGGATATTGAATCTCTCTGAGATGTTTGATATTGAAGCACTTTGCGCCCTCACATATTTCCTGGGTATTGAGGTTGCATACTCAAAAAGAGGTATCTTCATTTCACAGCACAAATACATTCAGGATCTGCTCCATGAAATAGGTATATTTGATTGTAGACCACTGGGAACCCAGTTGACATTAATGTCACCCTTCCTGTAAGGAGAACGGCAGCCTTCCTGTAACTAAATATTTATTTGAAAGGTTGATTGGTAAACTTAAACTCGTTTACCTGAATCATGCACGACTGATATTTCATATGATATCAGTACTTTGAGCCATTTTATGAATAACCCATGTGAGGTTAATCTTCAGGCGGAGCGCAGAGTATTGTATTATCTTAAAAATACAGTGGGACGGGGTATCTTATTCACCAGAGATGGGGATGTGTCTGCAAAAATTAACTCTGATGCAGACTTTTCTGAAAAAGGTCCACCTGGCTATTGTGCCTTCATTGGAAACCGTTTGGTAACATGGAGACATAAGAAATAGAAATTGATAGCTCTTTCCAGTGCAGAGGCAGAATTCAGAGCCTTAGCACATGGTGTACGTAAGCCACTATGGATCAATGGCATCCTGGAAAAATTTAGGTTATTCTCTCAAGGTGATATTAAAGTTTGATGTGATAATTGATCAGCCATCGCCGCCTCCCAAAACCAGTTCAACAGGGCAGGAGCAAGCACATTTAAATTGATCTCCTTTTTATTAAAGAAAAAAATATAACTGTAAATGTCACACTCTAATTTGTGTGGTCATTCAAGCAAGCTGCTGACATCTTCACGAAGGGTCCCCTGACAGAGACTTGTCTCCAAGTTGGTCATGATCAATATTCACACCCAACTTGTGAGGGGGGGGGGGTTAAGACAGGCTTCTATTTATGCCTTAGTTATATGTCTATTCTTGTACTGATGGGCCGCTGATTATAAGTGGCCCACTGTTGTCATTTCTCTCTATGTGGATCCATGGAGTACATGGCCCGCTCTGTCTCATTTAAATAACTTATTCCCACCTGGGAAATAAGTCACTTAAGTTTATAAGGGGCCCACCTCTCCTACTATTTATTGATTTAAGCTAATCTATCTTGTTCAACTATTGATTGTGTTTTGCTGTTTGGTCCAAACCCTAGCCGCCAGATCAACATGAGCAGAGAGTTACGGGAGGAAGAGAAGGCCGGTGCTGATAGAGGATCAAGTTTGGCATAATTAAAATTACATGGTTTTGATAGTTTTGTGCATTAGGCATCACGTTTCCTCCCATTAGACGCAAAAACCTCGACTCTCATCAAATGTGTTTATATTCTGACGTCCAAAAAAGACTTAGTTTTTTTCTTATCTTTGGAACGTTGGTGTGAGAGTTGGATAGCAGATAAGGGGAAACCATATAAAATTGGCTGAGATTCATTAAAAGTAATCAGTTGCTTCTCTAATCTAAAGACATTTTATTCTTTTTTTATTTTCAACATGTGTTATCTTATTTATAGGGAGCCACTCAAATAACTGGAAGTTCCGTTTGTTTCTTTGAAGCTTTTCACTACTCGTCCAATCTTAGTTAGGTAGTGAATTCATTAAGTGGTGAGATAAACGTTGTAGGATATAAAGACATAGGATTTGGGATCGCGTTACATTCCCTAACTCCTTTTCAAAGGGAATGAGCTTGGTCAGGACAAAATTGATTTTGTTCATTGCCAATGTCATTAGGATAAGGGCTTGTATATTCACATGTAATTAATTTTTATTAAGGGTTCTCTCTCCTATATAAGGGTAAGGAATCCCCCTGAAGTAATGGCATCTAAATTTAGATTGTTCAACCTTTGACCAACTCCAGGGTGGTGGGACTCCCTCCACGCTGCTCTATCTTCTATTCTTTCCTTCTCTCGTCTCTCTCTCTCTCTCACTCATTTTCCCTCTCTCTCCCTCTCTCTTTCTCACTCTGTTCCTTTCCCTCTCTCCCTCTCTCTTTCTCACTCTGCTCCTTTCCCTCTCTCCCTCTCTCTTTCTCACTCTGTTCCTTTCCCTCTCTCCCTCTCTCTTTCTCACTCTGTTCCTCTCACTCTCTCTCTCTCTCTTTTGTTTCGTATCCAACTTTGAGTGGCCTTCTACGAAATGTTCTAAAATCAGACCATATTTTTGGTTACTTCACTTTTAAAGTTTAAACAAATTTTTAATCGTATATTGGCGGTCTGATTTTACATTTGAGTGATGAATTGCACATCTACATTACCTTGTTGGTTCGAATCCGCTCATATTTTCATTAAGATGCAATGATGTAGATAAACAATTTCATTCAGATGATGAAACGTTGTTTCCTATATACGTACGACCTGCATACTTTCTACCTTTCAAATCATCCCATTAATAGTACAGTACTCGGAGACATTTTAATTTGGCTTACATCTTTCCTCTCCAGGTTCAACCGTGTGTTGGAATATGGAGTGACAATTGCCATTCAAAGTATGGAAGGAGGAGACCCTTCATCTTCGTTGGTTCTCTTCTCATATGTTGTGCTGTGAGTAACAACAAATTGACTTCTTCTTCGCCTCTGCTGGAGTTCTCTTCTTTTGATTCTTTGCAGTCTCTTATTCTAGGTGACTATAATTGGCTTTTCTGCAGACCTAGGATATATCTTGGGGGATACCAAGGAACACTGCAGGTAGCCGTCGTCCTTTGCTTAAATTTCATCTCTCTGATCATCTTCTCACGCTGAACCTCGTTTTGAGCTAAGAGATTACAAAGGCCCTCGGTGGCGTGCAGCTGCTGTATTTATCCTAGGATTTTGGATGCTAGATCTTGCTAACAATACAGTTCAGGTATGCTTTAATATATTATTTATCTGCATAATTTTATTTCATCCTCCAGGAGTTAATTGTAATCCTCCAATTGTCTGCCTCAGGGCCCAGCTCGTGCCCTTCTGGCAGATCTGTCAGGTAAAATTTCATTACAGAATCTGTCTTTGTTAGTGAGCAGATTAGAACTGTGCTTCATAATTGATGTTCTTCCTTCTTGCCAGGGCCCAATCAACAAAACATTGCGAATGCTATATTCTGCTCATGGATGGCCGTTGGAAATATTCTAGGGTTTTCTGCTGGTTCCAGCGGGCAGTGGCAGAGGTACCAAGTTATGCATGTTTAATGACTAAATAGTTATCATTGAGTCTTGTTTAGATATTCGTTGATTTCATTATTATATATATCTGAAGACTTCTGCAATCCGAAATGTTGATAGATTTTTTTGCTTTTTTCTTGAAAGGTGGTTTCCTTTCCTTAGAACAAAAGCATGCTGTGAAGCCTGCGGGAACCTTAAAGCAGCCTTTTTGGTTGCCGTGGTATGTGCAAGATTGTGCTGTTGTTTTATTTCTCTTTTGTTACCAGTAGGGTTTAATGTCCAATATGATGATGACGATGATGATGATGATGGCGAGTGGATTACAAATTATCTGATGACAAAGTCGTACTCATCTTGTCATCATCTCATTGCAGCCTTGTCTTAGTCATGTCATTCATAACGTACCAGAAACGAATGACGATGTTTTTTTAACTGACGTACTCTTTGATTTTTTCCTTCGAGACAGGCGTTCCTCATTCTATGCACTGGAGTCACCCTTTATTTTGCAAAAGAAGTCCCACTTCGCAAGTCCCAGGATGCTTCTTCGGATTCTGACCCTCTTCTGAAAGTTGACCCTCAAACTGCCAATGGCTCTGAAGCAAGAAGTCAAAAGCTTAATGTTGAATTTGACCCATCTCCATCATCAGTCTTGGTCAACCTTCTGACCAGCATGCGTCATCTGCCAGATGGCATGATCTCGGTCCTCCAAGCCATGTCTCTCACTTGGGTATGCATGTCTTTCAATGAAATCATTTTTAATCTTCGTTGACCAATAACTAATGGGCATGTTACAGCTTTCATGGTTCCCCTTTTTCCTCTTTGACACGGACTGGATGGGACGAGAAGTTTTTCATGGAAATCCAAGAGGCGATGTCAAGGATGTTGACCTTTATCAACAGGGCGTTAGGGCCGGAGCATTTGGCCTGCTTCTGAATTCTGTGAGAGCATAGCCAAAACCCCTCCACTTATTGAATTCTCATTGCCCTGGCCACATTATTATGCTTACTGGACCATCGGCTTTTGCACATGACCAGGTGGTCCTCATGCTCAGCTCCCTCGTCATCGAACCCATGTGTCGGCGGCTCGGCCCGGGCCTAGTCTGGGCGCTGAGCAACTTTGTTGTCTGTATTTGCATGACGGCAACAACCATCATATCTCTGCTATCAAACGGGGTCCAGCACGTAGCCGGAGGAAGTGGGCCCTACAAAGCAGCGGCCCTGGTCCTGTTTGCCCTTCTCGGGTTTCCTCTCTCGGTAAGGCACCTGCCGCCTTTTCTACTCTGATTCTCCTCCGTTGACTGCCCGTGTAGCTGATGGTACCCTCCTGCAGATCACTTACAGTGTTCCATACTCTATGACCGCGGAGTTGACTGCTGGCAGTGGTGGCGGGCAAGGTCTTCCCCCTCCTACATTCATCCTTCAAACCCAAACCCTAATCCTTTCACTAACACGTGTGAGACCATTTTTTACCCTCAGGCCTGGCCACTGGAGTTCTGAATCTCGCCATCGTCGTTCCCCAGGCATGTCAGCTAGTCTACCCGTCACAAAATTTAAGTTTATAAGAATGCCTGTTTATGAACTGGATTAATTAATTTTATTTCATCCATGCCAAGTTTTATGTTTTCATGCATTGCTGTTCGTTGAATAATAATTAAATTAGATTGGCACGCCATGAGTTTTGATTTCATTCCGACCCGTTTCATAGCTGAATAACTTAATTATTTGCTCACTGGAATCGTGGTAGATGGAAACCGTTTAATTTCATAAATCTGGTTTGACCATCAGAGGTTTTAAGTTCTCTATGGTACCCCTTAATTACCTTATTAATCTAGGTTCACACAACCTAACTTTTGAGCTAAAGTACATATTCATTTGAATGGTGGCAGATGATTGTGTCCCTTGGGGCGGGACCGTGGGATGCACTATTTGGGGGAGGGAATATCCCCGCATTTGCCCTGGCGGCAGCCTTCGCCCTCGCCGCTGGCATAATCTCCTTCTTGAAGCTGCCGAAGCTCTCCGGCGGCTCCCACGCGTCATCCTTCCACGGGTTCGGTTGACCCACGGTCAACTCCCCACTAATCTACCATATTTATTCTCCAATATTGGTTAAAACTCACAGCAAAATTTATCTCACTGTAAAAATTATTTTCACAGGCCCAATGGGCTGACTCTTGGGCCGGCCAGCAACGTCACTGTCAGCAGTTCTGGGGGCGGGATGGTCCTATCACGGTCATTGGACTGTTGTTGTGCGGTGCGGTTCGAATTTTCAATCTGTGCTCTGGCCAGTCCAAGTGGGGGCGCCTGCTCACCACAGGAGCCCTCCGGCCGAGCCAATGGGCGGTTTTATTTGTTTTTTAATAAAGAATAAGAAAAACAAACATAGGAGTTCAACATTTTTTGGCATTAAATTTAGTAAAATAAGGTAAACTGGGGGCGCCCCCACTTGTGAGGCGGTTCTGATAGGGACATCTAGAGAGAGAGAGAGGTCTGGGGGGCGCTAGAGAGAGAAAAATCTACCTGGCGAAATACAGTTATTTGATAACGAAGGACCGCCGCCGCATCAAAGCGGGGCCCACGGTAGAACCCAGGACTGGCGCCGTTATTTTCCCCAGATGACGTCAGCACCACCGACTTCGCACTGTTGCAGTTGGATAGTTGGCTAGGGGCCACGTCAGCGCCAGCCACAGCGACCTTCTGTCGACGTGGACGGCGGGCCCCAGCTGGCCTGTCGCGCACTCACCCTCGTCCTAGACAAAAAACCCCCGACGTCATGCTGACGTCACCACGCAGACCGCCCCACCCGTGCGCTTACTATTCTTTTCCCATGCAAATCCTCTCCAAAGTCCAACAAAATCTCGAATCCCGCGTTGACCGGTCTCCCCCCGCCGAAATTTCCCATGTTATCCCTTCTTCTTTGAGCAAAGCCTGCTTTTGTAAGAGGGCAAAATTGTCATATGGCGTAGATCCGAAAATCTTGGACGCTGTTGCGGATCTAGAAGATCCGGACGGTACCCGGTGCGTGGAGTTTCGGGTCTAAGATGGTAGCCGACCGGCTTCTTTTTCACTCCACACGCAAAGGATCGACTTTGACGGCCCCCCTCCCCAGGCACGTGACCCCAGTGGCAGTTACCATGTGGGCGGTGGAAACACTCCCATCTCTCTCTCTACCCCACCCGTCAGCATCAATCTCTCTCTACGCTTATTCCAAATCTCTCTCTCTGACCCCATTTCCTGTAATTGGTGCATGCCTCCGCTCTCTCTCTCTCTCTCTCTACATAGATATATATATATTTAAGATTAGTCTATATCTCTTTCTAACCCCATGTCCTGTAATGGGTTCATGCTTCTGCTCTCTCTCTCTCACTAAGCTTAGTCCATATATCCTATAATGGGTGCCTGTCTCTGCTCTCTCTCTCTCTCTAAGCTAAGTCCATATCTCTCTCTAACCCCATGTTCTGTAATGGCTTCATGCTTCTGCTCTCTCTCTCTCTAAGCTTAGTCCATATGTCCTGTAATGGGTGCATGCCTCTGCTCTCTCTCTCTCTCTCTAAGCGTTGTCTATATCTCTCTCTAACCCCATGTCCTGTAATGGGTGCATGTCTCTGTTTTCTCTCTCTTTCTCTCTGCCGCAGGAAGACGACTCCTGTCCACATCAGTCTCTCTCCATCCCTATCCGACATGTGGGTCCATCTCTCTCTCCCTCTCTAGGTTTCTCGATAGGTCCATGTTTCTATCTGCTGACGGGAGACGGAGAACAGCAGTCTCCCTCTAGCCCTCTCTCTCTCTCTCTCTCTCTCTCTCTCTCTCTCTCTCTTTCTCTCTTCATTCATCAATGTCTCTAGGCCTATCGATAGGTCGGTATTCTTGTGTTCTCTTCTATCTTCATTTTCGCATCTTCATGTAACACTATGACACTATCGCCCTTTCTCTCCCTATGTCTACAGTTTGGCCCATGTTTATATTCCCCATCTGTCTCTCCTGCGATCGCCATCTCGGCTGTCCGCATCTACATCTACACCTCTCTCTCTATCGATCTCTTGGCCAACCAACAAACAGGTCCACGTTTGGATTCCACATCTCTCTCTCTCTCTCTCTCTCTCTCGCTCGCTCTATCCATCTACATCTCTCTCTCCCCATCTCTCTTTCTTCAAAACAACTCGCATTTCTCTCTCTTTGTCTCTATCTCTCTATCTCTCTATCTCTCTATCTCTCTATCTCTCTATCTCTCTATCTCTCTATCTCTCTATCTCTCTATCTCTCTATCTATCTATCTATCTCTCTATCTCTCTATCTATCTATCTATCTATCTATCTATCTATCTATCTATCTATCTATCTGTCTGTCTGTCTGTCTGTCTGTCTGTCTGTCTATCTATCTATCTGTCAGGAGAATACAGCAGTCTCGCTCTCTCTATCTGGAGAATACAGCAGCCTCTCTCTCTCTATCTATCTGGAGAGTGGAGAATACAGCAGTCTCTCTCTCTCTCTCTATCTATCTATTTGGAGAATACATCAGTCTTTCTCTCTTCTTTATGCCAAGCGTGATGGACAGATGCATCTCTTTCTCTCTCTCCATCTCTTCATCTCCATTCCAAAACCATCATCATCATCTTCATTTTCCTCTCTCTCCATCTCCATATCAGCACCAGCATCCTCTCTTCTTCATCGTCTCCTCTCTCTCTATCCATCTATCCCTGTCTCCATCTCCAACCCAGAACCCACAACCACATCTCTCTCTCCATCACTTCCTCTTCACCTCACCACCATCATCATCATGATCTCTCTCTCCCTCTCATTCCAGCCTCTACTCCTTGGCCTTCTCTCTCTCTAACCGGGCCCATGAACAGCGCCCCGATTCTATTCCCCATCTCTCTCTCCACTGTCAGGAGACGTGGAATCTATTCCCTCTGGATCGCCGCCTCATAAGAAGGGGGGCGGGTCGCAACCCCACACGCCCTCTCCTCTCCTCTCTCTCTCTCTCTATCTCTCTCTTCTTTCTCTCTCCTCTCTGATGCTCTGCATCGGCGATGGGCTTCACCGCGAGCGCACCCGCGGCGGACGCGCCGCCAACAAAGGCCGAGCAGCTTAAGTGCCCGCGCTGCGACTCGACCAACACCAAGTTCTGCTACTTCAACAACTACAGCCGCGCGCAGCCGCGCCACTTCTGCAAGTCGTGTAAGCGCCACTGGACTGCCGGCGGCGCGCTGAGGAACGTTCCCGTCGGCGGCTGCCGCAAGGCGAGCCGCCGCCCGCGCGCGGCGAACCCACGACCGGCCCCGGCGCAGCCCCCCCACGCGCCGCCGCCCGGCCCGCAGGCCCCCGCCGACGACTGGGCGCTCTCCTTTCCTCTCTTTCTCATGGGCGCCGACGACTGGGGCCCCGCCTGGGACCTTCTTCCGCCGCCCCCCCCGCCTCCGCCTCCGCCGCTGCTACCCTTTGAAGTCTCTTCTTCTTCCTCCGCTTCTTCCGGCTGCTGGGGCGCCTGCTGGGACGACATCGGCGGTCTCTACTCCTCCGACTACGCCAACTCCCCCCCGCAATGAACACCCCACACCCTGCTCGCTGTGGTTTTTGTTCCAGCTTCAGGGCCATCATGTGATAATGGTTATCATGATCATGATGATGATTCGTTGATGATGATGTTCTTGTTGTTGCCCCGTTCTATGGTCGATGGTCTTTGATGATCGTCGCCGATCTCGTCATTTCTCTTTCGCTGTGGTTTTTGTTCCAGCTTCAGGGCCGTCATGCGATACTGGTTACCATGATCATGATGATGATTCGTTGATGATGTTCTTGTTGTTGCTGCTCGATGGTCTTCGATGATCGTCGCCGATCTCGTCATTTTCTCTTTTGCTATGGTTTTTGTTCCAGCTTCAGGGCCGTCATGCGATAATGGTTATCATGATCATGATGATGATTCGTTGATGATGATGTTCTTGTTGTTGCTGCTTGATGGTCTTTGATGATCGTCGCCGATCTCGTCAGTTCTCTTTCGCTGTGGTTTTTGTTCCACCTTAAGGGCCGTCATGTGATAATGGTTGTCATGACCATGATGATGACTCGTTGATGTTGTCGTCTTGATGCCCGGTTCGATGCTCGATGGTTTTGATGATCGTCGTCGATCTCGTCATTTCTCTTGCCTGCTTCAAAGCTCTGGTTTTTTGCTCCGGCTTGCGGGCAGTGCAAGATGTCTGCCGATCATCGTGATCATGATCGTGGTTCTTACGTTCATGTGAATGGATTAAGAAGATGGGTTTCCCGGCGAGAAGCTTCCCCGACGCAGGGGTTTTTGTTCTTGCGCAAGTAGTGCCGGATTTCGGGGATTATGATGGTAATAATTGACTGATGATGATGATGATCGTGGAATGATGATTGTGATGATTGTGGAATGATATGACGATGGTGAGGCTGATGAAGAATGTGGAGTGATGATGATGATGGCCATCGTTCTTATCGTTTATACGGGTGTTCAGCCGGTTCTCATGCCCGTCCAAGGGCGTGTATTTTTTTTGTCTTCTGTTCTGTCCATTTGGCCACCCATTTTGCTTGATTCCCATGACCAGATGGAGAGCATTGACCAAGAGATTATGAGAAGTTTAGGGTTCCCCAAGTGCGAGCCTTTCTTGGCGCTGTAAGATAAACATGAAGTTACTGAGTCTCTCTCTCTCTCTCTCTCTCTCTCTCTCTCTCTCTCTCTCTCTCTCTCTCTCTCTCTCTATCTCTCTCTCTCTCCCTCCCTCCCTCCCTCTCTCTCCCCCCCTTTCTCTCTCTATTGTTCTTGGTTCAAATTAGGCCGAGCAGATTGGTCAGGACAAGAGGGAATCTGCGAAATCTGCAAAATCTAATATTTTATGTCCCCCAGAGATGGAAGTCTTCGGGTTGGAGTATGGCACGAGGTAACATAGTGAGAATTAATGGGTATCCGGAGCATAATGGACCTGCTGTCTTATCTAGGCCAAGTGTAAATAATTTGCCTGCCTCACTGGCCACCATTCTTGACCACACTGTGCACCGAATGCTCTTTATTTCCAAGCCAAAAGTTCTCAAATTCTCTTTAAGTTCTCAAAATAATCCATAATTCACAATGTTCTTCATGTTCAAATCAATTTTCATATCACAAATTTACTAAAGAAGACTTCTTGTGCTTTCGAGATAAACACTTAATTGAAAAGAGCAGCCTTGACTGAAATAAATTTAATCATATGCATGAAATTTTATGTTAAGAATATGGTAAAATGATGAGAACCAAATATTTAATCTCATTACCCTTTAAACAATGTGCGATTTTTTTAAAGTGAATTGGCCAGTGCCATACAAATATTGTTATTTTTAAGACATAAAAATATGCCATTGTCCCTTAAAATCCACACGTTAAAGCAAACTTTTTGCTTTCGTATAGTGAAATTGCACTCTATAATTAGTTGTTACATGGTCAAATATGGAGCTAAGAACAATGCTTGGATTGAACGCGTGATGGCCTCAATGCTTGGGCAGAAACGTTGAGCAGCCTTGGCTTGTGCAGCTGAAGTCTCTTGGGACAGCTTTAGATTGTTTTACAGTTAAGGAACGAGTTAGGCTAGGCCTCATACATGAATTGGGTCATTGTATTATAAGGAACGAGGTTACATCAGCGGCCATAGCCATTACACAGACCAGGGATGATATCGATGTAACAAGATGAGGCGTGACGCGCCTAGGTAGTGGCGCTCCTACACCTTGAGGTCCGCAATCCTGTGCGTGCACATGCCGGCATCTCCGCTACAACCTTGTGCTTGAGCGGGGAGCTGCGTACCCGTGGGCCATGGCCCTCGGTGCACCTGCCGGTCCATCCTAGCCTTGATGCTCCACGCGTCACCAGCACCCACTCTAACACCACTATGCTCAATCTGCATTAGTGTCGCTGTGCTCAGCGCCCAAGCCTTAGCGTCATGCACTGCAACTCTACCCACAAGGACGCCCCACACCCTGCAGACATCTTGGCATTCTTTGTGCCAATGCCTTAGTCTCTTGGGAAGATGTCTCCCACGCCGCACCCCGCAAACGCAGTGCGCGCGCCTGTGTGGTGCATCCACACCTGCGCACTCATGCAGTTCTTGTGCGCAGCACCCCCACCTTTGCCGCGCCCAGCTTGTGTGGCCCGTAGGCATGCACAGTGCACATTGCCCCCGCACACTCAGCACTCGTAGCATGTGCAAACAACCTGCCCTGATACGCCATGCTTACGCATTGATGAGCACGAGCACCTAAGAGGCATTGGCTTTAACGATCACGGCTGGGTGTCACCACCCATGATGTTTGTGGTGTCCATGCTTAAGGACTCAATCCCCTATTCCGAGTCCATGCATGCAGACATGTCCGCACAATTAGCACATAGGCCTCTATGCAAGAATGTTGCCTACTTTGGGGCAATACACTGGTGTCACACGGTCGAATCTCGAGCTAGGATTCTGGCTCGAATCTGGCGTGTGCCAACCTCAATGTTCAGGGCAAAACACTGAGCAACCTTGATCTCTTGCAGCGAAAGCTTTGTAAATTGCTTACGATCGCATAGAAGGGGTTAGAGGAGATGGTGGGGACGCAGCCCCGTCAGGGAATTGGGTCATTGCATTAATATCATAAAAGAGTACATCATCATTGGAGATCATTACATGGGGGAAGACGAGGGGTGATACAAGGAATGAGACGAGGCACTTTGCGCCGAGGTAGTGTCGCCACACCGCCTCAGGCTACCGCTCCGCGCGCACGCACCTGCTTTGCCGCTACACAAGTGCGTCGGGCCAGGCGTCGCGCGTCTGCGGGCGTGGCGATCACACACGCCACCCCTGCCTTAACGATCACACACGCCGCTGGCACCCGTGTCAACGCCCTCGCGCACAGTTTGCATAGCGCCTACCGCATTCGACGCCCCGAGCTGGGCATTGCGCACCCAGCACTACTCGTGGGAGTGCTACGCGCCCTTTGTGCCGTCTCGACGCTCTCAGCGAGCCACATGCCTTAGTCTCCTACCGGGATGTCTCTCGGCCTCGCGCCCCGCACACGCAATGCGCACGCTGCCCACACGGCCGCTGCGCGGTACCCGGCACAACTCCGTGCGCTACATCCGCGGCACGCCGCCCGGCTTGCGCGTCCCGCACCTGCACGCAATGCTTCCTGCTCCTGCGCGCAGCGCTCGGCGCTGGCGCATAGCATTGGCGCTCGCGCGCGGCACTTGGCGCGCGCGCGCATACACACCGACCAGCCTGCGCGCCCAGCACGCGCGGACCGTACCTGATCCGTCCCGCCTTAGGCGTGGACGGGCACGTGCACCATCTGCAGTGTATCACCCCGTACATGGGCAATGGCCTGAAAGATCAGGTATTTGGGCATCGCTACCCATAATGACTCAGTCCTTTAATGTCGTGAGCCAAATTACACAGACACACCCTCCCAATAAGCACGCAGGCCTTTGGGCAGGGAATGCCGCCTAGTTAGGGGCCTAACAACTGGTCATGGGGGGATTTTTGTAGAATGCAAACAAAAGTTGGCCAAATTTCTTGATGTCCATGGAAAATTATGTTTTTTTATTATTGATTGACTTCCATAGAACATTGTAAAGTTTATTTTCAAACACAAATTTTTTTTTCTAGTGTCGCATGCGATAAACTTTCTTAAAATTAATGGAAACTTGTTAGTCTTGATGGACATATATGTGGTTGGCAAGGCACTCAAACATTCAATATATCATTCCATGTTCATTAAAACAACTTATTCATTATAGTGTAGATGTGGTGCTAATAATAAAGTCCATGAATACATGATCTAACTTATTGAATTTTGATGAGATCATAAAACTAATATCACTAGTCTTTAAGCATGTGCTTTAACTATTCCAATCCAACAAATACTTTTAAAGGACGTTGAAATATATAGATAGAATAACACTATTTGGTCTCATTAATATGATGAGTATGATCAGCTCCATAGCCATTAGTGTGAAGACACTAAGATAAAAAAAAGAGTCATAGTTCTGGTGTTGCAAAAAGTTCAAGAAGATAATTGAGTAGCTAAGATGGGATTGTCCACCCTTGGTATAAGAGGAGACTACTCAAGGAAGACAATGTGATGAAGTCCTTGGACTAGGTTGTGAAATATCAAAGAAGTAATTCTCATATTATTTATGGCACACATCAGTTCTAACATGGACGACTTAGTTGGGTTTGATACCCTAAATCATCATAGAGCGTCAAGCCAATGAGGGATTGTACTTACATGATAATTGATGGTGAAAATTGTCAATGTGAACAGGGTTGTGAAAACGTTTTGATGTGCCACAAATCACATGGGTAGATCATGTAAACGAGGCTTGTCAAGGCTGAAAACTTGAGAAGCTCAAATCATCTCACTCAAGTGTCCGAGTGGTCAGGGATGTGATCCATGCCCCGGTCATTTTATCAATTATTTTATTTACGTAGTTTTGATTCCATTATCAGTCTTCCGCTACGCAAATCATTTTCATTTTTTCCAAATCAATGCCCTAGAACCCAAGAAGTCTTACATGGACGAGTAAAGGAAATGTGATTTCATATGTTTAGGAAGGGTGACATGATCCTATGAAGTTATAAAAAATTCATGTGGATGCGGGCCATTTGCACTCATCATCACTGCATTAATCAGTGACGTGTGGATGGTTTTTACACACAATGTGGACTCTTCTCTTTTTGAATGCCCACTTTGGCAGAAATGCCTTATATTTTATTTGATTTTAGATGGGCCCACATCCATTGCATTATGTTGTCTTTTGATTTCATTTACTTTATTCACTTCAAATTCTAATGGTAATTTAACATCGAAATAAATTAAATTTCTCTCATCCTACGATTGTATAAAATTTTAAATTAATTAATCAGTTTAAACTTGAAACTATATAACAAGTTAATGGAGTGTATTAATGAAATAAAATAAAACTACAAAATAAGGCAATTTCATGTATTACGTAAAATCATATTTTTTATTGACTCTTTGTTTATAAAAAAGCAAGAAGATGACATAAAGGGAGAGCTACTTAAATGGAGAATACCAGGATCAAGAAAAAGTTTGAATAATTTTCAATTTTTAGAAGGGTAGGAGATTGCTTCATATTATCCTTGCAAAAATCCCTGTCCTAAAGAAAAGGTCCCTGAACTTCGAGTATAACCAGCAATGTCCAAAAACCTATTGTGTGTGAACCTCTAGGCCCATGTATCAGTCTAGTTAATAATTTGAATAGAACAATAAACATTATTGGGCTGACCTTATTGATAAACTATACCACATATAGATAAAGTAATCAAGGATTGATTTAACCAAATCATCAGGTTAATTTTCTAGCTTGTGGGGTGCCAAGCTACACCTCATGCCATAGAACATACTAAAGAGTATGTCAACTCTCTCATGAAACATATCTTAGCGAATGAGGATGATTTTAGAGAAAATTTTGAGGAGGATCTTAAAGTAAAAATATTGGAGGATGAATCAGAAACTTCCCCTAATCATTCAATATAAGATCTCCCAGGGGAACATGTAGGAGTAGATATGGTGATTGAACCTCCACTTCATGAGGAGATTGATGGAAACCCCATGATGATCATTGATGAAAATGAATATTCATATAAGTTGGAGGATGATACGTATAAAGGAGAGAACACATATTCAGACTCCCCTTGTGTTACACTAGAAAATTGACCAAGGGAAGATGTAGGATTCAACATGGAGACTGAAGCTCCAATTTATGAGGATATTGCTGAAGCCTTAATGACGACTGTAGACAAAAAAGAAGGCAACTATATGTTGGAGGAATATAAATGTAAAGGAGAGAACACATGTGCAGACTCTCTTTTGGATGAGAAGGTGAGAAGCCAAATTTAGATAAAACACTTGTGGATTGTAAGTCTGAATATTGGCTGGAACCTTGAAGTATATTGGAGGTCATTTGAGAGGGTATGATTTTGAATTTCTTTAACATCATTCAGAGGACCAAAAGCACCTTGACTTCCCTCCGTTACTGAAATCACACATTTTTTAGGTCAAGCAATCTCTAAAGTCAACCTTGAAGTATAAGTACATCCACATGGCCATATAATTTCTTTTATGAACTTCTATGAAGACTGGCTGAAGATGATAAATCAGCACTTTTTGAGAGACAACCCGGCTCACTATCTTGATTAATTTTTTTTAATGATTTAACTATATTTCATTTTATAGTTAGAATGTGCATTTCTTCCTATAAAATGCTGCAGAAGTGAGCTCCTAGGGACAAATCATGAGCCGTCAACTAAGCCGACCAGGGAGAAGCCAAGCGGTCTTGAAATCAAGGAGCTTAAAATCTCATGTTCTTTCTATCCTCATTATTTTTGTCGGTGCATATCTTTTATAAACACAATTGATTTATGGGGCAGATAACTTAATTTCATGCCATGTGCTCCATATCACATCCATTTATGTGCAAAATACGCCGTCCCTTCCTAAATCCCCAAGCCATGTATTTCTTAGATATAGAATGACTAAGAGATCTAGCATCTCCGGAAGAGTGTGGTGAACATGAACCACCAAAGAAGGGAGAGGGGTGAAGCTGGGAACCTAACCCCTCTATTATGATCAAAATTCCTTGGTGTCTCATTTTAGAGTAGTACCTAGGGGATGAACATAACCAATCTGATGTAACATGATGACCGGGTTCATCGGTTTGTGTTACACCATAGATGCAATGATAGTATGATGTAGTCATTTAGAAAACCAGCGAAAGAGCACTTTGGAGGTTGCCGACTAAGTCAATAGGGCTGATAGATGGGCGCGAGGAGTCTAGGGCGGGACAGACTCCCAATGAACTGACAGACCCACTCGAACACTGACATAGTGGGGAGACAATCACTACCCGTACGTGCCCCCAGCCGTCGTCGATAGTGAACCCAATCCTACACCTAAGAACAAGAGTCCCTACTCTCACGATGGTAGATAGTGTTATGACACTAAGCTCTGGCAGGGGAGCGATAAGGATGACAATGAAGATGGTAATCAAGATGAAAAAATAAGGTGCTGAGGTGAGAAAGAGTGACCTGCAAGCATGCTCTTGGACGGCGGCAAGGCGAGTGGCAGATTCTTTTGGTGAACGGGAAACCTACTGAATCAGTGCAACCAGCGGGTGATCAAGCACGGACCAAGCAAGGGAGACCCAAGGGCACCCCAGCCGAAGAGCGATAGACATCAAGGACCAGCACGGTCAGTGGGCGGTCTAGGCGTGAAACAGGCGGGACCCGAAGGGCCACCTTCTTAGGGGAATCAGGCGCTTTCGTGGACCTGACAGGTCAACGGATGATCCGGGCGTTGACCACGCAGAAGCCCAAGGGATGCCCATTCAGGTTGCCTGATCGTCAGCACGATGGATCGGCACCACCCGTCCATGATCAGTGGTTGGGCGACGGGCTGTCGCGCTGTTGTTGGCAGCGATCGCCCGTGGCAGATGGCCACCTGAGGCTGGATCAGTTGTGGCCACGATAGGCTGGATCAGTTGCTTGCAGCAATCACCCGTGACAGATGGCCAGTCGATAGCGATGTGAACGGCATAGGGGCAACCAAGTGTTATTGACGGTCAAGGGGAGGGAGATCGGGGTCCTACACGGGGGCACGATCGGCTCAGTCCATTCGTGGAAGGGGCGGTAGTGCTCGAGGTTGTCGTGACAGAAAACTCTGGCGTCGAGGCATGGTTGGTAGGCTGAGGGTGTCACAATCGGAGCTATGGTAAAGATCGGTATGGCGTTGACTGTAGATGACAGGCTCATATAAAGGGGCAATTAGGCAGGTCGACCATTGGCAGGCCAAATGGGCAATGGTAGGCAGATGTTGACGTGGGCAGCCCAATGCAGTGCGGCGATAGACGGGAACCAGGAGCGCAGCTACAGGTAACAGACAGTCGTGGTGTCGGCAAGTGACAACGGTTGCTATTCTTCTTGCAGGGGTATGGGCTTCCGGCGGTGAACTCACGGCGGCGGTGGCGTCGATCGGAGGTTGTCGTCCTCAGGATTATGCTAGTAAGCAATAAGATAATCTCCCAAGGGAGAGGTGGAACTCCAACGTGAAAGAGAGTCAAATTTTCATCAAAGAAAATCCAACTGAAACTAGGGGCTTACCATCCCTTATATAGGTAAGGGTGGTTGCCCTAATGAACCAACTTAGGGGAAATGTCCAACAACGACATTCCCCTGATGGTCCAAATAAAACTCAAAAACATGAGAAAAAGACAACGGAACCCAAAACACGGGGGATACAAAATGCAAAATGCAAAATGCCCATAAAATCCATGAAGACAAAATGCAAAAGTAAACGAATGTCTGGACTGATTGTCAAGCCGTATACTTGAAACTAGGGTTCTTTGCATCGGCTAGGGCTCCGCGATGCGGCACCTGGCAAGCTAGGGCTTTGTCTTCCCGATGGTCCTCCATCATAATCAAATCTTCTGAGCCTATTCTTTAGTCATTTATTCTTACCCAATTGCTTTGAGTTTTGTTGTAAATATCTCATGCCGAAGCTTGTTACACATATACCTACATCATGCAATTTATGACGCCCAAACACCTAAAAAATGGTGGTGCCTATGAAATATTAGTACAAAAGCAGGATATAGAGCAAGGGCCAGAGAAGTGTGTGATCTATATGCTTTATTTTTTTGAACCATAGAAAAACAAAAGCCATAGAAAATTATGAAGGGGATAATTAAAAAAATAAAAATTATTTGAGAGGCATCAAGTTTATTCAGCCACATTTACTTGATGGTATCCACATTTGAGTGGCTGACTATATGCATTCTAAGTTAGATGTTAGGATCAATGGGTGTTGGATAGTACCAAAATAAAGAACGAGATGTTAATTTTTCGTACTGTACAGAGAAGCTGGTAGAGGACTCCGCCCTTTACTTGCCCAAGTGAGTATAAAGACTAATATGTGGTGAGAAAACCCTTCAGCATATCCCTCATCTACAAAGGGACTTAGACCACTTGAAGAATTACTAGAATACCAAGCCAACCTACATAATGAAAAAACATTTTGGATTGGTTATGCATCATTGCTTTGGGACCAACAATCTCTAAGTAGGGGGTATTTGATGAACTCAAAATGAGGCTTGGAATTACATATATTTTAAGGCTATTTTGGGATCATTTTATTTACATTATCTTCATCTTTATACAAAGTTTCATACATTAAATGTAGCATTTGGTTTAAAACATACATTTGAATGTAACTTTTGCATAATGTAGAAGTCCAACCATTTTCATGCATATTTGAGGCATGACGTCGTCTAGGACGTCGTTCGTGCATCATCGAGACGATGCTCGGTTAACTAGATAGTGGGATCGAATGACGTCGTCTGATGGATAGAACCCTAATGAGTATGTAACTACGATGAGATGATGGGCCTATGTGATCGTACTTGCAGGCCCCGACTTGATAAGAATGCCGAACTTCGAGATACAAATGGGTAGCTGGGTGATGGTGACGGTGGCCTCTCGAGCCTCGTCGGAGAGACAAGGGAGCCTCTGGCGACGAACGGAGTCAATTCGTTGGGGCTCACATGTAACGGACAGGCTCGAACCGTAACGGTAAGGTGCTCTAGTTCTCCTAGTTTACACTCAATTCTCTCACCTATCTCTAGCCCGACCACGGCGGAGCCAATCAATAATACATTGAAAGGAGAAATGTAACAAGCGAAAGGTGGACAACATACCTCATCAACTGAGTCGCTCATCGTCAATGTCCTCGTCGGCACAAACCGGTACAGGCAGATCAGTTGGATAATCAGTGGAAAGGGGCCGGAGCAGCTCGACTAGCGGCTGAGATGAGATGCGAAAGCAATTGGAGTACAGAGGCCAGGGGAAGGGAGAGAGAGACAGGGACTAGCCAAGTTCTCGGCCATTTCGGGTGGGCACAACCTCGGGTATGCTGGTGCGGGATGGTCCTAGGGCGGAGCTTGAAGATGGCGCACGTCTGCTGCAAAAGGTCGGATGTGATCGCACATGGACAATCCCTGATCGTCCACAAGGACGGCCAGGAATTTCCAGAGGTGCACCGCCTTGTTTGCCCCCACCCTCTAGGTGGTCAGGTCCTCTCGTGGAGCACTGCCACGAGACTGCCTAGAGGCACACTGCAGTGTTCGCCCACAGGGGGGCGGTTAGACCTCCCAGGGGTGGACAGTCGCGATCGTCCACAAGGGGAGGTCAGATATACCCGAGGTGCACTTCCCCCGGTCGCCCACAAGGGTGGTCAGATCTATCAGGGGGTGCACTGTCGAGTTTGTGGGGAGGGTGTCATTCGGGCGAGAGGGACACCTCACAGACTCGTCGCGGGGACGCGTTGACTGAATTCAGGAGTCTGGAGGATGCCGGCCACCGTCGGTGTTGACAGGGGCCACGAGAAGGATTCGCTTCCCTCATGGTTGATCCCCAGTGGGTCACACTTGACGGAGACTATCTGGCACGAAGGGGGCTATGCCGGGGATTGCCGTCAGTTGAGGTTGACAAGGAGTGGTCGAGGGCCGGCAAAAATCTTTTCCACCTTCCCGATCATATCGTGTCATTCCCGATCGCCCTCGCTCTCTCTCCTCGTTCTCTCGTACTCTCCTTTATGTTCTTTGGTGAGACCAAAATTCAACAACTCAAAATCAAGAATCCTGGTCTGCCTTCTTCTAGGGTGCCACTCTTCCCATATAAAGGGAAATTAATGGGCCCTAGGAGGTCCATCAAGAGGAGGGGGGGTATGGTCCATTAAGGGGGCCCTTGTGTAAGGGGCCCCTATTTATAACCCAAAACATAGACAAAATAAAATAAAAAGAAACATAAACGACTGACACCGACGCACGACGGACACTTGACGACTCGACAAAAATGACTAGATGAGAATGAATGAAATGTAAACACGATAAAGATACGAGCGGAGTGGCGCCTTGGCGTATCGATCGGGCAGAATGCTAACCGACAAGCCGTCGGTGATGAGAAGGATGGCGCCGAAGTTATCTCTGAGGGAGCAAGCTGGCGTGGTCCATCAATGTAAATTTTATTATAATTATTTTTAATGGGTTAAAATTATCCATAGTGGTTATTCTGCATTTTAGAAGGCAGAAATTAAATGAATAAATAGAAAGGAAAAATGGGTTGTTTAGTTAAGAGTAACCAAGCACTAGCAGCGAAGCACTCGAGCCATCTGCAGGTGGGCAAGTGCATGAGCGCTCAAGCCAACAAGCACGAGGAGGATCAAGAACCCCACCCAACCCACAAGTAGCCCACATAGAGCTAGATCAGTCAAGCTAGTGCTGCACACGAAAGGGGAAGTTATTATTAATGGGTATTGATAAGTTCGAAATGTCTGTGTTTTTATGTCGTTATTAAGGGTTTTCAAACTTAAGCAATAATATTTATTTTATCCCTTAGTGTTTAAGTAAGGGGTCGAATCCTAGGGAGGCAATAGGGAAAATTCACTTTTGAGCAAGGTAGGTTTAAATTCAGATTTTGGTTAAGATAATATTTTTTTTTTGCAAATGAATAGTATGCTTGTAAGATATATTCAACCTTACACTTTTTTTTAGCTCAAAACATATCGATTTACGGAAATTAATTTTCTATATTCTTCTATCATCAAGCTTTGGATGTATGATTAGTGAACTATTTTTTGTAAGAATTAGCAAGTAATCGTCGAATTGTTAGCTAATTAGATTTAGTGGGATTAATATGTTTTAGTGAGTTCAAATTGAAATGGATAGTTAAATTGGTATGATTTAATTGAAGCAATTTTGGTGCATTCAAATTGGTGTATGAAATTGTCTAGTAAAATCCAATTCAAATTCTTATGGATTTGGGACAATAGGAAAGGTTTTATTCAATTTTTTAATTTATCCTACTTGACTCGCAATTGTAGAAATGACCCAACTTAGCAAATCGTGAGTATGATTCACGATTTGCTAATTTAAGAAATACTAGATTAATTTGGATGAATTAAGAGATGGATATAATTCAAAATTGTTAATTGCTACTCTAGGAGTATTGATTGGGTTAAAAAAAAGGGTAAGATTTACGAATAACTACGATTAAAATTGGAAATTAAGAAAAAACGGCGGACATGAATGAACTACGAAATAGAGAGAATTGAACTCGTATTTGATTGCAAAATGAATTCAAAATAAACCAAGAGATACCAGAAGTTATCAGGGAGTCGATTTGAGCAAATCTCGAGCAACGAACACCAAATTTTTCACTGATTTGGCTTGAACTTGATGAAAAACAGTGGCGACAGATCTGCAAAATACCTGTCCCAATCGAGCTCCAAATCATTCCTGGTTGAATCTAGAGTCTTCAAGGGAGCTAGGTGTTCTCTCCTTGAGCTTAACAATCAAGAATGCCTCTGAAATTTTTGTTTTTCCCCCTCTATTGGAGCGAAATCAGAAGAACATGTTCTTCCGATTCTGTTATTTCTTCTATCTTTTTCGCGTTATACGCGGACTGCACGGCGCACGCCAGTTGGTTCACGTCGTGCAGTGGGCATCTTGCGCATGGAGGTGCGTGTGTTTGGAATGCACGGAGGAAACTTCGCCAGCTCATTCTCGATCTGCATTTGTATTGGTCCACGACGTGCCGCACCGATACGAGTAAAGTTGGACCTGATTCGTCCACGTCGCTGTGCGCGTTGTGCACACCATGCTACACGTGATGCGTGACATGAACGATGCGCATGCGTGTGTGTCACGCACCGAAGGCTGAGCGCGGTTTTGATTGGTCCGCGCTCTCCTCGGTGTGTTTCCCTGTGTGCTAAACACACGATTAGCAATTTTAAAAAGGGTTTTTAACCCAAAAACACTTAAAATAAAATCTAAAAAAAATGTTTATTAATGACAAAAATGATTTTATTACTTCCTAAAAAAAAATTTATTTGTTTCTTTTCTTTTTATTTATAGAAATAGGTCAATTAAACATTTAATTTCTTTTGAAAATCATCTTTAAAATGTTAAAATGTATATATTGACCTAATTATTTATCAAACGTATTATTTAACTTGAAATTTTAAAAATTCTTCTTTTAACCAAAGATCATGATAACATGCATTAAAAATTAATGTTTTATGCATAAAAAGCCCAAAAATATGATGAAATTAGCACATTATTTAGCTCCTATTTTCATGTTTGTCAGGTATTATGTGGCCGTGAAGCCAAATCATACCATGATGTTTTTAGTTAACTTCAATGAATAAAATGTTACTTCAATATTATTCCAGTGTGTCCATCAATACATGCAATGAACTATCGAATTATGATGAGATCATAATCCACTGATCGCATATCTTTAAATATATATTTGCAATATTTTTATTTGATGGATACTCAAGATGGACATCAAATTATCTGGATAAAATAACACTAAATGATCCTACTTATAGGATAAGTATAACTGATATTGTGGCTATTGGTGTGGCGACACTAAGGGCATACAGTGGGTGCTCTTTGGAGAAAGAGTACACTGAATTGATTCAAAGTATCCCCGAATGGTATTATACGTAAACATCAATCAGGTTGATTCATGTCATTGTTGTATAAGTGATCCATAGACCTGAGACACCAAGGAAATCTCATGGAAGAACAACTATATTTTGACTATGATTTACAAGCCTCAAATCACGGGATTCAAAAAAGGCATTGCTCAGATGTAATAAGAAGCTCACAGAGATGATTGAATGGTCAAGACAGGATCATTCGCCCTTGATGTAAGAGGAGAGTGACTCAAGGAAGATGGCGCAGCAAATCCTTGGCCAGGGTAGTGAGGATAATGGAGACAACATTCTCCAATGATCCCGATAACACATTAGTTATAATTGAATGACAGATTAGGGTTTGATGATCAATCATACCCTAAGTCATTATAGAGTATCACACGGATGAAGGATTATACATGTACAGTAACCGAAAGGTTCCATGAGAGAAGTCAAACAATACTCAATATCTTCTAGAGAATGAGGTGTAGCTTGGTATCCCACGGGTTGGAAACTTAACCTATTGATAGGGTTAAATCGATCTTTAGTTATTAATCTACATGTTGATGTAGTTAATTAATAAGGTTGGCTAGTAACTGTTATTGGGCCACTAAAGTTATTAACTAGAATGATAAATGGGCCTAGAGGTTCACACACATAACATTATAGGGGCATTGGTGAATATATTTTACTTAATGGGTTTTTGAGAAAAACTTAAGTGAAATAGAAATAGGGGAAGGGGGCCTCATTTTAAGCACCTATGCCAGCCAAAAATGGGAGCCCCCACTCTCTCCACTCTTATATTTTCTCCCCTCAACCAAGGAGAATGTCTTAATGGTGAGGAGGTATTCAAAACTTTTGAGGAAAGTTGAAGAAAAAAAGGGGGAGATCCAAGATCAACATGATTGCATGGATACTTCTAGAGGTTGAGCACGTAATGGCTTTAAGTGAGAAAGTGAAGAGTGGAACCAGTTCCCCATAAGGTACATGTGATGTATTGATTTAAATATTGATTATGAATTGATTAATCGCTTCTGCATTACTGAAAAAACTTGTTCTCCGTGATTGAACCGAAGCATAGAACCCAATACTTATTTATTCAATATCGATTCCCACTCAACATTTATATAACAACCTTATTTTTTAAAGTTTTTTATTTGAGCTAAAGGCTAACCAGTTCTTTTTAGCTATGCATCGGGCTAGAATGATAAGTGATAGGATAGATTTCAGTTAGACATGTTGAGATCATAAGAAAAAATAGAGAGAAATCTTGATCGAGCTTCAAGCTGAACCAGCTCGAAGCCTGTGTCATAGCAGGTCGATTGAAGTGTACTGATATAATCTCAACCATCCAATCTTCTAAAAAAAAGAACAGGCACAAAGATTTAAAACACATAATTTTAACATTCTTTCTTTCTTTTCTAGGATTTTGATTGATAGTGGGCCCCTTACACAAAAGAATCAGAAGTGTGGTGTTGATGGGACAACTCATGGGGCCGCTCAGAAGATGACTCACAGGGCCAATGACGAGTCAGATGGTGTAGAAAAAAAGGGTGCACCAGATTAAGTGAGGTCTATAGTTGTGATTTAATTGCAGCTGTTCGACCATTTAACAAGGAAGTGGATTGCTAGGGACAGATCCATCCATCTATGCCCTTGCCCATCGATGTCGTTAGCCAGATGGCAATTTTCAACCATTGGGCAGTGCCAAATGTGATCTGACGGCCCCTAGAGGACCCCCATGGTTGGACTACTTCATTGATGGCCACCGGAGGTCCTCCAAAGGGCTTAAAAGGGACTCGAAGGCCCCCCAGTTTCATTTCTTCTGATCGAGAGACTCAGTCATGGTGGGAGACCCATCTTTGGATTTTCCTAGCCATCTAGGGGAGGTAACAGCTCCTTCGAGGCTTGAGGATCTCAGGACGCAGCTGGTGGAGCTCCATCTTGCTAAGGATTTGTGCCAACAAAGAGAAATGCAGGTAGGGAGGCATTCCAACGTTAGGGAACATCAATCAGTGGCCCGAATCTCTACCTGACTAAATCAAGGTAATTTAGGTAAGCTGGTGATCTCCATCTGGTAGATTTAAACCAGTTTGTCACACTGAAAATTTTGAATTAAGCTAAAATAACCTTCCAAGTTTGATTTCATAGTGTTTTCATATCACTACCTCGTTAAGGCATTTTGTCAAACAACTAACAGTTGGTGATGGATTTATTTGATTTCCCCTCATTTTTACCATAAATATATAAAAACTATTATTAAATATATAACCTTGTATAACTGTATCCTTAGGTCATAAACTACCCCTAACCATACTACAATGTAAATATGAATCTTTCTATCTTAATAAACTTATCTAAATTATCTTAGCCTTCCCCTCTATATATAATTAAATAAAATCTTTTAAAGTAGATAATAACTAATATCCCATCTATCTCTCTTAAACTTAAACTATTGTATATAAATATTTCTCTATCTCATTAATCTATATCTAATTAAATAGTCTCTTACTTACTTTCATTAATATTCTTATCCCCTTTCTTCTTTATGTTTTCTTTTATATCCTACTAAAATAAATACTCCTATTAATTATCTCTTACATCTTAATCCTCCTCCAATTACTATATCTACATGTCTTATCTTACACATTAATAAAATAATTTTTAGTATTAAAAATATAAACATCTTAGAATCATTATATGCATCATTCTATTAATCTTATCTTTATTTTCCTATAAATTCCCTTTCATGCATTAATTCTTAAAAAGCTTAAACATCACCAGTTATTGTCACTAAAAGTGCATTAACTAAAAAGAAAAAAAACAAAAAAGGTTTTTTAGTGGCCAGTTGAAGGAGGGAGTTGGTGGCACTCAAGCCAGCTGCCAGCTAGTGAGCTCACAACATTCAAGCTGGCCAACAGTCGGCGAGCACCGCTACACAAGGAGCCTTCGGCCTCTAGCACACAAAGGCCCACACAGAGGCCCACATAGAGGCCCATTGAGAGGTCCGTGCACGCATGTGGGAGATGTTAAGTAATTTCAAAGGGGTAAAGAAACAAAGAAATTCTATTATCTTGTTTATTTTTTATTTCTCTGATATGGGATCAATGATGCCTTCTAAATTTCAGTTCCGCATCAGGTTGGGCCAAGAGTGATCGCTGCCCAACAGGCCACGATCTTAAGAAATAAAAGAAGAAATTGTGACCAGGCATCAATCCGACCCGGCTCAAAGTCTGTGCCATTTTTAGCCGTTAAGTAAAGAAACATGATCTCAACCATCTGAGCTTCTTAAGGAAGATTAGATGGTGAGACCTGTTTGCAATATTTAATCATTTTTATTTCTTTTTTCAGGCTTTATGATTGGCTGCAACGAATGATGTGGATAGTGGGGCCAAGGGCTGAGTAAATCAGAGCATGGGCAGCTGACGGGGCAGCTAATGTCGGGAACGTGGAGAAGGACTTGACTACCGCCCCGTCATCTGATCCCCCTTTGAATGGTTTCAGCGGCTGTACGTAAATTGCAACTGTGGACCCACTCTTATGGTCATCCGATCCCCCATCCACGGTCCTCATCGACTGCCCGACGGAGGCTGCCGGTGAGGGGGCCAAAGATTGATCCAATGGACACTAGAGAGCAATTGGATCAAATATGAAACATATCTCTCGTCGCAATAGGGAATTATGATGGCAAATATCCCTTTTGGAGATTGAAGTTCTCGGCGGAGGCGTGACAGCTCCGTCAGTGTGCATACAGCTCATGGAGGCTTCAGGGATGAGCAAAGAAGCGAGGACTCTGTGCCACCAAGGAAGAGAGGAAGGGGGAACATCACACCGGAATTAGGGGTTGGCGATCGGTATCAACACCCCTGTTTCTTGATTCAGGGTGGATTTGGTAATTTCTTGAACTCAACCTGAATGAGGATCCTCATAATACATTAATCTAATTTCATTTGATTCATAGAAGGATCCTTATCGGTCGTGTTCTTGTCTTTCAACCTCGTTGAGGCATTTTGTCGTACACCTGCAAGGCGTCAACAAAAACATCCATTTTTCCTGACATTTTCATCTATTAAAAAAGGATAAAAATATATTTCTTAGACATATTTCCTGTCAAACTATATTACTATCTACCTAGGATAATTAAAAATATAAAATCATAAAAACACCTAAATATCCATCTTCTCTTCTCTCTTAATCTTTGTACCAATTTCTCCCTTATATCTATTTAATTAACCCTCTAACTCTGTTCTGAATTAGATAACCTGTCTCATTTCTCTCTCCTCTTATTATTTTGTTCTTTTACCTAATTTCTTTTGAACTCAAACAAGAATTTAATCTCTCTACCTATTTAGTTAACTCAAATATCTCAGATATTCTTCTTATTTATCTACTTAAGTCTGTTACTAATTAAACAATTCCAATACTTCCACTTATCTCACCAATTCTTAAAATCCAAGCATACATATACATCTTCTCATCTACTCCAATCTATCACTCAACTCATAATACTCACTTTCCCCTATCTTTATAATACTTCTTCTCTCTCTTTTATTCTTCTTCCTACCTTTTACTAAACTAAATACCTCTAAAAACTAACTAATTACATCTTACTTCTATATCCCTTTCTAATTAAAATTTTAGTATCCATTATCATTATATCTATCTCTTACTGTAAGGCCCCAAAGTATGTGGCATTTCCTGCACAGGGGCCTACGTGCTTATTGTGAGGAGATGTCTGTGTACTTGGGCTCACAGTAGGACATCGAGTCCTTAAGCAGGAACACAACACACATCTTGAATGGTGACACCTGATCCTGATCTTTAAAGCCAACACCCATTTGGTGCTAGTGTTCATCACGCACAAGCATGGTGGATGAGGGCATGAACATGTAGGCTGGGCGCTCGTGCCACCAAGAGCTCGCGCGGGCACCAAGCACTGCACGCATGCGGGACGCACAGGCTGGGTGGTAGAGGCATGGGTGTCGTGCACAGTAAAAGCTCGAGCGCACGCACGAGTGCTGAGCACCGTGCACACTTGCATTGTGGGGATGATGCACACACTTCGCACAGAGAGCACCGAGAGGACTATGGGGCATGTGACGCCCCTACTGGTAGTGATGGGCACGCAACGCCCAGCTTGGCCATCGAGCACAACAGTGCCTACGCGGACCGCGTGCGATAGTGTCAGTGCGAGTGCGGGTGCTGGTGGTGCAGGGAGTGCCATGGCTGGGGATTTACTTGCAGGTGTGTCAACCACCAAGGCCCATGGGTGCACGTCTCAAGGATTGAGGGCACGCATGTCGCGGTGGTGCCAATAGGTGCACACGCGGGGATGGGGGTCTCAAGGTGCAAGAGCGACACTACCCAAGCGTGCAATGTCTCCTCTCGTTACTTAGATATCATCCCCGGTCTTCCCCATGTGATTGCTATGACTACAATATAATATATTCTGATATATAATGCAATGAACTACTTCATGTACATGGCTGCGTCCCAACCCTCCCTCCTTAACCTCCAAGCATTCTAAAGCTATTGCTCAATAATTCCTCTGCACAATTGAAGGCTGCTCTGTCCAAGAACTGAGGTCGTCACATATTCAATCCAGGCATTGTTCCTCGCTCGAGATTTGACCATGTGACACTTATTCATTGTATTTCATTAGTCTATCTACATCACTAATCTTCTACACTTCATCACTGCCTACATTCACATCACCAATAGCACTATTATAATTAATTCATTTCAAGTCTCTCAATTCTTCATTATCTCTTGTATCTACAAAAAGAAATAAATATTATATTATATTATATTATCTCTTCCTCAAGTACTCTCTCATATGAATTAATATTCACTATTATAATATATTATAGTAAATTCTTTAATCCATTAGATACTACTCTCTAATTACTAATTACTTATCTTCTACTATATTCATTATGTTTGTTTCTATTATTACTCTTCCTTAACTATAACTCAATTATAAAATTCACACCTAAAGACCAGTCCCTATGGAGTTGATTTTCCTCCTACTATATATCTGGGTGAGTTTCTATGTTTATTAAATTTATTTGATTTAGGCAAGTTAAATTACAATGACACAAAAAATAATTACGTAATTTGCCTCCATCACACATCACCTACTAGTAATTAAATAAATAACCTTCCTACATTCATAATATCCCTTCATTTTAATACTAAAAATTATTTTCATCATCTTACTTTACTTACTATATCAAATATCCATAAAAATATTAATCCTAAGAAATGATGTAGTTAAACACCCTATCTTATAACCATCTTACCTCTTTCTTTCACTACTACTCTCAATCACTACAAATTATTACTTATTATCATCTATAATCCTAATTTATCTACTTCCTTATCCACCTCTTTCTACTTATCTTCACCTTTTCACTATCTTTATTATTATTATTTTCACTTCTCCTACTCAACCTCAAACTAATCTCTTTAATTACCCTTATTATCATCTTGTATTCTCCATTATCCTAACTTAAGTATTAAATTCACCTCCAAAAGGCCAGTCCATGTGGATACGACCTCACTCCCATTAAATATATTTTAGTGAGTTTTCTATTATAAATATATTTTATTTAGTCAAATTAAAATCTCAACAACAGTAAAATTAACGCTGTAATTTGCTTCCATCAGTCATTCGTCTCACCCACCTCACTCCCTCATCTCAATAACTTCTTTTTGAAAATAACAAAACAACTGTTTTTAGTTAGAAAATTTTATAAAACATATAGTGTTTCCACTTTGCTCATACACTAGTTACATGGTCCATTTTAGATGTTCCATGAAGTCCAACTATTTTTGAGTCTGTCATTGAAGACATAAAAATGGAGAGACAAAATGAAACATTTTTGGAAAGGGGCTTCCAGTGTTGATTCAGTGACTAATCTTCTCTCGGTTCTTTAGAAAGCAGCAACACTGTGGTCCTATCATCATTTGATAAATACCCTTCATCACTTTTTTGGCCTCAACAAGGCTTTATCAGGAGTACTCATGCAGGTTTTTTGCAAACATGATCTGCAATCTTTACACAACTCACACCATTGTAGGCCATCAAAGGGTTAACATGAGCAATTTACTCATCTGTGAAAGGAAAAAAAAACATAAAAATGAAAATAAACACATAAAAATTGGATGGTAGGGCTCACAATGGGAGAGAAAGGAGAAGTCAGGGAGGAAAGAAATGAGATAGGAAGGAAAATTAAGAATTGGGATGCAAAAAAAGGTAAGCATTGGAGGTGGAAAAATAGGCTAGAAGTCTACGTAGTGAAAGTATTCAAAGAGAATTCAAGCAGAACAAGAAGGAGGAAGAGTAGAAGGACCTAGAGAGAGACATGAAGTGAATACAAAAAATTATTCCCCAACTCATATTCACACACATTGGCTTGTATTTATAGTACAATAAATTAAGTTATAATGACTCTACATAGATTGAATCCTAACAGCCTATAATTTTCCAATCAAAATAAAATTGTCTATATTCCATCCTATCTACTTTGACCTCATATTGAATCCTGATCTCTAATTTTCTAAATGAGCACAGGGTATGTGTTTGTTTGTTAAAAATGAACACTTAGATTGAGTCCCATTAATGGAGAAAAATGCTCATTGTCTCGATGTCAAGTTGAAACCATTAATACATACTAATTTATTACCCTGTAGGAAGTCATGTGAAGTCTATGCCACATTATCATTCCAAGGGTAGGTAAAGGTAAGCACCAATTTTCCATATCATGTTGTGCCAGGTCATTTCCTGTGGCCCATTTTTCCAATTTCAAGCTTTCATGCCCACAGTTTGCGCTCACAATCCGCATTTGTTTAAATTCTAGATCTTATAAACTAATCAAGGCCATTCATGTCATACGCTTAATGCTTCACTCTAACCCATAGATACATGTACTGACGTGCACCTGTAGAGAGCAAGGTTGTGCATATGAAAACTTTCCAAACACATTGAACCTTTAATAAGTTAAGGCCAATAATCTCGAATCAAAATATAATAAAAAACATAAATAAAAATATAAATTATAATCTGATAAAGTAATTTAAACCTTATCATGCATATGTTAGAATCCAAAATCAAGTGCACTGTAGAATATTGAATGAAAATGGATCTTAAAAATAAAAAACATAAATGGCCAAATCACCTGATACAGAATACAAATGTCAATTAATAGATTCCTTGAATGAAATTCTTCAAGCCGTTTAAATGGCCAACCTCTAGAAATATCCACATGATCTTGTTGTCCAAAAACATTGAGTGTGTGACCATCTTGGTCCATGTATTAAATGAATTGATCCATATGCCCAATGTCCTAATAAATTTGTATTTACCAAAAATATTAATTGATTGTATCAACATGTATATTAGTTAAGCAATTGTCACACGGTCATATCTAGAACTAGGTCTCTCTCTTGAATGATGCATGCCAGCCTCAGTGCTTGGAGCAAAACACTGAGCAGCCTTGATCTCTTGCAGCAGAAGTCTTTAAAATTGATTAAGATTGCAAAGAAGGGGTTAGAGGAGATGGTGGCGACGCAGCGAGGAATAGGGGCATTGCATTGATATCATAGAAAGGTTACATCGTAATTGGGACAATTACATGGGGGAAGACGAGGGGTGATACAAACGAACGAGACCAGGCGTATCGCGCTAGGGTAATGTTGCCTCTCTGCCTCGAGGCCGCCGCTCCGCGCGCGTGTGCCCGCTCTGCCGCCATGTGCCCCTGGGCTGGGCGCCGCGCGGCCTCGGGCATGGCAATCACACACGCCACCCCTGCCTTGATGATCACACATGCCACCAGCACCCGCGCTGTCACATAACGCACGCAGTCTGCGCGACGCCACTGCATTCAGCACCTCAAGTTGGGCGCTGCGCACCTAGCACTACCCCCGGGAGTGCCACGCGCCCCCATACCGCTATAGCACTCTCAGTGCGCCACTTTCCTTAGTCTCTTGGCAAGATGTCTCCCAACCCCACGCCCTGCACACGCAATGTGCGCTCTGCCCACGCGACCACTACGCGGCACCCCGCACAACTCCGCATGCTGCACCCATGGCACGCCCCCTGGCTTGCATGTCCCACGCACAGTACTTCCTGCTCCCGCCCGAAGCTTGGTGCTGGCGCGCAGCGCCTAGCGCGTGTGCTCACGCTTTTCGGCCCACGCGCCTTGCATATGCAGACTTCACTTGATCCGTTCTGCCTAGGTGCAAACGGGCACATACACCGTCCATAGTCTATCACCACATATGGGAGCGATGGCCTGAAAGATCAGGTTGGGCATCACTACCCTTAGTGCATGTAGCACTAAATATGACTCATTCCTTAAATGTCGTTAGTCTCACGCGAACACACCCTCCCAATAAGCACGAATGCCTCTGGGCAGGAAATGCTGCCTAGTTAGGGACCTAATGGCAGTGGTAAGTTATATATCACGTTTTAGAAACGAAGGAGTATATCAACTTTCTAATAGAAACTTACTATAATTGGTTCTATGTGACTTAGAGTCTATCTCTCATCCACATGATGCTCCTAAGATGACTATGGGTATAGTCATATATCAAGCAGGTTGATCTGTCACATTCGTGGATTTGTTACTACATCCGAGACAATAATATTTGGAATCTCATGATGTAGAATTCATAGTCCATAGTCATAATACAACCTTCCATGCACCATATGTATTTGGTGTCTCAAGTCTATGTACCTCTTAATAGATATTATGTAACCATCAAGCCAATCACACATCCATATCATATTTAGTTCATCAAAAAAAGATATTTCTTCAATAATATTTGCATGCGACTCTTAGAGTGAATTCCATTAATTCATGAACATATATATAAATATATGACTTAGATATAATAATACAATGATCACTGGTCTTTAAAATTGTATTATAAAAATTGGAAGGAGAATCAAGATGTATGTCAAACTATACAGAAATAATAGTTACTGCTTGATCATAATTATACGAGAAATATGGTTGATTTTGTGGCCATCAGTGTGGAGAAACAAAGGACAAAAGGTGAGTTCACTTTAGAGAAAGAGCTCATTAAATTGATCGATATGAATCTATGAATGATCCATCAACCTGAGACACTAAAGACACAAGGGGCATAGATGGATGTATTTTACTAAGACGCATGAGCCTCAAATCATGGGATCCAAACAATTCTTATCTTGGATTTAAACTAGAAATATATTATGGTAATTGAGTTTTCAAGATGGAATTATCCACCCTCGTTACATGAGGAGATTGACTCAAGGAAGAAGATTAATTGAATCCATAGCTAAGGTAGTGGGGATATTGTACAATGTTTTCTCCGACAATCCATGTTACACACCAGCCTTAAATAGAATGATGGATTAGAGTTTGATGGACCATAACCTAAGTCATTCAATTGTCCTACAAACCAATGATTGTACATTACAGTAACAATAGATGAGAAATATTTCATTAGAAATTTCAATCACTACTACGTATCTTCTAGAGCATATGTTATTTCTCTGCAACCCACCAGTGGGAAACTTAACATGTCAACTAGGTTAAATTGATCATTAGTTAATTGATCTATAAATCTATATAGTTAATTAATTAGTTTGAGAAATACATAGTATTAGGCTATTAAATTTATTACCAGATTGATACATGGGCCTAGAGAGAGACTTCAAGTCAGGGTGGGGTGTCAGTCAGGGTGGGGTGATCTACTATAGAGACTTCAAGTTGGGTGCCCTACTAGATCTTCAAGAAGTGTGAACAGTTTGAAGAGACTCCCACAAGGAGCAAGTCAAGAGAGGAACAAGTTTCACATAAGGTAATGTGATCATCTATACTTTTAAATCAATTGTAAATTGTTTTACTACATCTTGTGCATGAAATGTGGTTTCACGCATTCAATCAAAGCCAATAGAAACCTCCACCACTTATATTAATGTGACATGAATCAACATCATTGACGCTTGTGTATAATAACATTTAGCAGTTTATTTAGACCAATTCAGTAAGCTATTTATCTAAAATCACCTACGATCTATCCTTTGTGTCTCTACACAAATGGCTATGGTATCAACCATAATCATCATATGAGTTGGACTACATAGTGTTACTCTATCTGGATATTTCAATGTCCATCTCGAGTATCCTTTGAATATGAATGTTAAGAGCATATATTTAAATGACAGTGATATTCATATTATGATATCATCATAATTCACTCAATTGTTATATGTATTCATGAACTTCATATAAACATCATACGCTAATTATAATATTGAATAAATTTTAATATAATGAACATAAACAAGACATGGATTTTGATTGGCTTTCAGGCCATCATATCCATCAGCATAATCATGTATGTCATGAATTATATTATGTGTTGATTTTTTCTCTGAAGATAAATAGTGACTTATGTAAACCACAAGTTGTGTTCGAGTGACTCACTAAGTTATTACATTTCTATTTTAACTTCTTCTTGTTTCTTTTCCAAGTTTAGAATCACAGTTCAAGGGAATATTTTAAAGAATAAAAAAATTCAAAAAACCTATAAGAATAATTTAAGGTATTGTAAACCTTATCATGTATAATTATTCTCAATTAAGTAACTAAAATCATAATATTATAGTTATATATGTTTTTATTTATACACATTATACAGAATTAAATGATAATATATCTTCAAAAAACTTTATTTCTAGGATAAAGAAATTAAACATGTCATAAACGTGTAATGATAATCATGTTATTTTGCATGAATCATCAATTTATGGGAAAAATATCAACTTCTCGTCCATAGAGTGAAATGCTATTAGCATCAATGGGATTATCATACTTTGGATTGTATGCTTTCAATTGAAAC
Source organism: Wolffia australiana (assembly GCF_029677425.1). Classification (NCBI taxonomy): domain Eukaryota; kingdom Viridiplantae; phylum Streptophyta; class Magnoliopsida; order Alismatales; family Araceae; genus Wolffia; species Wolffia australiana. The sequence continues at coordinate 13,847,054 of NC_135848.1, forward strand.
GGTGAGAGTAATTTATTCACGATAATGAAAGATACTTATCTAATGCTTAAATAAAAACTGATTAATGTCAATGATATTTATTAATTCAGATAACTTTGTGTCTTTGAAAATTATGCTCCTAATAATGGTCATTCCAAATATTTTAAAAATATGACTACTCCTTTAAGATTACTTACCCTAAAAAGTGGCATTTCCCAAGAGGAAAATAAAATTAGAGAACCTAGGCCACATCTCTTGCATCTCTTGCCACATTGTACTCATCTTGGCGACAAATACGAGATTCAGCAAACCAGAGTCTACCATATTTGAAAATTTTGTGCATGATCACTGGGTTTCTCTGCATTGCCCATCATATATCAACCACCCATCTCCTATTAAGGCAGGATACTATTTGGAATTTTTGATTGGATAAAGAAATAGCATGGCATATCAATATTCCCATATTTATTTGTACTATCTTGCTTTCATTATGTTCTCTAGGAAATCTGTAGTTACCCCAACAGTAAAAAACCTACACCACCATGTTTTCAAGCATCATAAGGCCATTGTTCTTTATTGAGTCTCTGTTCATTCCTTTGACATCAAGTGATGGTTTCTTATGAACATAGGTGCTATATCTGGACCAGACAAGTGATAGCTCCCCATAATAGTCTCCAAACTTTTATTTATTTTTTATTATCTTATTATCTGATTTGACCAGAGGTTAGCTATGATGCACACGATACATTATGTAATGTGAGGAAATATGCATATACATAAAAAAACTACTATTTTGTATAGCATAAAATGAATACATACTCAATGTTGAAGAAAAAACAGTTTGAAGTTCATTGTCCATATCTGTATCATCACTATGACAAAAAGTTATACATCTTAAAGAATAAAATTACTTTCAACAATTAATTCCTTCTCTATTGGGAAATGGATTTCTTTTGAGGTTTTCAATAAGAGAATAAATGATGTATAAGAAATAAATGGATTTCAGATCTAGGTATATGCATAAATGTTTGATTAAAATAGTTCACGTTGAATATCTTCAACTGGAAATGGTCAACCCCTAACCATTGTCCATTCTGGTATCAGATTTATCTAAATCTCCCAATTTTTACTCCCCAATACATTTATCTTTTCAAATGTCTTAATAACTCATCACCCTTATAGATATAAATTCCTTCATTCATACATATCCATTTCCATAGATTTCACTTAGGGAAGGACACAGTCTGACCGAAGTTCAATCAGATCGCACCAACCAGATTGTCAGTCAGCCTTTTTAGGGTTGACTCGACATAAGGTCAGGCTCACGGTTACATGTCAGACTGTATATATACATAAATCTATATAATATTACATTATAAAGGTTATCTACCTCTCGACATATCCTTCTCCCCCTCTTTCCTTCGTGCAATCTGTCCCTCTCTCACTCTTTCCCTTAGACGCTCTCCCTCTCTCTTGCTCCTGCTCTCTCCCTCTCCCATTTTCTCCCTCTCATTTTCTCTCCCTCTCCCTCTCCTGCTCGCTTCCTCTCACTTTCTCTCCCTGTCTCCCTCTTGTTCTCTCTCCTGCTCTCCCATTTTCCCACTCTCTTGATCTCCTCTCGTTCTTGTAGACACCTCTACACTAGAAAAGATAATATGAGAAGGTTTTGGAGAGGGGAAGATAAGAACACAAGAGCTTCTATTCAAGGAAGAAGGAAGATCATAGGCATGTTTAGAGCATCCCCTTACAGACTCTTAAATAGAGGATAGAATTCGAGAGTAATATACAATATCTATGAAAGAGGAAACAAATGTGATTTCCAAAAAAGGAACCGTTAGAAAAGGAAACCATCAAAAATTAAGATATCATAGACAACCTATTAAACTTTGATACTCCATGGGATTCACCAACTTCCCTTGATGATTGAACTTAGGCCTCTTCTCAAGTGGAGTAAGAGAAAGATTGTAATTTGCTATTTTGAACTGCTTTAAGATCTTCAAAGCAAAAGCCTTTTGAGTTTAAGTGATCGCACCACCTATATGAGTTACTTCAATTGCAAGATATGACTTGAGCAGCCCAAGATCTGTCATTTCAAACTAGATATATCTTGCGCTTGAATTCTCCAATTTTGGCATCCACTGTGCCTATAACCAATAGACCATCCACATAAATGCCAATAATAATGTGAAAATCTTTGGTGTTATAAACAGACTGCCAGTTCACATGAGCTTTTGAATAGATTAATGAAAGCCAGACGCTTGTCCAATTTTAAATACCATGCTCATGGTGTGTGCTTTAAACCGTATAAAGCCTAATTCATCTTGTTAACCATATCCTCCTTTCTTTCCTTCGCCTACCCATTTGGTTGCTTAACATAGTTTTCTTCCCCAATTTTGCCATTAAGGAATGTCGATTTCATCTCCAAACAAACCATACCATCCAAATGAGCTGATATGTCCAAAATGACTTGAACTGAATTTAGTCGACCTATTGGAGCAAAAACTTCATTAAAGTCAACCTCCTAACTTTGAGTGTATCTTTTGACCACATTGCCTTATGCCTCCAAATTTCTCCTCTTGGATATTTTTACCTTAAGGACCGATTTGAACCCAATGGGTTAAAATTTGGTGTAGGTAGGGCTAAATTCCAAAATCCATTCTTCCTTACTACTTCAAGCACTTCATCCATTGCAATCTTCCAGACTTCATCTTCTCTGACTTCCTTGAAAGTTTTCGATTCTTCTTCTAAGTGTTGACATACTAATAACATCAAAATAGATCAACAAAATTATGTTTGTATACTTATTTTTACCACACTTTTTTAGATTTGCACTTTTATTATTCACTATTTAAGTATAAAATGAGAAATTTATGATTTATTTTCCTAAGCACTATTTGTATGTATATATTATTGATTTTTAGACTAAATCCATTTGACTCCTTATAGTCAAGTGGATTGCTCACATCTTCTTGGAGTTTTATTTGAAAAACAGGACTTAGGTAAACAAAATGGTAAATTTTGGATACAAATAGGCGGAAAGGAGAAACCCAATATATCTCCTAGATGACAAGAAGAGGCCCAACACACAGGAAGCCCACTCTAGAAGGCTACTCAAACCTATTTAAGAACCGGGTCAACTAAAGGAAAGAATTGTGGACCTAAGCCAGAATTTGAATTGGAAATGCTTATTTTGAAATCTAGGAAGGAGGTAACATGGATACAAGCTATAGATAAAGTAAACATCACCCACCAACTCCTTCAAAATAAAATCAATAGGCTGGGAGATTTAGGGAAATTTTATTTGATCTCCGCCCCCCTCTTTGTATCTCATCTTGGATTTTTGCACCCAACTTGTTGTTGGAGGCCTAGTGTGTCAGATTTCTTTGATCCATTATTACTTTACAATATTTTGGGAGAGAGCTCAAGGGTGACCAAGGTTCTTGGAGAAAAAACACCACTTGGTCCTTGGGGGAACTGACAACAAAGTTTGTGTGATCTCCTAAATGTTTGATTTCAATTTCTCATAATTTTCTCTAGATAAATATTCTGGTGGATAGCCTAGACTTCAAGCTACAGTTACAGCATTTTCCATCTACTACCAATTGGTGTGCAATTTTTTTGACTAACGGCGCATTGTTGCCTGAAATTGTTTTGCGTAAAGGGCAGCCAAAGGTTGTCTTTGGCCTTAAATTTTATTTCTTGCCCTAAAAAGTATTATAAATTCCTTAAAATCATAGTAAATTATTAGAACTTATCTAAAACAAAATTCATATTTAGTTAAAATATTTTAAACTAGCTATCCTTGATTTCATTGGTTTTTCTCTTTACAAAATATATAACCAACTAAAAAGTTATTTTAAAATATATTTGAATTGCAATTGACATTCTCCTTACCTGCTCCGTATGGATTCGACCCTTATTTATGTTATTTTAAGGAAAAATTGATAAATATTGTTGCATAAATCTAGGCCTTAAAACAACTTCTTTAATCTAAATTCTGGGTTATCTCACACCCCCTCAACATCGCCGCCAACTTGGTGAGTTTATTCATAAACTTGCTGAAGAGTTTTCCACCTTCTTGGTCCACTATCCACAATAGTTGATTGTTGGCTTTCAGTCTTCTCAACTTCTCATCCTTCAACTTCCGTTACTTGCGTTAAAGATGACCCATCTTCATTGTTTCACTTGGTCAACTTTGAAATCAGAAAAAATAGTTGAATTAAAAGTATCTTAAATTTCTTCTTCCTTGGAATCCTCCCGTTTCCATTGGCTATTCTCTTCAAAGATAACAATCTTAAAAGAGTAATACTTCCAATGGTCAGGCCATATGCTCTATAACCCTTACTTCCTTTTTCATACCCAATGAAGATCATGGGTTTGCTTCAATCTTCTAGCTTTTTCAAGATCACACTGAGGGTCTTCATGTGCATAAATGACCCAAAAATCATTGAGTGATTAACTTGAGGCTTGCATTCCATCCAAGCTTCAAATGGTGTCTTTTATGCAAGGCACTTTGTGGGGGATCTGTTAAAGATATAAATGGCAGTATTAACCACATCTCCCCAAAATCCATGTGGAAGTTATTTGCACTTGAGCATGCTTCAAGCCATATCAATGAGCGTGCTTTGACAATTCCATTTTCTTGACAATTACACTTGAGCATGCTTCTTGATCCCTTCATTCATACAAAAATCAGTGAATTCAATTGAATTGAACTCATCTCTGTGATCAGTTCTCAAACATCTAATCTTTATTTTCTTCTCAGCTTCATTTAAACCTTTGAACTTTATGAAGGCATCAAATGCATCTGATTTCTTCTTCAACATCTTAACCCCCATCATCAGTGAGTAATCATCAACTAGGAGAAAAAAGTACTCTCTACCTCCTTGAGTGATCGATTTGATTGGCCCGCACAGAATTCCATGCACTAGCTCGAGAGGTCCTGTGTCTTTGAAGGAAGATGTCGTTGGGAATGGTGTTTGATGGTGCTTGTAGTTCACATAATCTTGGCATATCTCCTTATTGGTCGCCAACTTTGGAAGCCCTCTGACCATTTTCTGTGTAGAGAGAATGTTCGATGAATGAAAATTAAGGTGCCCATACATCTTAAGCCAAGTCCATGTAACATCTTCCCTTGCTTGAAAACAGATTTGAACACATTGAGCTTCAATAAGTTCAGTCTTCCAGCACTTTTCTTCACCTTCACCAAAAATATTCCAATCCTGTCATGAATAATTTGATAGCCATTCTCTACCATCATATTATAGCCTTGCAAATCCAATTGCCGAAGACTTAGAATGTTAGCCTACGACTTTGGTGTGTAGAGAACATTGGTGAGTGATATTGATTTTCCATCTGGGGAATTCAAGAGGATATTCCCTCCTCTTCTAATCAAAATCCTCGAGTCATCTCCAAATCTGACAGTGCCAACATATGTGTTGTCAATCTCATAGACTCCTTGCATCCGTGTCAAGATACCCAAAACTATCTTTCAACACAGTTTTGGAGACTTGATAACATGCATTTTTAGTGCCTTATATTATTATATTTATGCATATTTATGCATTAAATTACTCATATTTGCATGTTATCAAGCTTAAAATGATTAAATCTATTTTTAGAACAAATTTCTGAATTTTCTATATTTTTAGGATTTTTCTAATAGTATATTCTAAAAGAATATAATTTTTTGAGAAAGAATATGATCTTTCTGGAATTTTTGGATATTAAATTTGGAAAGATATGATTTTTCTGATTCAAAATATATATTTATACGTATTTTTTGGGCTTTTATTTGATTTAATATGAAATTTTAAGTATTTTGGTTTTTTTATGGCATAGTGGGACGTGGCGTGCGGATGCGCCCCCACGTCAGCATCGAGAAAGATATTTTTTTCTTTGTTTTTTGTCTTTTTGTCATGTACATGTGGCATGGAATGCGAAAAGCCAAGGAATACGAAAAGCCACGGAATGCGAAAAGCCACGGAATACGAAAAGCCATGGAATGTGAAAAGCCACGGAATACAAAAAGCCATGGAATACGAAAAGCCACGGAATATGAAAAGCCATAGAACACCAAGTGCTTTGACTTATTAACTTCGAAAAGCCATAACTTTTGATCTTCCCCTCCTCTTTCTATCCATACCCTCTCATCTATAAATAGAGGCCTGGATCATTGTAAAAATCATCTTGAACTTGCTTCCTACTTCTGTAGGCTGATTGAAAGAGAGTGAGTTTTGAGATCCATCAAGAGTGGTTTGGTGTCTTGGGTGTGTGGGAAGAGACAAAAGAGAAGAGGGGGAGCTTACCGTCACTCGAAAATCGCTGTGATCCTGGCGGAACGTAAGGATCTAAGGTAAGTGTCTTCGCCTTACGTTGTTTCTCTCCCAACATCATCGTTATAATAGTTATAGGTTTTCATCAACGTTTCATTATCACTTCACTTACTTATGTCCCCATTCTCTCATCTCTCCATCCTTGCCATCATACCACTCCATATCGAACCACTATCCTCGTTCATACCGTCGTTCATCATCATATCCATCACAATCACTTACTCTTTTCTTTAAGTGAAATTAGCTTATAATTATGTATCTTTTATCAATATCACTAGCTCACATCCTCAAATCTTGCTTTCGTCGATCCTCTCGTCCATCATCACTAGTATAATAAAGTAATTCCTTAATCATCGTTCCATGTGGAGACGATCCGTACTCATCACTAACTAAGTATTTTTAAGTACGGTTAAATATATTTTATTGAATAATCTCAATCACCAACAACAAATTTTAACCCTAAAATTGAGATTATCAAGACTCCTTGGAATAGAATCTCCTTTTTCTCTTCAGCTTCATCCCTGATCAAAATAGTATCTCCTTCCTCCTCTTCTTTGGAAAGTTGCGCTGTCACCACTTTCTTATCCTTGTGACATTCATTAGTTTAATGACTGAATTTATCACAACTTAAGCATGGTATCTTTGATTTATCATAGGGCTTTTTATACTCATCTTCATCTCCATTCTCGCAGTCTGCACTTTTGCGATGATCTTTCCCTTGGCCTCTTCCTCATTCTCTTCCTCTTCCTCTTGAGTTGTATTCTTTTTCTTGGGCTTCTGAAATGCTTTAGCTGGAAAATCTCTCCTTTCTCCTGCTTTGATGATATTTTAGTTTGTCTTCATGGATTTTCAAATATTCCACAGTTTCATCAAGTGTGAGAGAATCCAAATACTGAAGTTGCTTGATCAAGGAAGAGAGTCAAACTTGCCAGAAATTTAACGAAGGAGTTCAGAAACCACATCATCTTCAGGGAGTTTGTCTCTTAAGCTCCTCATTTCCACAACTATTCAAGAAATTTTCCAAACATATTCTAAATCTGGTTCTTCATCCTCCATGGAGAGAGCCTCAAACTCTCTCTTGATTAATTGAACCTTGGCTATGTGAAGACATGAAACTCCATCGTTCATGGTCATGAGAGTTTGCCACATTTTCTTGGCCATCATCTCCATGTCCAATTGGCAGCTAATCTCATCTGAGATTGCACTGAACATGACCGACATAACCTGGTGGTCTCTCTTCTTCACAGCATTCTCGGCCTCGACGACATCCCAAATATCCATACCTTTGATATAAAGACACATCCTCATTGTCCAAACTTGATAGTTGCACTTGGTGAGGATAGGAACTGTCCCAATCTGAGTTGGGTCCACCAACCCTCTTGGAGGATTGACGGGAAGGTATCGTGATGAAGATTCTCCACTTCACGGTGACATTCATCGAACTGAGATTGGATCAGGAGAGAGGCTCTAATACCAAATGTAGTCACCTCTGCACTAGAAAAAAATAAGAAGAGAAGATTTTGGAGAGGAGAAGACAAGAACGCATAAACTTTTATTCAAGGAAGAAGGAAGATCATAGGCTTTTTTAGAGTGTGCCCCTTACATCCTCTTAAATGGATGATAGAATGAGAGACTAATAGGAAATATCCATGAAAGAGGAAAAAAATGTGATTCCAAAAAAAATGGAGACCATAAAAAATGAAGATCTCCAAGATTGTTTCCAACAGTTCTCTCTCCCACTCTCACTCTCTCCCTCTCCCTTTTTCTCTCCTGCTCTCCCGCTCTCTGTCTCTCCCTCTCATTCTCTTTCCCTCTCTCTCTCTCTCTCTCTCTCTCTCTCTCTCTCTCTCTCTCTCTCTCTCTCTCTCTCTCTCTCTCTCTCTCTCTCTCTCTCTCTCTCCGAATCTGTCTCTCTTTCCCCCTCTCTCTCTCCCTCTCTCTCTCTCTCCCTTTCCCAATCTGTCTCTCTTTCCCCCTCTCTCTCTCCCTCTCTCTCTCTCTCTCTCTCTCTCTCTCTCTCTCTCTCTCCGTCTCTCTCTCTCTCTCCCTCTCTCTCTCTCTCTCTCTCTCTCTCTCCCTTTCCCAATCTGTCTCTCTTTCCCCCTCTCTCTCTCCCTCTCGCTCTCTCTCTCTCTCTCTTTCTCCCTTTCCCAATCTGTCTCTCTTTCCCCCTCTCTCTCTCCCTCTCGCTCTCTCTCTCTCTCTCTTTCTCCCTTTCCCTATCTGTCTCTCTTTCCCCCTCTCTCTCTCTCGCTCTCTCTCTCTCCCTCTCGCGGTCTCTCTCTTGCTCTCCCTCTCGTTCTCTTTCCCACTCTCCTCTCTCTCTCTCTCGCCCTCTCTCCCCCTCTCCCCCTCTCACTCTCTCACTGTCTCCCTCTCATCCTCCCTTCATCTCTCATGTGTCCTCTCTCTCTCATTCTCTCTCCCTCTTTTTTTTTCCCTCTCTCCCATTCTAACTCTTTCCCGCCCTCCCTCCCAATGTCTCACTCCCTCCCACTCTCCCTCTCATATTGTCGGTGTGTTGCACTATCTCAATCTCACTCTCTTCCACTCTCCCTCTCGTATTACCTCTGTCTTGCACTATTTCTGTCTCACTCTCTCATATTCTCCCTCTCGTATTGTCTCTTTCTTGCAGTATCTCAGTCTCACTCTCTCACACTCCCTCTCTCTTTCTCCCAGTCTCTCCTTTCCTCACTCTCATTTTCTTTCAATCTCACTCTTTCAGTATCTACCTCTCACTCTTGTATTGTATCTTTCTTGCAGTATCTCAGTCTCACTCTCCCCCTCTCTTTCTCCCACTCTCTCCTTTTCTCACTCTCCTCTTTCAATCTCACTCTATCACTCTCTCATTATCTACCTATCACTCTCCTTCTCCATCCCTTCCTCTCTCCCTCTTACTCTCTTTCTCTCTCCCTCTCAATGTCTCACAATCTCCCTCTAGATATCTCGCAGTCTCCTCCTCCTTTCTCCTTATATGACTCTCTCCCTTTCTCACTCTCTTTTTCTCCCTCTCTCATTCTCTCATTATCTACCTCTCCCTCTCTCACTTTGTCCTCCTCACAATCTTTCACTCTCTAATTGTATTCCACTCACTTTTTTTCTATCCCTCTCTGACTCTCTCATTAGTGAATACTACTTGGAACCCAACGTGACCTTCTGATGAAGTTTAGTCAGATCTGGAAGATGACCAAGTCTATCTGACATTGACTTTCACGTTGAGTAGTCAACCTGACTGAACTGGACTGGATGAGGACCGATACCAGATTGAACTTCAGGTCTAGGGTTGAACCGGACCCAGACTAAACCGTATCCTCTTAATTTACTTATTGAACTGTATGAGAAAGTAATTAATCAGTGGATTAATTTATTCTATGTAAAATTAAAATGTATACCTTAAAATTTATTAAATGATAGAAAGAAATAAATGTTTTTAATTGAACTCAAATTTTCCCAAGAAATTTTAAAAGCGAAAAATTACATTTGAATTTTTACCCTATAGTTATATGCCCATATCATAAAATTAGTTATATCATAACTTTCTCTTTCAAAATTCTTAAATATTTCCATCGATTTGGAACAAATCATGTATATTACCATTTACTTGGTCAATAAGTAGTTTAAACTTAATTCAATCCTATCTTTCGCCAATACTTAAAGATTTAATATTTAATTTCCATATTCACTGGTTTATTCTATTTTACTAGACAATTCTGGATAAGTCCAAACCTATATCCATTGTTGAACATGAGTTGACCGAGGTCACACTGTGTGGACTGAGGTTTTTCTTTGTCTATGTAGGGATTAGATGATAAATTGTAAATTTATTGTTCATTAAAATATTTATTTTGGATTTTATTTTATTGGTGTACCGTAATTCTTCATATTTAAACATTGAGGACAATTAATGAACCAAGACTACTCATAAAATAATATTTTCATTATTAGTTTTAGGATGAGAAACAAATTCGGTAATATTATATGTGCCCAGTTCACTATTTGTTGATTCCAATTATTAGTGTATTGTAATAAATTTTATAAGATTATCAGATGTATATTTTGCATGATTTGTCAATAATATTTTAAGCGAAGAATTAAATATATTTATAGAATTTCATTCAATAAAAAAAATACATTATAATATTTTATTTTATTCTTGAGACCAACACATTTGGGTGCTTTATTATTTAAAACATAACAAAGAAAACTTATTATCCTCACAGCGTGGAATCCTATTCTGTTATCTCATTCCGGTTTAATTTTATTTCAAGATAATACCTATAATGATCGAAATGCATTGTTCCATATGGACACGCACCTGCGATAATAATAACTTTTATGTGATTTGGTTTTGTATAAAAAATATAATTTAACTGTGCGGTCTCTAGAAACATTAAGAAAATAATTATAAACCTTAAGGACATAGGAATGAGAAATTTTTTAAGCCAAATTATACAAAGAATGGTACTAGTTTGATTTCTAAATTCAAAAAAATCTTAGAATTTTAAATTTCAATTTAAATAAATTTAAAAATGAAAACAGTGAAAAAATTCTGACCTACTAGGAGGGGGGAATAGGAGATAAAAAATATCATGATACTTCTATGTGGTTTGGGCAAAACAATGTTATTAGGTCTCTTATTAATCCTTTTATTCATTCATTGTTCTTGTTTCCTGTCATATGGGAAATTTTACTCTGCATTATTCTCCCAAGGTTTTTGTAAAAACTTTTGCAAGAGAGGGAAAACCAGTGCTAGCTATTTAAAAAATTGGCGCATAAATCTGCATGAATCTTTCCAAAACTAGTTTGAATTTTTCATTCAAAGCATTTAAGATATCTGAAACAAATAGCTTGGTTTTCTTTGAGTTCAAAAAATCTTCCTACTCTTGAAATTTTTGGCTGATTCATCATTTTCTCATGTTGTGATTTGAATTCCTTGATTTCTCATTAGATAATATTTTTTGTGCGGCAAATTAAGCTGTAGGAAAATAAAATTTATAGAAGGTCAGATAAAGTAATCAAACAAAAAAGGAACAAAAACTTTTGGTAAAACTAAAATCTGAGAGTGATTTTGTTATTATGAAAATTTTTCTTGATCTTTAATTCTGAGGTCACAGATCTCATCATCAAAAATATATCCATCAATAAATAGATTAACTGCAGCAATGATAATTGCATAAGATTTATTAAACTTATTTTAAAATATTGAAGTTCCAAAATCATCAGTTTATTCTGTTGGACTAGAACATCCTGAAAATATCTAAACATGTATCCATTATTGAACATCTATTGACCTAAGTCAGGCTTTAGACCAAGGTTTTACCTATCTACCTAGGGATTGGGTGATAAAATATACATTTATTATTCATGAAATTATTAATTTGGCATTTTATTTTAATGGTGTGTCATTGAATTTCCAATTTTAAATACTGAATAATATGAATAAAAAAACTTTAGAAAATTCTTACTCACAAAATAAGGTTTTTTCATTATTAGTTCAAAGAGATGACAAATATGAAGTACTTATGATATATACCAGGTATATTTTTTGTTAATTTCCATGATTATTTAATGTTACAAAAAATTGATAATATTATCAGATGTAGGGTATGCATGTTTTGTCAATGCTTATATATTTTTAAGTTAATAAAAGTAAAGAAATATCATCCAATAATGAAAATATATAATAAAGTTTAATATTTTTGCACTCTTGAGACCTTTATTATTTAACGCAGACCAAACCCGCAGCATTCTCCAGTGGTTTTCACAAAAAACCTATAGAAGAGAGGCAACATCAATGTTAGAAATGTCTAAAGTTACAAATTGGTGTATACATTCACATAAATATTTCAAAAATTAATTTGAATTTTTCATTGCATGTGTTTAAGATATCTGAATAGAATATCACGACCTTCTTTGAGTTCAAAATATCTTCTTATTCTTGAAAGTTTACGTTGATTCTCCATTATCTCATGATGTGATGTGAATGTCTCAATTTCTCAGTGGATAATATATTGTGCATGAAAAACTACGAGGTAGGAAGATAAACGTTATATAAGGTGAGATAAAGGACCCAAATTAAAAAGAACTAAATAAATATTTGGTAAAAATCCAATTTGAGTGAGATCTTCTTATTACTGTGAAGATTGTTGTTGCGCTTTAATTCTCATGGACATGCCTCTTCATTTGCAATAGAATCATCGATCTATAGAATACCTGGAGAATGTAAGTGTGATATTGTTTTTTTTAGTGTATGACTTCAATTCATATCTCACACATATAAGAACTAAATTTGTTGAAATGGTATTTGAAGGTTTTTTATAATTAGGATTAGGAATTAAAATTGGTAGAATGAGAGCAAGGGATTAGAAAGAATAATACCTTTTGCATTTAGAATTCATGGATATATTCCTGGTTGAGTTTTTATTGACTAATATGTGAGATTAAGAGAGATTAATTAAATTTATTATTTAAAAAAATTATACTAAAAAGTAGATCAAGTGAATTTGATTGTGGGGGAAGAGGACATTGAGGTTATTATTAAACATAAGTATCATGATGTTGTTGAATTCATAACTATAGAACTAAATAGAGTTAAGTCCATATTTGGAGTTCTAAAGAGACAGAAAAGTTGATAATTTTACAAGATATGAGATTGAGTGAGGTTGTGAAAGTCAGATTAGAGCAGTTATAAATATCCTATTGGATATATAAGCGTTGAAAGAAAGAAAATAATTGAGATAATATAGTGAACTAACATAATATAAGTATTGAGCTTAGCATACGCTAAATTGAACTGAAATAAGCTTGTTTACTTAAAATAGAATGCGTGCGGTGAGATGGAGATAGATAAAAAGTGATGGTTAGCGCAGTGACATTAGACTGGGGGAGATGGAAGAGATTTCAATTAGCTCAATGTTGATTATTCTGGGATTGAACTAAAGCGGTGAGACTAGTTTTAGATTATTGACTGTTTAATGTTGATATGAAAGTTCTATTGAAATAAATTATGGGATTTTAAATAAAGGTATAGAAATACAATTCGAGAAATATGTGATCGAGTGAAATAGTTGTTGAAAATTTTGGAGGTTAATCCAGCATTAGGACTGAATCAAAGTTATCATTTCATGCTTTTTACCTTATAACTTGTTAGACAGAGATTGAAATTGAGGGCATCTCCTTTAAGGTGTGGACGGCAGGGGTAGGAGGATTATGGAAGCATTTAGATCAGGTAGACGATTTCTGAGCATAAACATATATCACTCAGACATCAGTTAATGTCTCAACTTCTTTCCCAATCTTAGAGAAGTCTTATTCAGGGATATAATTTTTTGTCAGTCTTTCCTAGGCTTCTGCAATGATTTATAGCAGACACAATAACCACTGTCCCTTTTTCTTATAAATGATCTGGAATGAAGGGATAATAATGTTACACACCATATCTAAGAAAATGTGAAAGGCAACAGAATCATCTGACTGTCCCTTGGACTGAGGAACAAATCTATCCTTGTATTTCCCCAGTTCTCTACCTTATTTAATTCTTTCTTCTCCCCTCTCTATCTCCTGTTACATCCTGTCCTTGATGCGGATTTCATCTCTGCCTTCATATTTCTCTGTAAATTTTTATGTTATCGTATGATCCAATTCATACTTTGTTGAGAACTTGAATTTCACCTATGCATGAACCAAGATGAATGGCTTGATGCATCTGGAGAGAGGCACATCGATGCAAATAGAAGCTTATATGATAAATGAAACAAGAAAGATAAAGCATAGAAAACACAATACCAAAACCAAAATTCACTATAAAACTCGAATTACAATTACACTCTAGTCATATGAAATCTGGACACCAAGGCTTACTGCTCGATCAACAAGGCCTAAAATGGTTCTGTACACTGCAGCTCAAAGAGCAAGGGATAGTTGATCTGAAAGAGCTCTCCCCAATATGCGATATGACAGATACATGAAATTCTTTTAGTTCAAAATTTATATCTGTCTATCTATCTAGCCATCTCTCAGTTTTTTTTCACAAAACACCTTACATGCTTATATCAATGCTTTCTACATCTCTCCTTCCCCCCTCTCTCAAAGAAAAGTTACATAGAGCGTGAGACGAAGAAACTGAAGTCTGGGTGGAAGGCATCAACCTGGGTAAGCCAAGAGGCGGCTGCGTTCAAGAGGGAGCTGACCCTCTGAGAATCCTGGGTCCCGGGTCTCACCCAAACCCAGTTTTGCATCCGATAAGAAGCTAGCCCAAAAGGTGGAAGGGAACAGGCCACTTTCTTTCCATCCTCTGGAGTAGCTAAATGAAACAAAAAGAAAAAAATCAGACAAATTAAAAAAATGATCTCTAAATTTTATGGCTTCTACCAACCAATCCACTATACAGATGACCAAAAAAGAAAAATATGAAGTAAACATCTGTACTAAGAAGCCATGCAAAAAGGTGGAAGAGAGCAGATCGCTCTCTTTGCATCTGCTGCAGTAGCTAAGTGAGTACTAAAGAAAAAAAATCAGACAAATTAAAAAACCTATTTCTGAATTTTGTGGCCTTTATTCAGCCAACCCAGTTCATAGCTGACCCAAAGATAAAATTATGAACTAAAAATGTAAATAAGGGAGGAAATAGTAGCCGAGATTTCGGTGACATTACCTTCAGGATATGAGGACAACGAGTGGTAAGTGAGGAAGGCAGAGTAGAGGTCCCTGGCGTTTCTCTGGGCAGGCAGGTGATAAATAGGATACCTGAAAAATAAAAATGAGTAAATATGAGATATAAATAGATAAAAATCCAGGAAGGGAGGTTTTCTAACTATAATAATGCGTACCAAGCAACAGCCATCCAGCTTGCAGGAGAAAGATCAATGCTCCTCAGTGAGTTCACCCCCGGATATTCTTCGGCCAATTTCTTAATCTGCCGAGGAAAAAAGCCAATTAAAACCAAATCAAAAGAGTAAGAAATTATTCATAAATTATCCGGGGTAGATAAATCACCATCTCTCTAAACGGAAGTCTCTGATGAGGGCTGGAGTGTTCGAAGTACTGGAAATAGAGCTTCCCAGGCAGTTTCCTCGTTCTATAGTCAGCTTCTGGATCGGTGCCGGAATCGTCCGAATCCCACGTTCTGTTCGACGAATTGCTGTTCGTTCTTGAGAGCCTGCTCCCATCGTTTTCGCTGCTCGTCGACTCAGTCTCCGAGTCCAAACCCAGCTCGTCAACACCATTCCTGAGCTCTCAAAACGCCCAAGATGAGATTTTTACCCTCCAAGACGAGAAAAAATGCAAAAATCCGACGAGAAAATACCTTAAATCCGGCGATTTGACGGTGTAGATTTGCATGGCGGAGAGAAAAGGGGTGTAGTATTGAACAACAGTTTCATGGGCACTGACCCGAATCGGAGCCCCAACACCGTAAGCACTCCACTCATCGTAGCAGTCCCATAAATCCTCAAGAACGAAAAAACCGCAATCTTTCTCCTGACCCATCTCCCACTGTTCAATCCGGCAAGAACATCAGCGAGAAACTACTTTACCGGAGCGCATTACCTTCATCAGATCATCATTCTTACCTTGGGAAGAAACCGGAACGGAGCAGTGGGCGTGACGCTCTCCAGAAAACTCTCCAAGTTGGAGACCGCCATGTCTTCTCCTCTCAAGCTGAGGCTGCTATCCGGCAAGAATTTTACAGAGGACATGAGAAAACCGCTGAAAAAAACGTCTCAGCCGCTTCTCTAGAGATTACACCGGTTGACGATTGAAAGCATGTAATAAATAAAAACCCAAAAGCTTCTCTCTTTCTCTGAGTTTTTGTCTCCGTCAAACGGTTCAGGAGGAGCCCGTGGGAGGCGGGCAAAGCTTCTTTTCGCTCCCTCTTTCTCAACCCACCTCTTCTTTCTTCAGGAATGAACGTCCACTCGTCTAGAGAGAAAAAACAGAGAAGACCCACCTCGGAAATCTCTCTCTAGACTTGAGAAGAAACGGGTAGCGGCGGAGAGAGAGGGGGACGAGGAGAATCGGAGCTGTGCTGAAGGGGAAAGACGGGGATTTTGTTACTGTACTACAGATGGCCGCTGCAGAGAAGAGAGAAGGGACGTGGCGTCGTTTTGGACCGTTTCTTAAATTTCTCCGTCGACCGGTCAAGCCGCCGCGTGGATTCTCTCAGCTGACATGACGGCATTCATTACGCTTCCATCCGCCCCCCTTCTACTCGCCCACCCACTGTCATTAATCTTATAAATACAGTAATTAGGCCCCCCAAAGTATGTTTCTTACCTTAGTTTATTAGTCTGAGAAGTATTATTTTTCATCGTTATGATACTCTTTTGGAAGATTATACCATGGTTTAGTTGACACCCATATTTCTGAGAGAAGTTATTATTTTGTTTTTAAAGTCTTTTGGAAGGTTAAGTGATTTATCACTGGGCCCAGGGATGGGTGGATATCCCACATAAAGTTTATTATTCTGGGGATCAGGAAGGGAATAATAAGATTCCGGGTTGGATTCCTTTTCTACAGAGGAAATATTTCTAAACAATAACTAAGCCGCCAGCAATGATGACAGCTTTCCTTTTTCATTCTGTCGTATTGGTTCTCATTGTATTTTCTTGAGCATAAGATTGTTACCTGGGAATTCCCCCATTAGTTATAACATTGATGTTAGCTCTTAATGACAGATATATGTGTTGATGATGTAATATTGATAGGATTTCTTTTTGAACATGTTAAATCATCTGTCTGGAGATTTAAGATGGATTAAGATCAGTAAAAAATTCGGGCGTACATCATATTTTATGTATGAAGTGATCCAAGAATACTGATTTTACACTTTCAATGCATTTGAAGTAAAAATAAAATGATTTGGCCACACACTTTGGAGATGAAAATGTTTTAAACCAAGTTTAGATTGAAAAATAAGCTCTTTTCTAATATTTTCGATCCACCTGTATTTGTAACATTATATCGTAATATGGTTAGAGTAGAGGTTATCATTCCAGTCCAACATAATTTTTTTACTGAAAAAAAAAAGAAATTGCACTTATGAATGGTCAACACGTCAATTGCACAATCTGCAAATTGCAACCCTTTCCAAATCATGGAAAGCTATTTCTGTGGATAATGATGAAACTTTAGTTAAATATCTAAGCTTAAATGCTACGTTGGTGGTAGTTAATCAATTGAGCCAAACCAGTTTTATTCTTTAATAATGTTTTGCATTATCATGCGTTCCAAATGAACTCCCTTTTCTAAAGCAAGAAGGGATAATATAAGCTCATGATATACACCACAATTCAGAGGCACATAATAAGGTTTGCAGGGAGATCTAGGCCCAGATGTTTCATGACTAAGATTACTTGATCCCACTGTCATTGATTCTAAACTACTTTTCCCTTTATATTTTCATAAGTAGGTTTATCCTTATAACTGAAGAATAAGGGTGTAGATAAGATATCAAGAATATAGTTCATATGGTTTCCCCTTATTATGATCCTAAAATAATAACTCTAAGAATTAGATCGATTCCTGAATCCCATAGAGCAGAGTTGATTTCAACTTGGAGAAGGAAGAGTCTAGAATTAAGGACAGTGGGATTATGCAATCTTATTAAGGTCTAATATCTTGGCGTAGGTCTCTCTTTAAACATAATTATGTGGTTATTGACTATGTTGAACATTACTATCTGATGTTTTCCCTCGTGGATTTAGTGTATATTAAGAAATGCATGATGATGAAAAATATTTTAAAAGAATAAAATTAATTTGGGCCAATCAACTGACCAACACCAACATAGCATTAAGCCTTTTTTATTTAACTTAAATTTCATCAGTATCCATAAAAACATTTTTTCATGATTTTGAAAGGATGGATTTCCAGATTGTGCAATTGACATGTCGACCATTCATTTGTTTTCTTTATGTTCCATTAAAATTAACATGACAAGTTTTTATCGAACTAGAACGAAAACAATAAAATACACAACTGAATGGTCGACTTGTGAACTTTACATGCTGAAAATGGCAATTCGTTCCCTATCATGGAGAGTTATTTTTATGAGTCTTGAAGAAAACTTAATTTTTCAGTGGCTATGTTGGTAGCGGTTGATCAGTTGACTCAAATTAGATATTTTCATTACAGTCGATCAACATCTTAATGCCTTGCATTATGAGATCAGAGTCCCCAGCCGATCTGTATGAGGTGAAGGAAATTTTCACCATCGTTTTAAGAAAGAAGGTCAAGAATCTACAGAGTACCTAACTTATGATAAACCATGTGTATATGATGGAGCTGAAATTCTCAGAATACTTATGGATAAGGAAGTAAAACAGTACTGTTTATATAGTCATAAGAGAAATCACACGGGTTATTTTTCTAGTGATATAAAGACAAGTTACCATGCCTTGGTCCACTCTGTATTTCCAATGACACCATTCAGGGTAGATAACCCTCCTAGCAATCTAGTGGACATATTATTTATAATTTCAAATGGCACCTCCCAAAACTCAAGCATCGATGAAGTTATGTTGGGCACCATTAGAAGGGGAAGATTATAAACAGTGGAGAGTTATTTTTCATGTGTTACTTAAATAATAGAACTTTGAAGTACTACAGTTGTGCTCCACAAAATGTGCCATATATGTACCCTTGTAGGAATGGGAAGACCAATATTTTTATCATTAAAAAATATTAGAGGTTGGACTCCCCTCCCTTAGATTTTATTTTTTCAAAAAATCACATTAGTTTTTTTTTCTTTGGGATAATATATCTGTTTGTTGTGACGTCTAAAATTTAGTTGCACATTTTTTCGATTATACTCACTCTTCACATCTTTTTTCATTACACCTCCTGGAAGTAACTGATAACATGCATGATTGATAGTTTAATATGACCATATTTACATGTTTACTTGCATTAAATTAGTTATACATGCATGTTATCAAGTGTAAAATGATTAAAATTATTTTTAGAATGATATTCTGAAATTTTGGCATGTTTGTGTATCTTTCAGATTTTTCTGACTACAGATTCTTAAAGAATAAAATTTTCTGAGTCAGAGTATGATCTTTGGGCAATAATTTTGGAGAGATGATTTTTCTCAGTCGAAATATGTTTATTTGTATTTTTGGGCCTTTATTTTATTAAATATGGATTTATAATGCATTTAAATTTTTTATTTTGCAAGCCAGATGTTGTCATTCGATTTGTTGAACAGCGACAAATCATGGCTATAGATAATGATTGGTGAATCATGACAAATCATGGCTAATCGCGATGCCATAATGGCATTTAAAAGATAATGAAATGTTTTTTGACTTTTCCAGGCACAAGGCAACATGGACAAATCAGAATCACGACCACTTTTTTTCAACAAATGCACCCTGTGGAATGAGGCAATAAGGATTAAATTTTTTTTTCTTTTTCTTCTCTCTTTCCTTGGAATGGTCAAACATTCTGGCGCTGTTGATGTGTCATATGACAAGTAGTGCCATGTGTCCACGTGGTGTTCACGTCTCCACGTGTCATTTATTAGGAGCTTTTTGATTGGATTAAAAAAAGGGAAATTGCTGACGTGGTCTGCACTGACGTGCTGCCAGGTCAGCTGCAAACTAAATGATATAGAATATATTTAAATAATATGATATCATTCTCTTTTTTGTCTTCTTTTTCAAGGTGCCACATGGTGCCACGAGATCCTTCTATTGTGGATCACATTAAATGCCTGGAGAAGACAAAGGCCGAACAGAATGATGTGATGGCAATAATGAGGATGAGAAGAGAGAAATGTTCGAATTAAATAAACAGCTAGGAATCATCCAACTTCCAGGCTTGATACCTGATGATCTATAACTCGGATAGAGCAGAAATTTTAAGGGTTGCTTTGTCTTTTTGTCCTCTATCCATTCATACAGTTTAATTTATAAATAGAACCCCCCATATTTGTAAAAAATATATTTAAGCTCGCTTCCTCCTAGAGACGCTGATTGAAAGAAATTGGAGTTTTGAAGCTTCATCAAGTGCTCATTGGTGCCACTAGTGCTTGGAGAGGTTCAACAGAGAATTGGGGAGGTTGATCTGCAGTTGGAAGACGTCGTGATCCCAACAGAATATAGGGATATAAGGTTAGCCTTTTGCCTTACATCGAATCAACTCCAATACATTTAGTTAGTTTAATCATCAACTTCATCCATTACCATCTTCCATCCACTTCGTCCTTATCCAGTATCATCCACCGGCGCCCATTTCATGCCCCCTCTTACACCATCACAATCCCCTCACCTACCTCTATCTTCCCCCTTTAAAGCCAAAAGTACTATCCCCTTACTCCACTCATCCTATCTCAATATCATTACATCACATTGTATCCACCTCCTACCATGTCGTTGTCACAGTCCCATCTTGCTTTCCATTCTCGTCCATCTTAATCCCTAATTAGTAAAAGCCTAATAAGCCATCTCTCATCTTATCATTCACGCTCATCATGCATACATAATCTTCTCATCGTCGTGCTTCACCCAATTGAGATCATAATATCCCTAATATATGTTCCATGTGGAGACGAACCTTACTCGTCACTACCTAATTAAATCATTTATGAGTATAGGTTTTAAAATTTTATTAATTAAACTCAAGCTCTCGATTGAGTTTATCAGTAACTACAATCAACAGTCTATCCGTATGTGGTTTCATCTCCCCTTTTCATTATGAACCATAATTTCTTGTCATTTTCTTGCAATAGGGATAAGATTCTTCTTCTGCAAATATCATTATTTTTGTCCATTAGGATGGAACTCCAACTCTGTCTTCTTCCATTTTACTCGACATATAGAAAAAGAAAATTTGATGACGTATTTTGGCATATTCCTTCTACAAATTTCTTGATGATTGAGTTAGTTTTTTAATTTTAGTTTATTTTATTTACCCTGACTTGAGGTGATACTTTCATACTGTAATCTTTCTCCTTATTTCACATGGTATAAAAGAGCGTCTAGACTTTTGCAAGATGTTTGGTTTTTGAAAAATTTGTGTAAATGCTATTTTGTGTGGTTTCTAAAATATTTAGAAACAGCAAGTCTAAAATTTTATTTATTGTCATGTACATCACTGATTAACAACTAGCTGTGCATATTCTTCCTTTTAAAGTCAACTTAGCTTAGACATAACATGATATATTAAATGACGTAGGGAACCATAAACTACTTTTGATGCATGAATAAGAAAAACTAAGAAATGACTATGTATCATGATGTATAGTTCTATAAAGGAAAAATAAAATTATATCATTATTATTTTAACATAATTTTTTCTTGGTTAAAAGGATTGGATTTATGATACATAATTATTCCTAGGGAACACAATACTAGATGGACTTGTGCCCATCTCTTAGAATAAATATCTGACCATGGAATCGTGAAGGTGAAATGCCCCATGTTTATCCATGTTATGTAAATGGGAAAATACTGATCTCTATGATGAATCTTAGCACCCCAGTTAGAAGGAATTCTATATTAGGGGATGACTTGTTGATAACTGGGCCTAGACAAAGAAATGACTATTCTGGATACATCAAACTCAGTGTTTAGTACGAGGCATCCCACTTTTATATATATTTTTTATGTAAGTTTTTATGGGTCTAAAAGAAGTGGGTAAGAGGCGAGTGGGGTATTTTTGATGGGAAATCTAACTAAACCCAAATCTCACACAATCATCATTACTGAGGTTTTCCTAATGCAGAATTGTTCACAATTGTTAAAGATGATAGTGTTTAATGTGAAGAGTAGAGAGTGCAATGGCATAGTTTTAAAAATATTTAAGTTATAGTTTAAGGTGCTAAAAGAAAAATATAAGATTACCAAATAAATTAACTATAATATATTTTATTAAATAAGTCATAAAATGCATTTAATGTTTTTCCTTTATACATGCTATTTTAGGATTTTTTAGCTTTTTATGATTCATCTGTATTAATGGCTATCTAACTGATAAACTCAAAATTAGGGGTAAGATTACGTCAATGTGATCAATAATATTTATAACCTTTACTCATGAATAATTTATCTATATAGTGACGAACAAGGGTCATTTCCATGGGGAAAGGATCTTAGGTTGAATTTAAGGCAACGGGAAGGGATATGTATAGCATAAGAGGTAGCGTATGATGGAGGTAGTGATCAGAGTTTAAGGTTTCTCCTATATGAGAAGAGTGAGGTGATTAATGCATGAGTTATGGATGTGATCAGACTGAGAGGAAGAGAAAGAAGGATGAAAAAAAGTGTGACAAAGTGGCAATTAGATAAAATGATAACTAAGGAGTATCTGATTTAGGGTTTTATAATTTAGGGTTTAATAAAATGTAAGAGGGTGAGAAGCCGAGATGAGATGAAGATGATGGTGTGGGATGCGGGGATGAAGGAGTGTAATTGGATTGAATGGATGAGCTAAAAAGGGTGAATATAATGGTGTAGGTTTAATTAGACAAATGGAGAGTGGGACACGTGATGGGATTATGGCACCGTTGGTGACACGTGAGGTGGATGATAGATGATGATAGATAGGGATGATTATGTATGAGGATGGATGTCGATGATGGATAAGAGTGACAGATGATCTACCTAAATGTGTTGAATAATGACCAATGTAAGGCAGGAGGCTAACCTTAGAACCCTATGGTCCGCAGGAATCAAGGCATATTCTTGATGCAGCTCACCCTCCCCACTTCTCTGTTGATTCTCTCCACATACTCAAAACACCAAGAACACATTTGATGGACTTTCAAAACTTCACTCTCTTTCCATCTGCCTCTCCAGGAGGAATTTAGCTTAAGGATATTTTTTATATATAGTGATAGGTAAATTTATAGGTCCAACCATATTTTGGATAGAAACATAAAGGTGAAGCCACCCTTAAAATTGCAGCTCAATTGGAGTTGTGGATGATCAGATATCTATTGGTTCAGGTTTTTAGGGATAACCTAAGAGGGGAGGGGTGAATTAGGTTATCGTTTTTAACCTGTTTATAATCTCTTTAATTTTTAGTCATGATCCTAGATCTCTTAGACTATACTTTAGTTTGACGAGCAGGAGAGGGATAACGCTCGATATTTTTATACAGGTTAGGGTTATTCCCTTACTTCTGTCTCGGGATATCCAGCTGGGATTTATAATCAATCCCTAACCAAGCCTTTAACCCCCAAGATAAATCAGCCTGGTAATAGGAATACATGGATATCACCTATGTAGAAATTGAAATGGTGAGCTCTTTAAGGCCCCCTTAGCCTTGGCAAGTTCACACGTCTTCTGGACTCCTTTTTTGTCAGACCACCCAGGTCGTCTCGATCGGCCCAATTTTCCCTCACCTAAGATACACTCATGTCCGAGCTTGATCTGATCAAAGTAGTGTGTTAAAGTTGTTCAATATTTTTTAATGAACACTCTCACAAGATGTTAGACAACATTTTTTTATGTAATGAATCAACAACTGTCAGATTGGTACTTTTGAATGGTATGATCACTGTTGGTGAATGCTCAATTAAAAATAATGCCTTTTAACTTAAAACATACGATATAAAGTTTTCTTTGATGCTCAAATATAGCTCTTTCAAAAATCCAAAAGGTACACTTTAATCACTAAAAAGTTCGACATAACTCTGTTTGTATTTTGGTAGAATCTCTCGTTTATCAGCCTCGTAGAATTTCGAAGGTAAAATCATAAACAGTAAAGAAATAAAGCCATCAAAGAAAACCTGGAAGGATTTGAAAAAATCCTTTAGTTGTTCTCCTTTTTCTCGATTTGATAACTCAATTTTTGCTTGCCTGCACCGTTGATATGGCACCAACCCACAAAGAAGGAATTCTCCCAACAACTATTGCATATTAGTATCTTGGGTTTGACCACGATTAGTACAAGTTCCACTTGATTTAGCATAGTTAATTTTTCTTAAGGTCTCTAGCCAAATGCAGTGATTATGAGTAAGTGTTGAGCAAATAATCTAGTTAAATATTGGATAAAATAACCCAACAGTAATCTGAGTTCAATATATTTCAATTAACCAGCAGATTGATATATTTAGTAAAAAAATCAATTACTTTATTTCAAGCTTTGCTGGGATGATTCACTCTGTCTTACAAGATAAATCTCACATGGTTTATGAACTAAAAACAACCTAACTCAAAAACAGGTTTCAAATAATTTCACTTATGTCCATCAGAGTTTAGCCTAAACAGGAATTTAACTTCAAGAATTTAATTTAGATACAAATATGTAGGCAGCACAGAAATTACAGTTGAAATCAGATTGGTCAGATTTGTAAGTTCGTTCACAAAGTTAATGACCTAAATGAAAAATATTTAAACTTTAAGTTCTCTTTCTGAAATTGTGTGTGATGCACTGATTAAATATAGATAATCAAAACTGTATATGTGTGTATGTTATTGATTCAATACAGAAAACATTGTACCTAGATATCTTTCCAATGATAGTCAGATATTCAATACTCAGATATCTATACTCAGATATTCAATACTCAGTTAATACTCAGCTAGTCATTACTCAGATATTTCCGTCAACCTTCAATATTAACCAGTTTGAAGATCATGCAACCTCTCAGCACTTCATCTAAAGCTTCCTCAGCAAACCCTACACGAAAGAAAACGCAAGCAACGACACACAAATACCCAAATAATCTTACTAGTTTCTCTTCCAGAAGAACTCAATCACACGGTTGATCTTTACTGATTCAGCTCGGAGATTCTTCTGGATGAAACTTCTCTTGCACTGAAAAATTAGCCGCACAAGAAGATCGTCTGTGAAACAGTTGATGGTCATACTTTGATGTGCACTTATCTCACTTCAGATCTAGAGTTTTTCTTCAGACGTTGCCCTTTTTTTATTTCTTTGTATTGAGGTCAAGTATTTCTATCCACCCCCTTTTTCCTTCTTCTTATTTCAAATACCCTGGTCTTATGCCAAAAATGTCCCTGCATTTCCCAATCTAATGACTACTTCTTCTGAGGTAAAGAAAGTAAAGATACTCACCACAATGGAAATTTGGTAATCTTTATAATGCATGCTATAATATTCTCCTTGGAGACATTAATGTATACTGTTGGAAACTCATTAGAGAATGCTAGATAGGTTTTAATACATTGTTTGTGTATATTGTTTCTCTAGAACTATGTATTATTATCAGATATTGCATAAGAACTGATTTTAGCCAGCTTCAACTTAGTGTTGTAAATTCATCAAAATTGCAAATTCAAGATTCATGCTTAAAACATCAATCTTAAATATCAAGCTTGTAAGTTGGACAGTTTTTAGCAGATGATTTAATCAAAGTATTTTATCTGCTCCTCTGCTATGTCATCATGTCATTCTGTTAGGTTTTTATCTCATTGTCGCGCTAAATGCACTCATTGGGTTGGATTGTCCCACGTCATCCTTGATCAACGGCTCTCATCGCGTCATGTATCGCTTTTGGAAATAGACAAAAATTTAAGATAACTTTTTGATATTAAAACATACCCATTAGAGGATATCAGATCAATTCATCCCCATGGTATAATATGAATGTGATCATAATAAGGTCCTTTATTTCAATAGATGATGAGTGAAATATATATACTGGATAATTATATTCAAGTTATTTTTTTATGACTCAAATAATGAATTAACTGTATGGACTTAGTAAAGATAGCTGGTCTAAATTCTGATAGATTTATTGAACTCATTTATTTGGCCTCTTAAATTCAATCAGCCCAATGAGATTGGTAATTTTATTTTTTATATCTTGTCTTGCTCTTGTCGTAAATATATGTGTTTTGTCACACATTATACATCTCGTTTGATATTCATTAATACAATATATCCATTATAATGCAAGTGTGATGCTTTTAATCGATTTCCATAAATAAATGATGAGATCATAATGACTAAGTGAATCATGAGGAAATCATAATAAAAAAATTACTAGTCTCTAAACATGTGTTATAAATATTCCTACTCGAAGATACTCAAGATGGACATCAAACATGAAATATACACACTATAAAACAATCTTAATTCACCTATCTCTCTCTTTATATCTTTGTTTCTATTTATAATATATAATGTGCATCTCTATCTATACCCGGATCTAATACACACCACGATTCTAATATTGAAACCTTGGTCTTTAAACATGTGTTATAAATATCAAGAGTGAGAGGAGCTAATAAGAGAATAGGAAAGAAGAATGGTGGGCTATCTGAAAATTTTTGGCTTGGTAATTTTTTTGGCACCTTCCACTATTTATACTAAGCGATAACTTTTCTTACAACCCATTAAACTTTAAGTTTATCTTTTGACATCTAAAAGACCATATATGTGCAACCCTATATGCTCATGTATCTGTACATTTACCAAGTCCAATGGCCCAGTAATCTTTATTGGCCAACCTCCACTATCCATATCAAATATAGATTAACATAATCAATTTGACATAATCAATTGGTTCAATTTCTAGCATGTATCAAAGCTACACCTGGTACTTTGTAAGATACAAAGGAGTGCATGACTCGTGGAACCTTTTGTTCATTATTTACCATGATTATATAGTCACTCATCTGCTTGAGGCTCTTCTGATGACTTATACTATAGTCAACTATAAAACCCTAATTGACCATCTGAGGTAGTGCTGATGCATTTGAAAATTATCGGAGAACTGTTCTCTAATAATCCATTATCTTCCTTGAGTTGTCTCCTCTTATATTGAGGATGGAGGATTTCATCTCAACCACTCAACGTTCTTTATGAACTTCTTATTGCACCTGAGCTATTATTGTTTGGAACTCCATGCATAAGAATTCATAAGTCTTAGATAAAGAACAACCATCCATTGACAAGACATAGTCGGTGTCTCAAGTCTAAGGACCATTTACAAAACTATGATTTGAATCAGACTGATTGATAATTTGGTATAATACCATTCAGTGATTAATATAAAATTTAGTGAACTCGTTTATTAAGGACCACCTACTATCTATCCTTAATGTCTCCCTAGTGATGGTGATGGGATCGACATACTCATCATAAGAGTTGAAGGAACTACATAATGTTACTCTATTTGGATATTTCAATGACCACCTTTTGTATCATTTGAATATATATATTTAGAACGCATGCTTAGAGACTAGTGATATCGGTACTATGATCTCATCATAACTCACTTATTTGGATCACAAATTCATGGACTTCATTGTAAGTATCACACATAAACCATAATTAATACTAGGATTGGACATTTAGGACCAAGGACCAGTGAAAACTGATTGAAACGAGACCATAGGTCCTCTTTTTGAGAGTGGACCAATTGGTCAGGCAGATTTAGGTCCAAGGATCAGATGGAACTAGAACGGGAAAGTAACTTACTAAATATTTTTTTATTATTTTTTGTATAATTTAGATGGGAGGGAAAGCAATGGCCTTTCATTACCAGAAGTTCTAAATATTCATTATGTTGATATAAATTTTCCACCTCACCATCAACATAGATTCTCTATTTTGTCTTTGGGATTGACTAGTCAACCTGTTCAGACTGGGACCGGTAGGTAAGGTTTAGGTTTGTTAAAAACCCAGACCAAACTGGAACTATCAAACCCTAATTAATCCATTCTATCAATGAACATGGATGGGATGTATGATTCACTCGTCGGCCACATATATTACCATTATAGGTCAAATGAAATGTCACATAAGCCATTCTCTAATGATTTTTTCATGCAAAAGTACTAACTAGAGCTTGATGAGTAACCATACCCTAAGTCATTTGGGAGTCTTGCAAAGTGAAGGAATATATGTACACAATAATCAACTGATGAAAGTAAAGGTTCCATGAGAGTTTTGACATGATCATTTGTATATTTTCGGACACAAGGAGTATCTTGGTATCCCATAGGCCAGAAGTTTAACCTATATATTGGGTCAAATCAAATTGTGATTAAAGTTAATGAATAATTTTGGAAAATACTATTTATTAACTAGACTAATATATTAACCTAGAGTGTCACACACATAAGATTTTGGAGGCTGGTGAGTATGCTCTAAGTTTGCGGACCTTTTTCAAATGTTATTGAAGATGCTGACTTTTATAAAAAATTTCTAGGGACTTTTATGAAAATGTTCCAAAGAGTATAAATAGAGGGGCACCCTCATTTCACTCCCATGCAAGTCATTTTGAGTACCCTTGCCTTTCTTCCCTTGATCTTCCCAAGTGCTACTTATAGTAATGCTAAATGGAGAGGAAATCAGATTTTGAGCATCATAGTTTGGAGAAAGTCAAGGACTCAATAAATCATTTATTTAATTTGTTCAAAGGTGATGATTTTTTTTATCATATACATATTTGATTTAATAGTATATTTTTTAATCAATTTGGATCGAGTCAACCAAAGCCACAATTCCCAGATACTACACAAAGTCTTATGGAATTGATATACATCTCGGATCTATGGAATTTTATATTTCTCAGCGAAATCCCAAACGAGTGGAGTTGATTCTCCTACATAACCATTGAAATTGTTATGTGAAGATAACCTTGGTATTTCTAAAAAATAAGATATAGGAAGAGTGATGATTGCATACATATGCTGATTTAGACCTTTCATTGTATTAATAATAATAATAAATGGGGTCAATTTATTTATTAATTCAAGGCCATTTTCCATTTACAAAAAATGAAGATTATTCTTCGGTTTGAGTAAAGAAATGGGCCAAAGAGCTTGAAGATGGGACATGCAGAATGGATTGATCAAATCTATTGAGATGACTAGTCAACAAAGGTTAGTTGACCAAGGTTGCCTATAACAAATAATATCAAATTTAGGTTGAATGAAATTACTTTACTGATATCAAATTTAATTTGTCATCTCGTCCTAGCGAATTATTAATCCCATCTTTAAACTAGCTCTTTGACTCATTGCTTTTGTCAAACCCATCATTAGGGACTCCCCGTTTGTATCCATAATTGAGTGTTCACTACCCCTTATGTTGTCTCTGATACCAGATGACAGATTGTTGTCCAATGACGAACAAAAATCCGTTATCTGGTATCAGATATATGTATTTCCATCAGATATATGTATTGTAGCAACCAGTATGTGATATCGACATTTAGACCTATATCCACATTTACCACTGTGTTGCTTTTAGATGTAATTATTGGATATCAAGCATGTATACATACTATTGTATTCATATTATTCCCATAAGGAATAAAATTACCTGTCACTACAGATACCAGAAAACCCGATAGCAGGTACTAGCATTCACTGTGTCTGCAAGGCAGCTACATTTGGATCGATATCTAGACAGATAATTCAATATTCTTCACAATGCCAATATCTGAACCAATAAAAGATGTAGGCATATGTGATCGTCTATATGTTTTTTGAACATCAAACACCTGTATAGTGCATGATATTTGAGATCGCCCCATCTCAAATATTTTCATTCACATCCATCCTGCCTGAAAACTTTCATGTCACATCGGGACCAAGACATTCTCATCTCGTTGGACGACAAAAATAGGCCACCCTTGTAAAAACTCGGCGCTCGCTTGGATTTCCCTCTCAACTCTTGACTGGCTTGCACCAAACTTGCACTCAGCTCAAGCTCATCTCATGCTCGGCGCGTGTTCGACTTTCCCTCATGGGCTCTAGTTTTGCCCTCAACTTTCCCTCTCGAATTCTCAGCTCATGCTCGTCTGCCGCTCGGCTTTCCCTCTCTGCTCCTACTTGACTTCCATAGGATGAATAAACCGTCCTGCCCACCATCCACGGCCTCGGACAAGACTGTTATTTTGTCCACGGATGAAAAAATCATGTCATCCAGAGACTGGTGGATGACTCTACGTCCCATCATTCATCTGATCTCTCAGACAGGACTACTTTTTCGTCCATGGACGAAATAACCATCCCATATGCGTCCGTTTCACGATAAGCTTCTGTTTGTATCGAGACAATCAGACATCAGAGGGAGAGCACTAGTTACCACTCAGCAGTACTATTACCATCAGATCCGAATCACTATTCCCTGAGGATAAGATCCGGACCCAAAAAACCAAAAAAATCCTATCAAGCCACATCATCGTCTTCTCCAACCATCCCTCCACCCGTCAATTATCCTCCCAAAACTCCAATCCGCCATATCCGACCTTCAATTTCCCCACTCTCGCCTCCGCCATAGCCAATGGCTTCCTCTTCTTCTTCTTCTTCCTCTCCCTCTTCCTCTGAGAGAGAGCTGCAAGAGCTTCTGGACGCAGCGCGCCCCTTCCTGCGCGGAGAACTGGAGAAGATCGATCCAGAGCTACCGCAGCTCGCGGCAGTTCTCCGCAGCGTCGGCGCCGGAGAGTGCTGGCACAAGCACGGGAGCTTCCTCGACCACCTCCTCGAAGTCTACCGCATCCTCAAGCTCTGGTCCGCCCCGGACATGGTCGCCCGCTGCGGCCTCTTCCACTCCGCCTACTCCAACTCCTACGTCAATCTCGCCATCTTCGACCCCTCCATCTCCCGCGACCACGTCAAATCCTTAATCGGCGCCCAAGCCGAGCGCCTAGTCCACCTCTTCTGCATCGTCCCGCGGCACTCCCTCATCCACGATGATCTCCTCTCCCAATACTCCGACTCCGAGCTCGATCTCCACCTCCGATCCGCGGAATCGGGGGAGAACGCGGCGTGGAGGAGGAAGATAAGGTCTGTTCTTCCGGCGGAGGGGATCAAGGTGAGGCACATCAGAACGGGGGAGGAGGTGGGGTTGTCGCGGCGGGCGGTGGCGGTGTTTTTGCTGATGACCATGGCGGACTTCAGCGACCAGCTCTTCGCGTTCCAGGACGAGCTCTTCGAGAACGGCAACGGCAGGCTGGAATTCTCCGGCGATAACTACAGGGCGATATGGCCGGGGAGCGGGAGGCCGGGGCGGTGGATGAGCTCCATCTCGAGGATGGCCGCGCTCTACGCCATTATCGCGCGCGAGGAGGAGCTCTACGTTGGAGAGAGGAAGGGGGAGGGGGAAGAAGGAAGAGACGAGGAGATGGAGCTGGCAATTCCGCCTGTGTTCGAGGGGTGTAGGAGGGTTGTGAAGCCGGAGGAGGAGGGCGCCGCCGTGGAGCTGTATTGGGCCGCCGTGAGCGGCGGCGAGGCGGCGGAGGAGCGGCTGAGGGAGTGCGTGGAGAAGAACCCGTTTGTGGGGGAGCCGAGGCTGGTGCTGGCGCAGGTTTATTTGGGCGATGAGAGGTTCGAGGAGGCAGCAGCGGCGGCGGCGGAGGGGCTGAGGCTGCTGCTCGGCTGGGGCTCCGCCTGGGATAAGCGCATGTCCTGGGAGGGATGGGTCGCCTGGGGAAGAGTTCTTCTCATGAGCGCGAGAGACCGCTCCTGGCCTCGCTCCTCCTGGGGAGTCGTCAATCTCGGCCTCGTCCGATAATGATGCAATATAAATAGATTATCGAGAGAGAGAGAGAGAGAGAGAGAGAGAGAGAGAGAGTGGGGCATCGTCAGTCTAGGCCTCGTCCGATAACCATGCAGTATATATAGATTATCGAGAGAGAGAGAGAGAGAGAGAGAGAGAGAGAGAGAGGGGGGGCGTCAGTCTCGGCGTCGTTCGATAACCATGCAGTATATATAGATTATCGAGAGAGAGAGAGAGAGAGAGAGAGAGAGAGAGAGAGAGAGAGAGAGTATCTGTGTGTATGTATGGTAAGGATGTGAATTGATATTGTAGTATCATGTGTGTATTTGATGTTGGAGTGGTTTGAGTTTGTACCGTTTGGAGGTTATAAATATTAGAACTTGGGTGTTTATTAGATCCCGGCATAGAGAGGGATACGCAGTGTATAGTATAAATAGAGAGAGAGAGATGGAGAAAGAGAATGAGAGAGAGAGAGAGTGGGGCATCGTCAATCTCGGCCTCGTTCGATAACCATGCAATATATATAGATTATCGATCATAAGAGAGAGAGAGTATCTGTGTGTATTTATAGTAAGGATGTGCGAATTGATATTGTAGTGTAGTGCGTGTATTTGATGTTGGAGTGGTTTGAGTTTGTACTGTTTGGGGGTTATAAATATTAGAACTGTGTATCGCTAATTATTGCATGTGTGCTGGCCTTAATGTACATAGAGAGAGGTACATTAGGGATAGCTGAATTGAGATTGTTTTATGGTTTGTATTGGAACGCGAGAGACCGCTCGGGGCCTCGCTCTTCCTGGGACGTCGTCAATCTCGACCTCGTCAGATAACCATGCAGTATATAAAGGTTTGAGAGAGAGAGAGAGAGTATTTATAGTAAGGAGGTGTGAATTGATACTGCAGTGAAGTGTGTGTATTTAATGTTGGAGTGGTTTAAGTTTGTACCGTTTGGAGGTATAAATAGAGAGAGAGATGGAGAGAGAGAAAGAGAGAGAGAGAGAGAGAGAGAGAGAGAGAGAGAGAGAGAGAGAGAGAGAGAGAGAGAGAGAGAGAGAGAGAGAGAGAGAGAGAGAGAGAGAGAGAAAGAGAGAGAGAGAGAGAGAGAGAGAGAGAGAGAGAGAGGAAGGAGAGTAGGGATGTGTGAATTGATATTGTAGTATAGTGTGTGTATTTAATGTTGGAGTGGTTTGAGTTTGTACCATGCGGAGGTTATAAATATTAGAATTGTGGTGTTTATTAGGTCCAGGCAGGCAGTGTATCCTCTTGTAGTGCGTGCCTATATGAGAATTATGAGCCTGTCATAATTCACAAATTATTGCATTTGTGCTAGCTTTAATGTATACAGAGAGACAGAGATAGAGAGGGACACCAGGTATAGGTGAATTGAGATTGTTTTATAGTGTCTCTCTTTGATGCTGGAGTGGTTTGAATTTATACTAGATGGAGTTTCTAGATATGAGAATTGTAGTGTTTATTAGACCCTGGTATAGAGAGAGATATACTCTGTATAGTGTAAATAGAGAGAGAGACAGAGATAGAAAGAGAGAGGGCCGCCAGGGATAGGTGAATTAAGATTGTTTTATAGTGTGTATCTTTGATGTTGGAGTGGTTTGATTTTATACTAGATGGAGGTTTCAGTCTTAGAATTGTGGTCTTTATTAGATCCGGGTATAGAGAGAGATGCACAATGTATATTATAAATAGAAAGAGAGATATAAAGAGAGAGATAGGTGAATTAAGATTGTTTTGTAGTGTATATTTCATGTTGGAGTGGTTTGATTTTATACTAGATGGAGGTTTCAGTCTTAGAATTGTGGTCTTTATTAGATCCGGGTATAGAGAGAGATGCACAATGTATATTATAAATAGAAAGAGAGATATAAAGAGAGAGATAGGTGAATTAAGATTGTTTTGTAGTGTATATTTCATGTTCGAGTGGTTTGATTTTATACTAGATGGAGGTTTCAATCTTAGAAGTGTGGTGTTTATTAGATATGGATATCATCAAGTAGTGCGTCCATATAAGAATGTCATGTCAATTTATGAATATTATAACCTCATTATAATTTGCTAATCACTACATATATCATACCCTCCATGTTGTCTCAATTGCGTCAATTTGATGTCTTTCGACCTTGCACTGGCCTTAGCCTTGAGTCCTCAACATTGGCATCCTCCATTTACCAGATAGTATATATCTACTTTCGACGGGGAGAGTGGACATTGGGGATATGTGAATTGGGATTTTATTAGAGTTTTGAATTTTTAAGATATGGAACTCATAAATGTTAGAATTGAACCACTTAGAAGTGTGTCCATATATGAATGTTATGATATAATCATAATTCGTCAATCATTGCATATATTCTATCGCCAATGTTGTCAAACGGAGTTGAGTTCGAAGTTGCATTGGCCTAGGCCCTTGGTCCTCAACCTCAGCGTCTTCATTGACCAGATAATATGTAAGACATATATGTATATATAAATATTATATGGAGAGAAAGGAAGGGCAGTGGTGATAGGTGAATTAGATTGTGTTAAAGAGTGTCTTTTATGTCATTTTGATGATAGCACCATAGTTCACAAATCATTATACATATCCTAGCCTCAATTTTGCCACCATGGAGTTGAGTCAGTGCATAAATTAAGCTGCTTCATAAACGACGAAAGTAACCACTAATCATTCTCTTCCAAGTGACTGATCCAGCCCAAGGAGACAAAAGAATCAAACACTTTGAATATTCAAGCAGATGTTTGACTTGTTGCCAATCTTGGGTTTGATGGCCTGTGCATAATTTGAGGGGCCCCATCTCCAAGCGTTTCTCCCAAGGCATTGAAGAAATCTCCAAGCCCAGTCTGCCCCAGACAGCCCCCCCTCTTTTTGTGGGAGTGAACTCCTCCTTGTTTCCTCCTCTTACCTCTCTTTATCCACAATAGAGAGAGAGACAGAGGAAGAGAGAGAGAGAGAGAGAGAGAGAGAAAATCCAATGGCGCGGACGAATGTTTTCTTTTCAATTACATTATCTTTTTTCTATAAAGTTTTACTGCGAGCATCATGGGAGATTCGGTAAATGGAGCCCACCGCCTGACAACGGGCTTGTTTTTTTCTCGGGGGAAGGAAGGTTTTTTTACCGAAAAGGGGGTCGGGTAATTATCCTTTCGTTATCGCCCACGCCCTCCGGCTTTTTCCAGACCCGGACCGGCGGTCGGACCGGGTCCGGTCCAAGCGCCCCGTACGAGGCCCGTGACGATGATAAAGAGACAGAGAGAGAGAGAGAGAGAGCTAGAGAATCTTTCTCTCTCTATAAAAACCCACCCGAAGAGAGCGAAAATTCCTTAAACTCTGCCCGCGTCGAGTCTTCGGCGGCGACGATGGTGGCGGAGGGACAGAGGAGGCTACGTGGCTTAATCCGGCGCGTCCGTGCCGAGCTGACGAGGCAGATGATCAGGAGCCGGGAGAGGAAGCGGCGGTTCAGCTTCCGCTACGATCCTCTCAGCTACGCGCTCAACTTCGACGACGGCTGCTACGGCTTCTTCTGCTGAATCTCTCTCTCTAGCTTCTTCTTCTTCTTCTT
Organism: Wolffia australiana; assembly: GCF_029677425.1. Classification (NCBI taxonomy): domain Eukaryota; kingdom Viridiplantae; phylum Streptophyta; class Magnoliopsida; order Alismatales; family Araceae; genus Wolffia; species Wolffia australiana. Next base: position 13,882,371 of record NC_135848.1, read on the forward strand.
CTTCTTCTTCTTCTTGCGCTATTTCCTGTGCATAATTTTGAGAATTAAAAGGGTTTCAGAGAGACATTTAAGAAAGGCCACAGTGAACTTACAGAGGAGAGAGATAAGCCATCTTCTCTAGGCGCGCTTGTCCACGTTCTCCAGCATCTTCTCGACGATGAGCCGGCGCTTCTCTTCCAGCTTTCCCCCCATTCTCTTCCCTTGATCTTTTATCCTCGCCTTCCACCCAAGCTTCGGCCTCTCCTCCGCCGCCGTCGCCGGCGAACTCTCCGGCGAAATCTCCGGCCGGGTGGCGGCGCCGCCGGGGGAGTCACTCGCCGGGGGGTCGCCGGACGGCGGCGGCGGCGCCGCCTGCCGGCGGCCAAACCAACCGTACGGCGCCGCCGCTCTCGGCACCCAGTCGTCCTTCTCCGCCAGCATCCCCGGAATAGCCACGCACTCGCAGTTGGGCAGCACTAACGTCTCCTGAATCGCCGTCTGATCACCCAAAACATTAAATTAGTCAAAAGTTAATCTTTTTTGTGTTTTTGTTAAAGGAATAATTAGGAAAATGTTTGACCTTTAGACGGCTGCGGAGGAGGGAGATGACGTGGCCGCCGCCCAGTCCGCAGTCGCCGACGGCGGCGCCGAGGGTCAACTCGATCTCCGGCGTTGACGTGAACCCCAACCAGAGCTGATCCGACGGCGGAGGTTTCACGAGGATCTTCAGAGTTCCTCTCAGCGATGAAATCCTCAGAGACAGCGACAGCGGCACCTTGAAAAAATACGTTTTTTCGGATAAAAATCGCTTTTTTAGTTCTTTTTTCATGATTCGCTCACCTGGGAAACTTGGTCAGCGATGTAGTTCAAAACGGATTTGTAACGAGAAGCCCAGCCGGAGCTCTTCGACCGTAGCCCGCCATCTAACCGGAAAATTAAGTAAAAAAACTAAAATCTACTTTCATATAATTCTGGGTTTTTTCTCTGATGTGTGTACCTGGTTTGGCGTCGTCTGTTTGGTTTGCGAGGTTGAGAAACTCCTCGTTCTGTTCAAGATCTCCGAGAAGAGCGGAGGCGACTTCGGAATCAGATTCCTGAAAATCAGATTCGCCGACTTCAAATCGCGTTTCGATCTCGAGGGAGAATCCGCCCGTGTATTCAATATCTACTTCGATTGCCCAGACGTTGTCTTCCTCCACGGGAAGAACCCTAATGTTGCAGAAGTACGGCGGAAGATTCCCGAGATCAAGGCCGATGCAAGTAATTCCCCCGATGTATGTTGGGGTTTTCATATTCGACAATGATTTCTGCACATAAAAGATTGTTACTCAGAATTATCGGTTAAAAAAAGCGCCCCTTGATGGGGGGTAATATAATTGAGTTTTAAATAACCTGAATCCGTTCCTTAATCAGAATTACTACTCAAAATTATTACAGAAATATGTTGGCGAACTTTGCTTTAGCCTTAGTCCGTTCTTTTACGATCTCTGTCAATCAAAGATTATCCAGAATTATCAAGTAAAAAGCATGCCTAAATTGAGGGGAAAATAGCCCAAAAACGATTGAGATTTGGATTAACCCGAATCCCGTTATTTAATGATCTCTGACCCCGAAAGATTAACCAGAAATATTAAACTTAAAAGCGTCTTAACCTGATTCCATTATTTAATGATCTACAAACATGAAATATTACAAGAAAAATATAATTAATATTTGGACTAACCTGAATCCTTTCTTTAATGAAGTTGTTGACGCGGGAATTTCTCTGGGCATCAAAAAAGATGCGTGATAATATGAAATTCCAACTAGCTCGGCCATCATCATGTGCATATCTTTCGCTGGAAGCCAAGTCAGAAGAAGAGAACTGAGACGAAATTTCAGACGAACTGCTGAAATTTTTCTCCAAGGCAGATCCTCTTAAAGACGAACCCCGGGCCAGTAATAATTTATCATCAATTTTATTCCACCCACTCTCATACGTCAACGCATTCTTGGACGCTTTCCTCGCCATCTTTTTGAAAAGTTGACGAACCTTGGAACTAGAGTCAACTTTGCTAAGTTTTTCTGCCGCATCATGGAAATGATCAGATGATTTGACTGAGGATAGGCTTTCAGAGGCTTGCCAGGGCACGATATAATCGGAGAAATCCTTTCTTAACTGGGCGTAGCGTTTTTCAGTGTCTGGGCAAGAAGCTTGACGAAGAGCTTTGCACCAGGCTTCCTTTTCCCACGAATTTTCAAGATACAAGTAAAACACTTCACTCCCGTTGTAGATTGCAGAGTTCTTCCCTTCAATTTTGATTGGATATCTCTTTGCCCTAATTATAAAACAACGAGAGATTTAAAAAAACAAATTGTATCAAAATGACAATGTCTTAGGTTCCACGGTCTAGAAAAGTGCACAAATAAAATTTAGAGGATAGGAGTTTGAAAAAAAATTGAAAGAAAAACGGAATGATGTCAATTCATCCCATCATTGTAATTTTTTCAGTCAAAAATTTAATGGTATTTTGGCAGATCGAGCCCACCTCACTCCTTGGATTTGAAGCAATAGAGGCTCCGACTTTAGATTACAGTTTCAATGGAGGTTAAGATTCAGTTTGTGGAGTCTTTCTGTTCCCATTTTTATTAGTTTCCCTTGACCAATGGAATGGAAAACCCATTATCAAAAGGAAAATTGATCTTTCAAGTGCTTTGAAAGATTCATTCACGTAAAAGTATTTTTAATTGATGTTCAAGACTGAAACGATGAATAGAAATTGAAATGAGAATGTTAATAATGAAGAAAAACGTTAATATTTTCTGATTACCATTTCCTGGACGGCTTATCTGAGCCAGAAACTGCAAGAACTATGCAATCCGTAAGCTGTACGATTGCTTCTTCTTGATGGCTATTAGCATCCATCAACGAGAGAGAATGACCGATAATCTTGGCATATTTCCTTGACGGAGATACTTCCGGTAATTTCCTTTTCGCTCTCTGTTCCTTGGACGATTTCAAAGATGCATCATCCGTAGCACTGGGAATCATTTCAGGATCAAGAACCCAGACTATCCCCTGGATTAAATAAAAGAACGCATCGGCTATCAAACGGATTTTTAGAATCGTCCCACGGCGAGAAACGAACACGAAGGAATTTGAAATCGTCCTTCAAGAAATGGCACCTTCTTGCGGTAATCATGAACAAGCAGACCATCTCCGTCGCGATCGACGCTCGGCTCTGCGTGAGGCCGCCGTTTCTTCTTTCTGAGGATCCGGGCCAAGACTGCGAGAATCGCGATCGCTTGGACGGCTAACAAACCAAAAATACCGAGGAAAACACCAGCCAACAGCTCCGACATCGCCGCGAAATCACAAAATAAACTTTTGCGGGAAATCGGACAGCGCGAACACGAATAAACATGGAATTTCGGCTTACTGGAGAGGAAAAGGAAGAATCATGCAGAGAGAAAACCGTCCGAAACGGTTTCTGACCTTAAATTCAGGGGATTCGAGATTCGACTTCCCGTCTCCCCTCCGATTCAACCGAAGAATTGAAGTAGATGATGTTGACCGGCGCGAAGAAGATTTCTTGGAAACGAGGGAAAGTTTCAATCCGCTCTTTACTGTTAAGAACCTGATCGGATCGATAAAACGGTAATTGGATCCTCTCGATCGACCGGTCGATCGGATCGGCGAACCAATTCGATCGATTGATCGATCGAGATATCCGTTGATCGACACGTGGCCGTTCTCCATTGGAATGTGCCACTTCCATTGACATTGGGAACTTTTCTTCTCAGTTTTGGCATTTTTATTACACTTAAAAATACACCTCACACCTTACACCTTACACCTTACACCTTACACCTTACACCTCACACCTTACACCTCACACTTCACTTCACACTTCACACTTCACAACTTACACTTCACACACTTCACCATACACTTCACACACTTCACCATACACCTCACACTTCACACCATACACTTCACACCTCACACCATACACCATACACCATACACCTCACACCTCACACCTTACACCTCACACCTCACACCTTACACTTCACACTTCACTTTACTTCACACAATTCACTTCACACTTCACTTAACTTCACTTTACACACTTCACTTCACTTCACACACTTCACTTCACTTCACTTCACACTTCACTTCACTTCACTTCACTTCACTTCACACTTCACACCTCACACCTTACACCTTACACCTCACACCTCACACCTCACACCTATAACTCAAACACACCTATTATAATAATACAGTATTGAAAAAAAAGACACATATTGACTCTTATTTCCTTTTTGGTGGAGTTTGTGACTCCCGTCGAGGGAGATACTATCTCTTGAAATCCAATCATACTTTTAAACTAAACCTTCTTTGAAGCGAATTTCTTTAGTTCAAGAGTGATTAAGGAAGTGCTGTAAGGCTAGCAGACTGCAGTATGATGAGTTTATCCCTCTCTATAGTCATGTTCTTGTCACGAGCTGGACTCGAACCAGCATTTAGCTTTTCAACCCACCGATCGTGACTTTTGTTAACCCGTCACTAAATCTTCAACTAAAAACTAATTAGAGTAGACTACATCCGGGTGGCATGACCACAGGATCTCCTTCTATCTTTTATTTTAGTAATGCACGCTGTAATTGTTACTTCTGTTTTCTATAAGTTTCTTAAATTGATTCCACTTCACAGCATTATAATGTTCATCAGAATCAATCACTTGGTTACCGCACACAGAATCAACATAGTTCTTGTAACACTTAATAAAGTGTGATACTACCATATTCCATTTCTTTTTATTTTTAGCTGGTGAAATGGTATTAAAGAAATCTTCAAGATAATCAGATGTTAATGGGATAGACTCATTACTTATTTTGTTTCCTTTTTCTGGAAGAATGAGATTTTGATTAATAAAATGATTAATTATTTTAAGTGGATGACCCATATTAATAAAGACCTTGATATATATATCAGGTATTACTTTTACATAAGGTGGAGTTGTGATAAAATTATCGTGTACTGTGTAGATTTCAAGTTGTTCACTTCACACACTTCACACACTTCACTTCACACTTCACACCTTACACCTTACACTTCACACCTTACACCTCACACCTCACACCTCACACCTTACACCTTACACCTCACACTTCACACTTCACACCTCACACCTCACACCTTACACCTCACACCTCACACCTTACACTTCACACTTCACTTTACTTCACACAATTCACTTCACACTTCACTTAACTTCACTTTACACACTTCACTTCACTTCACACACTTCACTTCACTTCACTTCACACTTCACTTCACTTCACTTTACACTTCACTTCACTTCACTTCACTTCACACTTCACACCTCACACCTTACACCTTACACCTCACACCTCACACCTCACACCTATAACTCAAACACACCTATTATAATAATACAGTATTGAAGAAACGTTCTGTTCTGATAAGCAAAATAGAGCAACTTATGTAAACATAACTTATTGAAGAACCTTCGGATAACCTGATCGCTACGCCAGGAGGTTCCGACTGAGGAATTACGTTCTGAAATAAAAAAGATTATTAACTTTAGGATAGGAGATCAAAGCACAGATCGGTCCGAAGTGAGCTGCTTGCAGCTTAATAAAAGTCGAATTATCATTCCCGGCCTCTAAAAAAAATATGGGTAAGACATGGTATTGTTTTAGTCTAATACTTGTCGTGGGAATAGGTTATTCTTTTTTTAATCAGAACGAACTACCTGTCAATTATATAGTAAGCAAACACATACAGCTCAACTTTGTTTGTTAATATAGATTGATTTTCTTCATTCGCTGTTCATTTACTTCGTAACGTGACCTCAGAACCTTCAGAACCTTTGACTTCCTTCGTTTTTTTCAGAACTTCATTCCTTCTTCATCTTCATCTTCATTGACTTCGTAACATTCAGATGCATCTTCATGTTACGAAGTCAATGAAGATGAAGGCGCGGAAGCGGTTCAGATTCATCTGAAGATTCAGGCGCGACGAGCGTGAAGATGAAGACGAGCGTGAATATTAAGATGAAGGCGCGGAAGCGGTGAATATATTAAGATGAAGGCGCGACGGAGCGTGAAGATTCATCTGAAGATTCAGGCGCTTAGGAGCGTGAATTAATCTGAAGGCGCGGAAGCGGTGAATATATGAGGATGAAGACGAGCGTGAAGATGAAGGCGCGAGGAGCGTGAAGATTAAGATGAACGAGTTTACGAGCGGGCGCTTAGGAGCGTGCAAATTTATGATATGAGCAGAAGCTTAGGAGCAAGAAATGAGAAGATTCTAAGAAGTCAATGAAGATGAAGATTCTAAGAAGTCAATGAAGATGAAGATTCAGAAGAAACGATGAAACGTTCTTCAAGAAGTGTAGAAGTAAATAAAGGTTCCGAAGGGGCGAGTGAGCGGGCGCTTAAGAGCGAAGCCGGAAAAGCCTTTTTTTCAAAACAAGTTAAGGGTAAAGCGAAAGTATAAAAGTTTCATTTTTTTAAAATGACCAGAGTTAGACGAGGATATATAGCTCGGAGACGCCGAACCAAAATGAGTTCTTTTGCATAAATCAAGCTTTCGAGGGGCTCATTCAAGACTTACTCGAACGATTACTCAACTGAAAATGAGAGCTTTAGTTTCCGCGAAGATAGAGGTAGGCAAAAGAGTTCGTCGTTTGTGGTAGCAGTAACTCGCGAGAACGAGGTTTCCTTCCTATATTATATAGTAGATTGATACATAATCTGTACAAGAGGCAATTGCTTCTTAATCTAAGCCCTGACTATATCAAATAATAATGAATTGTGAAGGTTTCGAAGAAAGAGATTATAAAATAATATACAGGAATGGTTGAAACTCAATTCCCCGGACCAGGAAGATAGAATAAAAAAAATTAAGAGTTAAAAAGGATTTATTTATTTCAGAACGTGATTTGACTTCGCCGTCGCTTCTGCTCCGCTCGTCTGAATCTTCATCTTCACCGCTTCCGCGCCTTATTACAACACAATAATTAAATATGGATTCTAGTCTTTCTTTTTCAAGTTGAGTTTTTAAGTTTTTGTATATATAGTATGCCTATTTTTTCTGGTTCTAGGACCAGTAGGTAGCTCTAGGGATCGACTCGGTTCTCTCAAATTGTTTATCATTATTAAAAAAAGGTCACGAAGAAGTTTTATTTATAGCAATAGTAATTAGTAATTACCTTTTTTCAAGATCTATTCACTTAGTAAGATAGATTTTTTAACTTAAAAATCGACAACTCATGTTTATATAAAAAATGATATCCCCACCGCTTACGAAAGGATCGCTTGGGTTTATGAAAGGGTTGCTTGGATTTCTCGCTCCGCGCCCGCTCGCTCGTCTTCATCTGAACGCTCGTCTTCATCTTCACGCTCGTCGCGCCTTTACTTCGTAACTCTTCATTAAGCCGAGTTTTCTTTCTTATTTCTTTTATATATATTATATAGAATATTATGACTTCTAAAACTTCGCGTTACCTTGGATTGAAAGAATTGCCCACACGCTCTGTTCGATCCATTTCTTTCTGATAAATTAGAACCTTTCATTGTACGCTTGTTATAATAGCGAAAAATGTGTTAAATTATAATAGACTGGTTGTGTCGATTCTTTTGAGCTGGAAATACCCGGAAATTCCTTCACCATTTCGGACACAACTGGTACATTCCACACTTTGACGCCGCCATCTTTACCATTGGCCATGGACCTCCTTTGCTTTGGATTTTGGATCGACCCCACTCTTATATTTTCGACCCGAACCGAAGAGGCAAGAAATCGAAAAAAAGAGAAAGGCGCGGAAGCGGTTCATATATGAGGATGAAGACGAGCGTTCAGATGAAGACGAGCGAGCGGGAGCGAAAGGATAAACACGAATGATTATAAAATAATAAATAATTAACTAATACAACTTTTTCTAACTAGCGTTTTTAGTCTAATCATAGTACTTTACGTATTTTATATTATTTATTTTTTGTTTCTTAGACCCAATTTTATATTTATATTCTACCAAATAAATTCGATCTTAGACCCTGGGGCCCTTATATTCTTTCTCTTTTTTCCTATCCTAAACAACTGAAAAGAAGGGGGGGGGTGGGGGAAATTACTCACATAGAATTCTTTGTATCTCTTCATTTCTTCTTCCATATCAATAACAATAAATAGAATTTAAAAAGGTTCGACCTGAAATTCCGAAGGCGCGAGAGCGGGAGCGACGAAGGTTCTGCAAGAAAAACCTGCTAAAAACCCAAACCTTAGAGTAATCAGCACAAGCAGGGAATGTTATTATATAACATAACCTGTGTTTCCTTCTTTATTGTAATACATGTATGATTAGATGCTGGAACTAAATAAAGGATCCCTCGATTTATAATATAACCAAAATGTCTATGTACCGCCAGTAGATGGGATTTTGCTTGCCCCTAAAAAAAAAAGACCCCTCCGGAACCAAATCATTATTTATTTATTTTTAAGTATATAGTTTATAGTATATTCAACAAAAAAGCCAAAATGGCAATCTTCTTCGATGGAAGAAATAACGAGGTGGAAAACAAGAAAGGGAATCTCTACAATGACACTGTAAAAAGGGGGATGTAGCGCTGCTTGGTAGCGCGTTTGGTTTGGGTAAAAAATGTCACGGGTTCAAATCCTTTCATCCCTACCAATTACTTATCCTATGGGTAAGAGGGATTAATTGAGATCGATTATAATTGGGCATAATTTCGCATTTTATGAGACTATATGCAAGGAAATTCTTTGCCATACAGTTGTATCTTCTTTCATAAGAAAGCGCTCTTAGTTCAGTTCGGTAGAACGTGGGTCTCCAAAACCCAATGTCGTGGGTTCAAATCCTACAGAGCGTGAATATGTTCTTTGTTATATTGAATAACAAACAAGAAACTAACTTAACTGAAAAAGTTGAATTACAACTCAAATTCCTGCGGAGAGGCGCGGAAGCGGTTCATATATGAGGATGAAGACGCGAGTGAGCGAGCGTTTAGGTGCTTATGAGCAGGCGCGAGTGAGCGGGAGCGATGAAGATGAATCTGAATGGAGCGAAAGTACGAAGTCAGAAATCACGTACGAAGTCAGAAATGTTACTTAATCAATCAAAGGTCCAGCTGATCACCACGTCTGTATTGTAAATACGCCCTTACGAAGAATCCTGCCAAAGTAATAGGAATTAGACCTAACACAATTCCAAACTTATCCACCGCTCCCGCTCACTCGCGCCTTCAAGGTTATCTGAAAGATAATTAGAGCTGTAGCTATGAGTTAGGTCTAACGCGAGGAATGGACGTGATTGATACGGGAGCTCCTCTAAGTGTTCCAGTCGGTGGAGCCACTCTCGGACGAATTTTCTATTGGTTGGTGAGCTTGTTAATAATTTAGGTCCTGTATCTACTGGCACAACATCTCCTATTCATAGATCCGCACCCG